>NC_091822.1:53841666-54170833 GCF_038994185.2 Dermacentor albipictus
AAAGCCCGCAGATCCTACGCGCTCTGAGAATCGTATTCGACGCAGTGTGCGGGGAGCCTACCAAGTTAACGAAACGACCATGAGAGCAACAAGACAGACGTAGGCGGGTGAGTTACATGCCACAAATATCATGATATTCGTGTCAGGATCGATAATTTATGTCTGTCATGCACTCTTGTCATATACTATGCCAATTTTTGTACATACCAAGTTCACAAAACGACCATGAGAGCACCAAGACGTAGCCGGCTAGATATCATCAAAGCTAGCAAATGTTCGCCAAGTAATCATTCACAAAAAAAAAGAAAAGAAAAGCTCGGCTTCCTGCATTGCGTTCGCCGCCATCGTTTCTTGGTAAACATTACGGTTACCTAAGCTGCAGCTGCCGAGAGGCGTAAGAAGCAGTCATGGGTCTTGAATGCCATCGCGTTCCACTCTTAAAGGCCAAGCATAAGCAGCCTCCACATTTTTGCGATAGCAAATATATTGTTACGTAAGAAGACGCAGATGAAAAGCTATATACAAGTATATTTACAACGTAATACGCCACAGCCCTCGCTAGCCTCCAATCGTCGTCGTCGTCGTCTTCTCACTGCTCGCTTCTTCGTCATTGGAAATACTATTCCGTAGCACTACCCCCAGCGGCAAAAGTGCCATCCCGGAGTGACTAAAGGCCGGACTCGGAAGCAGTGTAGTAAGCCTTGAGCCTGCTGACGTGCACGGCATCACTAGATGCCACAGTAGATGACGAGGTTGAGCTTACAGGAGCAATTTCGTACGTCACAGGCGTCACTTGGCGCAGCACGCGGTAGGGCCCTGTGTATCGCGAAACGAGTGTATTTGGTGGAGGTGGACGTTCCCTTTACCTCGTCATGGAGCTTCGCAGTGGACGGTACGTCGAGCCTGCCTTCATGGCTCCCGGCGACGACAACTCGATTCCAGCCGCCTGCGACACCTGCTGCCACTTCGACGACCTACATCACTCTCCCCGCTCCTCGTGATCCTGGCGTATTCTCGGGCAAAGATGGGGAAGACGTCGAGGACTGGATCAGCCTGTACGAACACGTCAGCCGTAATAACCGGTGGGACCCTATTGTCATGCTCGCCAACGTAGCCTTTTACCTCGGTGGTACACCTCGAGTTTGGTTTCGGACGCATGAAGATGAGCTCACCAGTTGGGCTTCGCTTAAGCAAAAGCTCTGAGACTTGTTCGGCAACCCCTACGGTCACCAACTTGCCCCGCAGAAGGCACTTTCCGGCCGTGCACAGACGTCAACAGAGCCCTGTCACGTACATTCAGGATGTCTTGGCTCTGTGCCGCAAAGTTGACGCACACGTGACTGAATCAGACAAGGTATCCCACATCCTCAAAGGCATTCCCGATGACGCCTTCAACTTGCTCGTTTTTAACAACGTGGCGACGGTGGATGCAGTTATAGAAGAGTGCCGCCGCCTGGAACTCGCTAAAAGCCGATGTATCGACCAGCAGTTTGCCCGTTTGCCCAACACCCCAGCAACATCTTCCTGTGCCGACGCTCCTCGTCGCAACAACACTGGCGATATTACCAGGATCAAGTAAAACTTGCTTGGGCTAGTTGGTTCATGCTTGAAGTAGTAAAGGCTAGGCGCAGAAGACCAGGACTTAGGGAGAAGAACACAAACGACAGGACCAGCGCCCGGATCGTCCGGCGTGAGATTGAGGCCGCCTAACCGGCTGCCTTCGACTCCAGCCCCACCCACGCACCTGCAGTCACGCTTTCCCTGATCCAGGCAGTTGTCCCCAGGAGTTCGAAAACATGGGTCTTCACACCCTCTGCTCAGCCCATCGCCCTGATACCCAGCACCTCCACCAGCTATGTTACGTAAGAAGACGCAGATGAAAAGCTATATACCAGTATATTTAAATGTAATACGCCGCACTTGGCCAAGAGGCAACAGCCCGTGCCAGCCTCCAATCATCGTTGTCGTTTTCTCACTGCTCGCCTCTTCATCATAGGAAATACTATCCGTAGCAATATGGACACTCCCGGCGCATTTCTGTCGCCGTCTCGTATAGCTTTCTCGTATAGAAGATAAGCGGCTCTACGTCATTCGCAGTGTAGCTCGACGACACTGCACATAGAAATCGCTCCGCTCAGGAGTGCGGAACGCAAAGTGGTCTAAATATATCTCGGAAGGGACACGAGACCGATAGCACAGCGACATCATCGCTCCCGTGTGTGCGATGATCGTAACGCAACCTAGCGCGTTGTCGTACAGACACTGCCAAATTCCGCCGTATTGTCAAATTCGCCATCTTGCTCAGCTCTGATTAGCCCACGGGCAGCTACACTCTACACTCTTAGAAACATTTGCACCCTTTGGGGCGTATCTTGTCCCACAACAATAATCGCCATCCGTGTTGCCCGCGTTTCTTTTCTTTATCGCTGCGAGCCCAGCACTTTCCAGTCACGCAGCATTTTCAACAGGAAAGTAGCGAGCGCCGAGTTTTCAGGAAAGGAAACGCAAGCAAGGCAGATGAAGATTACTGTTGTGGGACAAAGGGTGCAACCGTTTTAAGAGTGTAAGAAAAGTTTACACCCTTTGGAGTGTATATTTGCCGCACAACGAGAATCGTCATCTGTCTTGCCCGCATTTCCTTTCTTGAAAACGCTGCGCTCGTTACTTTCCTGTCGGGAATACTATGTCATGCTGATAACGCGCATGCCGTTCGTTACAGGAAAGTACCGGGCTCGCCCAACACCTCCTAAATAGCACAAGGCCTGTTTACTCCGATCCATGACGTCACGCTACCTGGCCCGAAATTTCTATTGACAAGGCTGGCGTGATGAAAGCGGTGACGTCAAAATCACTGTTGCCTACTCGGGAGCATCCCCATTAGATTCCATGGCAGTCGGGCCAGGTAGCGGGATGTCATGGATCGGAGTGAAAAGACCTTGTGCTATCTAGGTGGTGTTGGCTCGCCGCGTTAAAGAAAGGAAATGCGGACAAGACAGATGACGATTATCGTTGTGTGGCAAATATGCACACCAAAGGGTGGAACTGTTTTTAGAGTGTACGGCCTCCCTTCTTGGCTAAAAACGCCAACCAACATGGACGAAATTTGACGAGCTGTAGAACAGCAACTGAAGATGTCTCCTGCGAGAGCAGTCCTGATTCATTTCTTTAGTATGAGAAGCGGTTATGGTTACAAATGTGTTGAACTATTTGTTTCCTTTTCGACCTCCTTCAGCGGTACAAGCGGTGGATGATAACAGAGGAATAGAATAGAGTGAAAGGCATCGGTAGATTATGAAAGCTATGCTGATATTTAGTGACATCACCAGAAGTATATCTTTACACGAAAAATAATATAGCCTGTCCAGAAAAGCAAAATGGAAAAATAACTCTGCCGCGAGTAAATCGTACACAACTGTAGAAGCACGTGAGGGGCTTGAGCACCGTCACTGCCTTGCCTCCTATGTACACTCCCGCGTTGGCAATCGCCTAGGCACGTTTTCATTTTTTATTTTATTTTTACTTCTTTTGGTTATGGATCAGCTCGCGCCAACCATGTGTTCTGTCCTCACTTCCCTGACTCCACCGCATGAAGCCTACCGCTGGGCGTGGCCAGTGCAGCTAGAACCATGTGTGGTCGCCCTCGTGAAGTCGTGCCTGCGACAGTGCACCATTTGCATGCGCCGACAGCGTGCCACTTTCGCGACGTGAAATGTTGTGCGCTGCAACAACAAACAGTCCGCGCGTGCGCTGTCGACAACCGGCTGTCACGCGCTTCCTCCCGCATGAATTTCATGAGCTCTCGTGCTGTCTCGCAGAGTAGGAGGGCAAAAGTTCCGCCATCGCAGCACTTTCCTGCGGTCTGTTTATATTTTTCCAAGTTTGAGCTATTTCCGTCGGAGCGTTAATTCTCTCGTGCTTCCCGTTTCGTGTTGGGAGGTCTACATGCGGCCTCCGCAGTACAGTACACGTGACCATCAACCATCGAGAATGTCCGCATTCATCGACCAGTAGTGCGCATAGGACGCTTCATGGGGGCGCTTCCAAGTGCTTTCCCAAACTGCGGCATTGCCTTGTCAGCATTGCCTTGTCGGAATGCTTAATGTGAGGTGTCCAGTTATCGTTCGCAAGTAGAGTCATAGGCCGTCAAGGGATTGCTTGTGTACCTTTTATATTTTCGTAAAGAAAAACAGCAACGCCGCATCGCATGACTGCAATTAAAAAAAAAAATTCGACAGTCCGGCCTGTTTGGTGCGTACGACCGTCCTTCCAAGGTCATAATTCAATTACATCTTTGCTTCACATAACTGTCCGCCAAAGGTAGGCTCTGCAACGGGGGTGTTCACCTAGCAGAAGGGTCGCTAGTTACAGGTTGTAGCGCTAGGCTTAAACAGGACGGCGCTATATCGTAACGGGGAAGCAAGCACTTCTCGTCGTCTTCTTCTCTTGTACCAGCACGCCAGCACCATGCCCACTGCCGAGTACACTCACTCCCCACCGAAAGAGTAGCCATCCTGGCGACCTAAGGACAAGAGAACACAGGGGGGTCATGGCACTGCTTGAGCCGGGAGACGTGGACAATCTCCTGGCCCCGACGACGCTGGTCGGAAGGCGTTTCGATTGACTCGATGAGGTAGTTGACCGCGGATGTTTGTTTCAGTACCCGATAAGGACCGTGGTACTTGGAGAGCAGCTTTGAGGAAAGGCCTGGAGGAGTAGAGGGCACCCACAACCAGACCAGCGAGCAGGCGCAAAGTACGTAGGCGTAGTGTATTAATCGTGGTGAAGCTTTAGGCGCCACTGGTCCTGGGATGTGAACGAACGAGCAAGCTGGCGACATTCCTCGGCGTAAGCAGCCCCTCTAGAAACAGTCCTCCAATACGAAGCATCTGGCCGGTAAGGTAGAATTGTGTCCATAGTGCATGAAGGTTCGCGTCCGTAAAGGAGAAAGAAAGGGGAGAACCCAGTGGTGCTTTGCGTGGCGGTATTGTAAGCGTAGGTGACGAAAGGTAGAATGCGAGCCCAATTCAAGTGGTCAGACGAAGCATACATGGCCAACATGTCACCAAGGGTGCGGTTGAAGCGTTCTGTCATCCCATTAGTATGAGGATAAGATGCTGTGGTAGTGCGGTGAATGATGCGACACTCCTTTAGCAATGCTGAAAGGACGTCAGAGAGGAAAACGCGACCGCGGTCGCTAAGTAATTCTCGAGGTGCTCCATTGCGTAGAATAAGGTTTTGAAGGATGAAACCCGCGACGTCTTTTGCTGTGGCAGATGCTAGGGCTGAAGTTTCAGCGTACCGCGTGAGGTGGTCGATAGAAACAATAACCCAGCGGTGGCCGCTTGGAGTGTTGGGAAGCGGACTGTATAGATCAATGCAGACGCGGTCGAATGCGCCCGCGGGGCATAGTAAAGGTTGCAATGGGCCGGTGGCATGTTGAGGTGGCGTCTTGCGTCGTTGGCATATGTGGCATGACCGGACATGCTGGCGAACGAAACGGTACATACCACGCCAGTAGTACCGAAGCTGCAAGCGAGAGTATGTCTTCAATACACCAGCGTGGCAGCCTTGTGGGTCGTCGTGGAACGTGGCGCAGGTGTCGGAGCGGAGGTGTCAGGGTATAACAAGCAACCACTTGCGGCCGCTCGAATTGTAGTTGCGGCGGTGCAGCAGGTTATCCCGAATGATGAAGTGCGTGGCTTGGTGACGAAGCGTCCGAGAGATCGGTGCTGGCGACTGGTTAGACAGGAAGTCAATAAGCGAAGAGATTCATGGGTCTTTGCGCTGCTCTGATGGCATGTCGGAAATGTTGAGGGCGAAGGCACCGCAGGTTGAAATAGACGAGTGGACAGGACCAGAGGGCCGGGGTGACCGGGATAGGGCGTCTGCGTCTGAATGCTTTCGGCCTGAGCGATAAACGACGCGGATGTCATACTCTTGTAGGCGCAATGCCCAACGGGCAAGCCGACCAGTTGGTGCTGTGTCTACTGCGATAGGCTTCCAACGCCTCGTCATGAGTGTATAAAATTAGCAGGTCTGTGGTGAAGATGTTCGCAAACACACACACACCGAATCAGCAGAAAGAACTTTAATGCATGTAGAAAAGATCAGTCGAAAACATTTTATCAAAGAGGCTCAAATGCTTTCACATTCCCACATGTATAAGCAGTTTTAATTGTCTCTGCCCAAGTTTTCTTCGTTTTCGATGTTCTGGTTCCTTGTTTTTTTTCAGGAATAAATTATATGAGGTCATGTTCTGAAATCCCCTCGTGCCACCTGACTACTTTACATTTTCACCAACTTATTTTGTTCATGTACGTCAATTTAGTGGGATTTCAGGCTTATAACGTACAGCCAGTGCGAGTAAATGAAAACATGCATTTTCTACCGCATTCTACAACACCCACTTCTCAAGAGACTGATGATTTCAGAAACGTGTTAAGAATAAACTCTGCAGAGGCAACACCGATTAGCATCTTGTTGAGCTATGGGATGGCGTCTACATATTTTTTCTAATATACACGTATGCGCAGTTTATTCCGACATTTTACTCAGCCTGTTTTCTCTAGTCCGTAACTAAGTCAACGCAGGCTACGCGAGGCGGTAGCAGTCGCGACCACGATGTTTAGTTTCACGATACGGTATGGAGCGTTGCCATGGATACTGCAGCTTACTGCGACTGCCCTCGGGTTGCCACGAGCGCGGTCCCATGCTGATGCGCGCGCCCTCGATGTGCTCGTTCATCTCGAGCTGCGATCGGCGCCAGGAGGTCCTCGTCTTCGTCGGTGGACTGCAGGTTCGCCTCCATAAGTGGATTCTACCTAGCCGCGGTAACGAATTGAACGAAATATAGGAACCGTTGCGCTTGATAGATATAGCTACAAAGCAGAGCGTCTTGCTGCCTGCACTTCGGATAAACCGGAGGCCGAATCACATATGCGAAAGCGTTGCGGCGTTTTCAAAGACCCGCTGAATGATGACCTTCTATGCGTGCGATCCGGTCCAAGGACGCGACCCGCGCTATGCAGCGGATGTCAAATGCGCCCGTCGCGTGTTGTCAGTGTACCGTATTTTCATTTTGTTTATTGACTTATTTATGTTTATACACCCCAAGCTCTACACCGTTTATCTTTTCCCACAGAAAGCCACGAAAAAATGTGGAATGTTTGAAAGCTTAAGAAGCTCTATATATTTGACAGAAACGTGTAATCTGACACGTCGTTAATCTTTTACGCAAGAGACGCGGTAAAGAAATGTTCATATCGAAAAACCGCGAACTCGACCTTTTAAATGGATTAGAATTCTTAGGACACTTTGCGACCATTCCAATGCCTATTTATATCCGGATCTGACCGTTTTGGGTCACTAGGTATGTATCACGCCAACTTGGGTCACTAGCTATGTACCACTAGGTAGGTGTCGGTGTTCGATGAATCCCTTTTATACCAACTTGGTTCGCTGGGTGTGTATGCTCTTCATAATTATCACAACGTATAAAACATGTAATCACTAAATACACATTCGTGATAGTGTCGATAGCTCAGCTTGCGATTGGCATAGACAAACAGAGCCCAATTGATATCCTATTTTTAGATTTCGAAAAGCATTTGACCACGTTTCACACCTTAAGCTTCTTATCAAACTAAAACCAATTCTGAAAAACGACTCTTTATTAGCTTGGATCGAAGCCTATCTAAACTGCAGGCATCAGTGCCTCACGGTTAATGGCAGCAATTCACCGTCTGCTCAATCTGGCATACCACAGGGTTCAAGCCTGGCCTCTCCTAATTTTGTTTTTATTAATGATATAGTGCACTATATTCCCGTCAAGATACTGCTTTTCGCTGACAGTTGTGTGCTTTATGTGAGGGTTAACGCCTACAGTGATCAAAGAGAGAGAGAGAGAGAGCGAAAGGCAAAGGAAAGACAGAGAGCTTAACCAGAGATTATCTCCGGTTGGCTACTCTGTACTGAGGGAGGGCAAAGGGTAGCGATAGGTGACAGAGAGAGAGAAGGATAAAAAAAGAAAAAAAATGGCTTGGAGTTGCATTTTCAAAGGCGTACTCCTTTCTTATCGGAATGGCCAGCAACCCACTTTGTGACTTATGCGGGTGCAATGACACAATCGCGCATCTTCTTTGTGAGTGCCCTCGCTTCGACGCGCAAAGAGCAGTGCTCTCAGCCGCCCTGGACAAACTGGACAAGCGCCCAATGACAGAAAACAAGATCTTTGGAAACTGGCCTATGCGAACATCAGCGTCATCCACTATGAAGGCGCTGCTGCGGTACTCAAAAGACACGGGACTTTCTGATAAACTGTGACTGTACAGTATATGACGTAGGCATTTGCGGTGACATTGCGTAACACGAGGAACTCCTTTGCGGGCTGCGTGACAGCGCCCACAGAAACAGTTCATGTGTATCGTGCGTACGTGTGTGAGTGTGCCTACAGTGATCAAGTTCTCCTGAATAACTCCTTATCTAAAATTCAAAATTCGTGCTCAACATGGCAAATGAGCATTAACCCAGAAAAAACTTTGACGATGACTATAACCCGCAAGAAAGACCCTTTAAAATTCCAATACACTCTGGACAACCATTGCTTGTCTTTTGTTTCAATATATACGTACCTTGGCCTGGTCATTACATCTGATTTAAGATGAAATGAGCATGTATCATAAATTGAAAAAAAAAGGCTTTGAGAAAACTAGGATATTTAAGACGGGCGCTAGCTAAGGCAACGCACACACAATTACACTTTTTGCCTATAAAACATACTTAATACCAATACTAGAGTACGCGTCGGCTGTCTGGGACCCGCACATACAAGTTAACATAGACAAACTTGAATCAGTACAAAGGAAAACCGTAAGGATTTATATTTGATGCCTACCAACTCAACACGTCGCCAGCCAAAGCATTTTTTGAATGCGAGAAATTGGAAACATTAGAACTGAGACGATCTCGCGAAAAACCGAAGCTATTCTATCTTATATGTAATATAAAGTTGGCAATAGAAGGAAGTGCATCAAACCAATCTAGCGCCGCGAAACGGGTTCGTCTCACCCTAAGGAACTTAGTGAGCACCTCTGCCTAATCAATATATACAGCTAGGTATTCTTTCTTTCCTCGTGTGACTAATCACTGGAATAATTTACCACCAGGGGTTCTCGAAAGCACCGACCTGAAATCGTTCATTCGTGCGTTGCCTGCACGGTCTTATTGACGATTTTACTTAGGTTTATTTCTACAGTTTGCTTTGTTCTAACCCCCATGCACACAGTGACTGCTTTAACTCCTATTCAACTTCGCGATTATGTAATAAACATGCTCGCGTTTTCTTATAATATTATTGCCCTAGAGATTATTTGCTGCACTGTGCATGGCATCTGTGCGTCGCTTTTGTCTGCGAGGTTGGGCGAAGTTGTTTTACTTGTCATTGGATGTTATGTTTTGTACGCTTTGTGTATCGGTTCGGCCATTTTTATTATGTTACATAAGCGGTAGTTGCTACTTCTATGGTGCTTGGGTAGCGTTAGTTGATGTTGCTGTAGTATTACATAACTTTGTTTTGATTTGTGTATCATTCGGGCTTTCATTCTATGCGGTTATTACTTTCCTTCTTTTTCATTTGTTTAATGCAATAAGATTAGCTCCAAATTTCATTGAATTCTGTATTTTCTGTGTTAGGTTATTTGCAATGGATCGCTTAACCGTGCCTAAAGTCCGGCATTCAGACTGACAGTATTTTCTTAAATAAATAAATAAATAAATTGCTAATCACATTATAACTTCGCTAATCTCCACTCAGTGCTCACGTACGGGGCAGAAACCTGGAGGCTTACGAAATGCGTTCTACTTAAATTGAGGGCGACGCAACGAGCTATGGAAAGAAGAATGATGGGTATAACGTTAAGGGATAAGAAAACAGCAGATTGGGTGAGGGAACAAACGCGAGTTCATGACATCTTAGTTAAAATCAAGAAAACGTAATGGGCATGGGCAGGACCTGTAACGAGGAGGGAAGATAACCGATGGTCATTAAGGGTTACGGACTGGATTCCAAGGGTAGGGAGGCGTAGCAGGGGACGACAGAAAGTTAGGTTGGCGTATGAGATTAAGAAGTTTCCAGGGACAACATGGCAACAATTAGTACATGACCGGGGTAGTTGGAGAAGTATGGGAGAGGTCTTTGCCCTGCAGTTGGCGTAACCAGGCTGATGAAGGTGATGCTGCTGCTGATGATGAGTATGAATCTCCACTAGTAGATGGATGCGCCGCCATTTCTATTGTAACAAACTACAGCAATTCCTGCAGATTATCTATCGATGCAGCTAGTCAGAAGTCAGAAGGGTGATGGCGACAATAGTACCATAATTCTTAATTTATTTCCTAGACACAGAACGGACCACTATCTGCACGGACGACTGGTCGATTCCACCTTTCGTAGGACATTCCATCCCCCTTGGAGGCTGCAGCTAAAGTGTGGCGAAGGTTTCCGATGCACCACAGGCCGCGACAGCACGACGTCCCCGTGATTGCTGTTCCAATAAAAAATCTCTCTTTAACTTCTGGTGTGGGATCAGATCGTACTATGGGGGATTTGTGCTTTTATGAAAACACTGACGAAGACGCAAAATTTCGATGGTAAACCAGAGCCCGTAATATAGAAATATTGTCTTTTTCCCTGGTCAAAAAAGGAGGATGATGATGACGATGATGATTGTGGTGGTGATGATTATGGTTTATTAAGATATGGATGGCTGGGTGGCTCACAAAGGTAATACAGTTGGAGACTCTAGAGCTGTCAACAGGGCCATCTACCGAGAAGTGATCCCCTGCGTGGTTACATCATGCCCATATTCTTGTGTTAATGCTTAGGAGACTGTCGCAGGAGACGCTCGGCATCCATCGAGGCACAAGACTTCTGCTCAAGCTGGTCCCTTGCCCCCGGGGCTTGCCTCGGAGGGCTCCGTACTTGCGGAAGAATACAATGTTACTTGGAGCACTCCCACAGCAGATGCCTGATGGTTAACGCAGCCGCCGTATTGCACGATGGGAGACCAGTTTGTACCGGTGCATTAGCGGGATATGTTGATGGGCGAGTTGAGGTATATTGACAGCTTAGGTTAGCGTAACTTTCCGCAAGGACGACAGGAAAGAAAGGAACGAGAGTGAACTCTTCTACCGTGCTATTCGGAGTACGTCTTGACAGTTCATGGAGCTTAAGGTGGATGACCTCTGTTCCTCACGTTTTCTTTTCTTTCTTTCCTTAGCGCTGGAAATTTCTTATATGCTCAGAAAAGATTGAAGTTGAAATAGTCGTGGCGAGCTATGGCCACAGATACACTCGAGTATTTTGTCTTGAGAACTCAAGTACTCACGCGTGGCTCTGCTCCGGCTAATCCATTCGCTGGCAGTGGCGTAGCTAGGTCGTCTGGCACCCGGGGCGTATAGGTCTTCTGTCACCCCCCCCCCCCGGGTGTAGCCGGCGGAAAGAGGGGTGTCTTCAGACGTATATGACACCCCCCCCCCCTCCACAGGCCCCTTACACCCGAGGCCCACGGCCCCCCGGCCACCCCTATTGCTACGCCACTGTTTGCTGGTGCTCCTGTATCATCTCGGAGCGCAAAGCAGGGCTGAGCCGAGGTCATTCTTCATACAGTTAATCACGCTCAGTTTAGTTTCCAGCTACAAGCGGAAACCTTTTGCAAATACATTTTGCACTTACCTAAATGGAACGGAATTCCACATGAAATCGCAAAATGTATGAAACGACGTTAGACAAATTGATATTTTTATAAATCATTAATAGACGTAACAATAAGTATGTCGAACTATCTTCCCGTAATATAACCATTTTTATCCGGAGCAGTGTCGTTCTCATTTCCATCTGAAACGACGAACAAGTGCGTGGGACTTCTCCCACATACTCAGAAATATGGAGCACGGTTCTTAAATGCTGCTCCTACGCAATGTTTCATCCAGTAACTAGGTCGGACACAGTTTCGTATAACAGCAGCTGTTTTCCCGGAACACCGTTTCAAATATGAGCGCTAACAAACTCGCTGAATGGTCCATTTCGCTACACAGAATTAGACGCAGTTGCTTTGTCCGTATGAATCTATCTGGTGCACCGAGCAGAATACTGTGAGACGGCCGCTTGTCCAGCTGGGTATATTGTACGGCGTGATGATTTCCAAGTTTTATGGAATCTTTAAAAATTGCCTGTGGCACGTAGCACAATTCATGTCCTTAACCTGAATTATTCCAACAGGCGGACGTTACTTGCACGATAAATCAAAACACATTCAAATACGTAACCAAAATTCCCTAATTCATTCGCTAATTAATTTACAGCACATATGTCAATTTAAGCCTTTTATACCGTGAGTTTGCAAGGCATATCCAATTGAAATGAATTTTTATGATGACACCAATTCCGAGATATGTTCCAAAGTGTGGGACAAAACATGTGGGCGTTCTAGTTACTTTTGTGTTTCAATGCACAAACGAGCGTTTTGGTAAAAGAGGGTAAGAGGAACAACAGTGCATTTTTAAAGCGAGTCCGACGGCGCATATCTCCAAGCTTGTGTCATTCCGTAAATTCCTTCCAAGAAGATACGCCCCGCTAACTCGCTGGCTACAATTCGTAAATTGTCATATGTGCCGTAAAACGCCTAACAAAGGGGTTAATTGATGAATTTAATTATTTAGTTTAATATCTCGTAAAATATCTTCTACAAGTAATATCTAGCTCAAGGACCAAGGACTATAATTATGCGCAACAGGCTATTTTTAAAACCGACAGACAGACAGACAGCCATCCGGCCGTCCGTCCGTCCGTCCGGGACGGACGGACGGACGGAAGGACTGTCAACCTGGTTTTACAAATCTTCGTCCCTCACCCCAAATGAGAAAAGGAGGTAAATGCGTGTTTTTCGTTTAGGACTGATTCAATCAAGAAAGACAGAAGCCGCTTTTCACATTTCAACGAGAAAGGAGCTGTCCTCGTATCCTTGCGCGCAGCTCCGAACCATTTACTTGCTGTTATCAGCGTGGGCTGCAACCATTTCCAATTCTCGGAAAGTTGCAGCCGCGCCAGCTCCCAAGGCCACGATCTCCTGTTATCAGGGGCGCATGCCGCCGCACGACCTAGCCGCGTGTTCACTTACTGCGTATTTCGCGCGCGTATGTCGTGACTGGAATCAGTGCCTTCTGAAGATTATGGTAATATCGCAGAGGCGATGACGCAATAATACGGCCGAGTTCCGCGTGCCACTGGCAGCCGAAGCTGAAGAATCAAATTGTAGCCTTACTACTTCCAAATGTTGTTACCCGCTCTGGTCTTTCTGGCAGGTTTATCGCTCGATTACGTCAGTAGTTTCTCAGAACATTCTTGACATGTAAGTTTCATAACTATACCTCGCGGTAGAAAAGCGGACGCTTCGGCAAGTAGCGGCCGTGTGCGCAGTGGTTATTAAATTCCTGGGCCCCTTTACAGGCGTGCGAGGTTACGTATGTGGTCCCGTTCTCAAAATTTCACAAATTAAATATCAGCCCAATTTTCTGTCCCTCAAAATAAATACAAAGAAAACGTTCATTTTAGACCCGTGTTCTAGTGTGGGAATCGAGAAAGACCAAATCAGCCTGAGAAGGAGCCTATGACACTGTGCCTACACGAAAATTTACCTGAGTAAGAGACAGAGGCTACAAACTGACCTCAGATAAGAGACTAAGACATGTCACTATAACTATTGCTGAAGCTTAGTCTCTTCGTTACTTGCATCACGAAACATGGTTACAGCGCTACCGTAGATGAAAAGCAGACACGATATGCATGTAAGCACGCGATGGACCCATAACCTCAAGCATTGCCACTGCGCGAATAAATACATTAACACAGAAATATCACAAAACATATGAAAGGAAATGTATGCACGCGTTAACAGCGAGTTGTGGGGCCATTTAGTACGCTATATATGTAACAATCATATAAACCCCAGAAAAAACACCAAAATGTCCTATTTAGACACGTATCCAAATTAAAATCTGCGCAGACATCTATAGATAAATGGCAAAAGGTTTTCTAACCATTTATGGGAGACGTTTTGCCACCGCCTCAGCAAGATGAAAACATTACAAACTTTAGAAAGCGTCTCGTACTCGTCTGTCACAAGAGATCTTCCAAACGTGTGCAAAAAGACCTTTACTGGATGTCCTGAAGACGAGCAGACGTTGTACTGCATTTTTCTCGGTCACAGGCGTCTACACACATCTAAAGACATCCGGAAAGGTCTCAGGTTGCATCACACATCGCTTATAACCTCCATCACATGTGGGCACCACGCATTCTCTTGTGTAAATAATCGATTTGTTGGTTCTAAATAAAGATCGAAGGTGTGCTTAAATAGCTGCTGCCTCATTCTATGCAAGTAACTCGTGTACTAGTCTCCTCTTTCGCACCTTATGTTCCCGAAGTCTACGCCCACTGCTAAACATCGATGCTGTATTGGAGTGTTTTACAATGCTCTAGCCATCCTGACCCTGATAACGTCTGAACGCTGCACTTTCCGGGTTTGTGTTGTGCAGCGTGCAGTATCGGGGGGTTACACTCCGCACTAAGAAATCGTACGTTGGGGATAAGTAAAACCGCACAGATAAAAACGTGTTTCTCAGATACACTTCTCAACGGTGGCAGAAGCCAAGGCAGTCAAACGAATGCAGCCCTTTCACGAAACAGCCTTTTGTCTCGTCGGTTGCCTTGTTCGGCCTTACACGAAGGGTGCCTTCGCCAGGCGACAAGGTCTCGCGTGCAACATACAGAGACCGCGCCGGTGAAAAGGCGTCGAACACAACAGCAGCCGGCCGCCCGACCGCTCTGGCTGCAAGGCAAACGAAGCGCGCTTGGCATTCGCCGCACGCGCCACCTCACCGGGTCTGCGTGGAAAACAGTGCCGTCCTACGCCGGCGTCGGTGGAGGCGACAGCGCACTACGCAACCGAACGCGTGGTGACCCGGGACCCGCTCGGGTGACCCCCGCGTTTCCCGGGGCGAGATCCACGGATGCATCTTTTACGTGCGCGCGATTCCGTGAGGCGTCACGGCAAATGAGGGGCCAAGCGCCGAGCTTTACGCCGCCCTCCTCGAGCGGGAATCGTCGACCTGCGATTCTAGAGCGATCGCCATCGCCCGCTTAGCCTCGTTAGTACGGCGTCATTTTCAGTACAGGCGGCAACGAGCGACTGCTCTTCGAGAGAAACGTTCACCGACTTGTGCCAGTGAACTGGAAAACTTCGAGTCGATAAAGCGACGTTGCAGTAAAGCCTCCGGAACCGCATGTTGTAACGATCCATGTTTTTTTTTTCTTCGTTCCTCGACCTGCGTGATTGGAAGCATGCACTCCTTTCGCGTCAACGTGCAAATAGGCAGCTCGCCACCCTGGTGGCGAGTGGCTACATACGTCGTTGCGCTTCTGAGCACGAGGTCACGAGTTCGGTCCCCTGCCGCGGCGACGGTATTCTAATGGGGGCAACGTGAAAAAACGGCTGTGTATCATACACATTAAAGAAACTCGGTTTGTCGAAATTAGGCACTGCTACTGCTTCTCACATAGCCCACTATACCTACTGAAGGACCTTGAAGTCCTTGATTTAATTTTAGATTGTTGACTCACCGCAACCGACAATTATAACAATGAAATATTAAATGCAACGATGCAAATTAGGATGCGTGCCTCCTTGTCGAATTCACTTCCGTTCTGACTACTCCCACTGCTTTTGCGGAGCGCCCTGGAAGCTGGGCTTCTTTTTTTATTTGTATTTTTTTTGAAGCCTGGGACCCACAATACGGCACCTGCTCCTGATACCCGCTGTTGCAATGGCAAATGAAAGTTTCCTCTGCAGGCAAGATATAGGCTAGGCAAGTCGAAAGGAATCGAGCAACACGAAAGACGGGACGACATTCCATAGACGACAGGCACAGTGTCGTTTATACCACGTGGTCTACGCAATGAGTCCCATATTTTGGTCTGCTGTATTCCCTTCATTACGAAACAACACGCTCTTGTAGGCTGACCTAGGTGTGTAGGTTGCAGGAATTGGAGCGGTCAATACATATAACAGCACGTTGTCGTTGACCGATATCTTTAAACTGGTGCTAGTTTCTGAGGTTACCCAGGCCAGGTTGGTTTTCAGTACTGCGCGGAAATAAACCCGCAATTTCACTGCTCCCTTAAACAAACAGGAACCTTTTTTTTTCCCATTAGAGCAAGTTTTTCTGTTAGCTACATGAACATTGGGCTTTGTAGTACAAGATGACAACGCCCGCTTCTTCAAATAATTAGTTTGAAGAACTTATCCTGTATCGAGCTCAGCCGGCATATCCTGTAGGCTGCAGGTGACTTCGGAAAACAAGAATTTCCGAGAAAAAAAAAGTCATGCGCTGCGCCGAGGCCAGCAGCAGAACTGTCTCGTCTCGGTGACTTTGCACGTTCTGCAGCGCGTCCGCATGTTCTCAGCCTTCACGTACGAAGTCGCTCTCCCAGTTCGCAAGCGATGCCTCGCCCCATGGTTGCGCTTCTGTTCTGCGTTAGAAATCGAGAACTATAGAGAGAAGAAGCGAGCGTTTGGGTGGGACGTGTGCGTAAGCGAGTTACTGCGCGCCAGGGTTCCAGCCGTAGCGCTGGCTTGGTGTCCACATGTGGTCTTGCTGCTCAGCTGGAGGTCGCAGGTTCGATCCAGGCCGTGGCAGCCACATTTCACTACAAGACAGGAATGCAAACATGCCTGTTTGCTTAGATTTAAACGAACGTCGAAAACGGCACCCCGTCAAAATTGTTCCAAAGTAAGCCGCTACGGCGTGCTTCATAATTGTGTATGGATTTCGGCACGTAAAACGGCCGATTATTTTATTTAATATCGCACCAAGCTGCCGTTCGTAGAAGACAGCTTTCATATGAGCGATTCTGGGCCTGACTTACCATGAACGACAGAGAACGTCATCAGTCTTATGATGAACTTGAAGGCAGTATAGCTAGTCAAGTATATTGCTGTGAATTCCACAGGGGCAATTGTAGAAATTTGGTCAGATATATTTATTTAGGGAATAATACAGAAGACATAGAAATTAACTGCGTCAAGTAATACAAGTCATTACTACTGACAAGCTAATGCGAAAGAGAACGTCCTACAATCTGTGGTGACGATAATGTAGCCCTGAGGCGTAAGGTGCTTCTTCATGGTGAAATCATAACGCGTTTGCGTTGGAAGCTACTTGGAAACAAAACAAGGCTGTTTAATAATTTTTTGCAAACATCACCGGAAATAAAATATGCCCGTGCGTGAATCGTTCAAATAGGTCAAACTCAAGAGAATAATTAGATACCAGGATTAGCTAGTCGCCGCAGTTTTACATTCCGCGCCGCCTTATCTACCTGCGAGGAAATTGCGGCACGTAGTAACAAATGGCCTTTCCTGCCGTACGTATGTTCTTAATCACCGAGGAACATGCAGCAGTACTAAAGAGCTTCTCGTTGTCGCTTCCGCGCGTGCGTGACACGAGAAACCAGGTTGACGCGTTCATAATTGGGTGCACCCGCACAGTGGCGACAGCCTCCTTCGACGAAGTGTAAGCTTATAGAGTGTACTCATTCGCAAGCAATCCGTAACTTGCAATAGAAGAGAGAGACGAGGCTCGGCGTAGGTATCGCTTGAACGTCGACGCTCGCTCGCTTGTTTGACGAGCGCGGGCCTTGCTTTCGTTTCCCCCCTTTTCGGCGGCCTTGTCAACCGCGCCACTCGAAGGGAACGCCTTAATTGTGGGCCTCGGCTTGTGGACACCCCCCCCCCCCCCCCCCGCTCCAGCCTCGCCGCGAAGCCGCAAGGGACGACTCCCTCGCCCCCGCGCTGCTGCAGCCGAACGAGGAATGCACTCCGGAATGTCCCGGGCCAAGTCGTTTGTGCCCGCCTATTATAAATAGATAGATACGTGCGTACGCGGCGTATATAGAGTGAGGAGAAATAACGGCGCGCGTTCTCTGCTGGTGTGGCCTCAGCGTGAAATGCGTCCTTCCCTTGACCCGATAACGGCGCGCCGGACGGACGCGCGGCCGGGCCAGCGAAAGAGGTGGACAATGAGACACAAAAAAAGGGCCGACGAGAAAATATGCCGGCACGGGCGGCCCAGCGCGGTCGCTGCATTTCGGCGTCACTGTACGGGTTGCCCAACGCACGGTAATGCACCGGCTGGCCGACTTATTCGCATTCGCTGTTCCGGTGATGCCTGGTTAGGCGGCGTTAGCGTGAAACAGCCCCCCCCCCCCCCCCGCTTTCTTTTGGGATGGAGGGAGAGGGTTCGGCTGAATGACAGCCAGTCCCGAGGAGCAGGAAGCCTTAATCAATCCTTCACGAAGCCTGAGACAATTCCTTTGTCTCTGCAACGCTGCTGGAGGTCGCGTTTCGGGGAAGTGTTTTCAGGGCGTGACTCCCTGTTCCACCTACTCCGGAATCAACGCGCCCATGGGCCACTTTCCGACCGATGACGAAGAAAGGAGCTTCCGTCACTACATCAGTTTGTAAGGCGCCTCTGAACCTTCCGGTTTTTCGTACGTGTTCTTTGGTAATTAGCGAGTCGCATTTTCGCATTGCTACGCAGGCGTTGAGTTAAATAGGCGACCGCTGTTCTTAGGAATTCGCGTCATAGCTCGTTACCTGAGGCCACGACTCACTTACGGCTGATTATATGTGAGACCAGGAATATTAGCATGCAAGGTGCAGAGTGTTGCCCGTCTTCGCCAAGATTATTTCTTTTGAATGTGCTAACTCCT
This sequence comes from Dermacentor albipictus, assembly GCF_038994185.2. Taxonomy (NCBI): domain Eukaryota; kingdom Metazoa; phylum Arthropoda; class Arachnida; order Ixodida; family Ixodidae; genus Dermacentor; species Dermacentor albipictus. Next base: position 53,860,493 of record NC_091822.1, read on the forward strand.
AGCTGCCCTTCGTTCCTCGTGGTACGGATGTTCATTCTGTACACGTGACGGTTGTTGCAACGACATGGATGGATCGATGGATGGATGGATGGATGGATGGATGGATGGATGGATGGATGGATGGATGGATGGATGGATGGATGGATGGATGGATGGATGGATGGATGGATGGATGGATGGATGGATGGACGGACGGACGGACGCACGGACGGACGGACGGACGGACGGACAGGTGGATGGATGGATGGATGGATGGATGGATGGATGGACGGACGGACGGACGGACGGACGGATTGATGGATGGATGGATGGATGGATGGATGGATGGATGGATGGATGGATGGATGGATGGATGGATGGATGGATGGATGGATGGATGGATGGATGCTATTAGCTTCCCCCTTGCGACTGGGTGGTGGCACCTGCCACCAAGGTCATTCATCATTCCTGATTTAACTACGGAAATGATGAAAACTGTTGCCCACAGATGTTACACATTACGTTTATTGGTTCCCGTCGCACCTTGGTTCGCTTGATGACATTCCCGGCAATCCAAATGAATCGGCCAACAGCGTCGCCCGCGAACTTACAGACCGGGCCCCTTTTACATATGGCTTTGATTCTGCTAGATTGAAGAACCTACAGAGAGATACGCTCATGACATATGACGAAGTTAGAAAACATTACTGCATGGGAAGGAGGGAGTTTGCACCCTCTCACTACAGGCTAGACAGAGCACAAGCAGTTACACTTAGGCAATTACAAACACAGTCCTCTTATTCACCTGCACAAATGAAAGAATGTTGTGACATTGCAGACATGAATATTATATGCAAAGCATGCAAAAAGAACATATGCACGCTTGAACATATGCTCTGGCAGTGTGGGTCGCTCAGCCCTGGCCTTTCCCGGAATCGGTTTTCAGGAAGGATTCGATTCCGCGATCAGATCCCTTAAGTCCTGGCTGTCTAGTAAGCCCGTGATAAGGCCAGGAGGCTTGACCTCCCGGTCACAATATGGGACTAGCCAGGCAAGCGTCAACACTTTGCGCAGGGCCTCAAAAAAGATTTTCCTCCTCCTCCTCCTCCTCCTCTTATCCACGAGTGGGCAGTGACACAGGGTCTGGAGAAGTTATAGGACCCCTATATGTGTAGTATGCCGTAAACACCACTGCACCCTCTGTTATTTGGCCATATGACGCCAGCAGGCGGTAAATACAGAAAGGCGTTTTTGGCATAGAAAACTGAGTTGTCAGGTAACATGGGCCACAAACCAGTTCCTCTTTCTTTTGAAAGCTTCCTCTCGTTTCAGCTGCCCTCAAGATAGCAAATTGTATATTGCACTGAACGTGATAAATAGTCACATAAAGCCAGAAAGAAAGAAGGGTCACTGAACCTAGAGAACGAATCGTGCGAATGAAGTAATTTTTTTTTTTATGAATAACAGTCTACTCAACAAATCTGGGTAGAGAAAAATACAGTATTGCCGTGAGTCGGAACACCCGCCGCGGTGGTGACTCAGCGGCTATATATGGTGTTGCGCAGTTAAGCGCGAGGTCGCGGGATCGAATCCCGGTCGCGGCGGCCTCTTTACGATGGGAGAAAAGTGTAAAAAATGTGCCCGTGTACCCTGCATTGGGGGCAAGTTAAGTATCCTTTGGTCGTCAAAATGAATCCGGAGTCCCCCACCATGGCGTGCCTCATAATCAAGTCGTGGTTTTGGCACGTAAAACCCCAGAACTGCATTCCGTGAGTGCGAACTATTAGGTACACATTGCAGACAGCTGCTTCTTCTTTCGTGGTTGACTCTTCATGACGCGCCACTTTCTGTTAGCGTAGACAGAAAATAAACCGCAAAGCTTGACGCCTCTCTTTTTCTTCTTATTTTTCGCGAGTCCACTGTTGAAAAGTGCCGTGCATATTCTTTTCTTTTTTACGTTCTATCCCATGCAGACTCCTAATCCGAGACGGAGTGCGTTTTGAAAGCTCGAGGCGATCACTTTGATCGCAGATTTATCGCAGCTGCCACTCTCAATCATCCGCTGTTTCCTCGCCTCCTACTCGCAAATCGTCGTGCTCGTGTCGTGGATATCGAGCAGCTCGGTCGCGCCATGCGGCGTTCTTTTTGCCTTCGAAAAGAAAACGCCTTCAGCCCCCCCAATGAGGCGTGATTTACATCGGATCTCCACGTGAGCGTGGGAGCCACCCCCCCCCCAACCATTTATTTGTGTGTGTACACGCGTCCCACGCGGCAACGCGCGAGATCCTTGCGCCCCTCCCCCGAGCAAACAATGCCGCGGAACCGGAAAAGTTCCGCGAGCTCCAAGAAGCCGAGCAAGGTCAGCCGCGGAGCGTTCTTGTACCGTTAATCAGCGGCGCGTATACCTATATATATCCACGCACGGTCGGGCAGCCACCCATATGTGTTCCGAATGACGCCAGTGCGGACTCCGGCACTTTGCACTTGGAACACGCGAAATGCAGGGGGAAGGGGGGATCGGCCAATTAACGACTTCCGCCGCCGCATTACCAAGGCGAGCTAATGAAACGGGGCCGGTCTCGGCGAGGTTAACGCCGCTTTCGCGTCCGGCGATCGGCGGCCCGGCCGGTTTATTTCCTGTCCGAGCGCCTGGCGTTCGAAGACCGTGGAGTGAGTCGCGGAAGCCTATGTGGCGTTTGCCGAAACCTTGGCTTAACACGCACTCTTACAAAGATGCAAGACATCGTTTTCGGCGTCTGTCAGGGGAAATCGCCTAACTTGTCACAGCTGCCAGCGGCGGATGTCTTCTGCCATATCCATTCGGAAACTCCGCTTCGCACTCCGGGTATCATTGACCGACGATTTGTTCGATTGACGTTCCGATGAGCAATCAAATTAAAGAGAAAAAATAATCTTATATTTGGAAATGTAGCAACATAGAAAGCATGCTTAGAATGATCGAGAGGTTAAGCACAGATAGTCCTGGTTGCCTACCCTGCACGAGGGAAAGGATAAGCGAATGCAAAAAGAAGTAAGAGAGTGGAGCAAGAATGGTGGAAACCGCGCACACTATCCAATCGTAGCAGGCAGCGTTCTTAAAGTCTTTAAAAAATTATAATTAAAGAAATGAAGATAATATTTCTGACTGTTGAAATAATAACAATATTTCTCAAAACCTGAAAGTCGATAACACGGAAGATAGGTCGGCCCTAGATTGCGCTCTTTTCTACTACTCTGTACCAGAGGAGGTAAGGGACTCAGAAGAGGGATGACTGGTGCTACTGCTCATGATGATGGTGATGAATATGGTGACGGTGATGATTACAAGAGTAGTGGTGCTATGAATGCTGCTTGTCAACACAGCAGCAGATTTAATCTGGAGTCCAGCACAGTATTCAGCAGAAATTGCACAACGACCGTACCGTTATTGTAGCGTCCCTTCGACGAGGTCAAGAATTGTCTAGCATGATGGCATTGATGGAAACCAGCCCGACCAAATTATCCTATGCTAGTACGTGTAGTCGGCTATTGCTCAGCAAAAAGGTACGGTCAAATGACAAATCGGCATGAAAAAGCAAAAAAATAAAAAATCAACAAAGAATTTAAACTTCAGCAACTCCTTCGGCTTTGAACTCACTGCGACAGCATTACCCTCTATCATGCAGTGAAACCAGCATCTTCTTTGTGTGTTTTTACTGCGATAACAATTATATGGACACTTCAGCCGTATTTCTTCCGTCGCTGTCGCGTCGGCGTCGCCTTTATAAAGTTCAAGGGCTGTAACATCATCGCGGCAAGCCCTATGATGAATGTGCAAGTGAAAATGTGTGAAGGTGAGCCGACGATGGTGGCTCAATCTTGCGTGTGCAAGGGTGCAAAGCGGGGACGAAGCGCCCAGTCTGCCGTCGCGCGAGAACGCCGGGGGTTTGAGTGGGAGTTCCACTTCGGCGGCTACTGCGTATGGCGTGGCCGCGCGGGCCCTATCTTTAAAGCGATCTGCGATGGCGACGAGTATAGAGTCTAGGTGCGCCGGGAGCTTATTTAATATTCCTAGAAGGTACAGCGCGGCATGGCACTTCCGCAGGCGACGGACGTTTGCGTGCATGCGCAAGCAAGAGCGGGTGCGAGAGAGAAAATGTGGGGACTTTTGCTCCTTGAATACACGACTCTGCCTAGGTACAACGGAGGAGTTTCTTAGCGCGTGTTGTATGCGTTTGTCTCTAGGCGTGCCGGCAGAAGTCGCAGGGCGCGGTTTAGCGACGCAAGTTGGCGGCTGGACGTAAATATATTTATTCAATCGTGTTTTTGACTAATGGGAACAATGTGTCATTATTTTGAATTATTGGCGGCGCCTCCAGGACACCAGAGCGGCAACGGGGATATCAAAGCTAGAACCCGGACTGGCCCGTGGGTTATATCTCGCCGAGGCCTGCGCGTGCCAGGGGAGAATAAGATCGGCTTTCCGCTACCGCGGACAGCCAATGTTTTATGCGAACACCCCCTGGCACGCTTCGGTCTCCTCGGCCCCAACCCACGGGCCACCCTGCTTCCAGCTTTGATCCCCCCCCCCCTACCCCTTGGGTGCCCTGGAGATCCTTCGCCGCCTACTTCATTATAACCTCAGGTGCTCTCCTGAGGCCTCCGTTTGCCGGTTACATGTGTCCTCCTGGAGCAGTGCTTGGAAAAGATGCAATCTATCGTCGCGACGAAAAAAGTGACCCGTGACTTATGCAACACCAGTCAGAACCTTGCCCCTTCTGACGCAGCGATCACCAAATGGGGCGTCCGTGCCCATGCACTGCCTCACCGCGCGGGCAGCCAACGGTGGAGCGTAAACAAACTCGACCGCACTCCGCAATGCCGGCATATCTAGGGGACAAACGCATGCAACACGCGCTAAGAACCTCCTCCCTATTGCCTAGGCAGACTCACATATTCAAGCATCAAAGACCACTCAGATTTTCTTTCTCGCACCCGCTGTTACTCGCGCCTGCGCTGAAACGCCGAGGGCCGTGAGAAACGCAACGCCTTACTGTACCTACTAGCAATTGTAAAAACGCTGCCGGGGCCTCATAGCTTCATGTGCACTGTGTTATCGCTGGTTCGCGCTGAAGCGAGAGGCAGCGCGAAGGTGAATTCGCTCACTGCTGCTGCCGCTGTTCCTTATGCCAGCGTTTTGACAGCGAGGGTCCGCGCTCATCGAGTGAGATGTCTTTAATGTTTGCCTGTGTGTACGCGACACCATGCTGGCTATTTAGTTAGTAAGCGAATGTTTACTAGAAAATACGGCCCATAAAGGTACTGTACATACTTCGTAAAGATGTCTACTAATTTGCTATCGCAATGGATACTTCGCCTTCCGGGTGACACGGCGACTTCTTTTTCTGTTCATTTTGTGCGCCTGATTATTCCTCAAATAATGGCGTTCCACCACTCCGGGGAACTGGACAGGAATGCATCGGTCACAGGGAGGTTTGTTGTAGGGGAAGGGTGCGGTCGTACAAAACTGAACTTAATTGAAGAATTGAATGTATCCCTCTCTCCCCTCTCTCTCTCTCTCTTTCAGTCTATATATATATATATATATATATATATATATATATATATATATATATATATATATATATATTGAAAGAAGTATGGGCCCACGTAGAAACAAGTAAACATTCAATTTTGACATTCCGGCCAGGATCCACCCTTGACGAGTGCAATTAAATGCGAGCACACAGAGCTCCATTCCTACCTTTTCTCCGTACAAGTGCAGGTAGCCGACGCTCAGAAGCACGCGTGGATTTAGTTTCATCATGAATAACAACACGCTCATTACTCAAGCCAAAATCAAAGCCAACGGACATAACAATAAGCGTGAATACAAGATGGCGCGCACATATAGTGGCATTATGAATGTGAAAAAAAAAACAATGTAGGTCTTTGATCAATAACGAAAACGTGCACATTTAGTCGCATCCACCAAGGACGAAAGCAGCAGCCAGTGAAATGTAGGAGAGAGGAGCCACAGTTAATAAAGAGCATGCGAGGGGTCGTAGCTGCCAGTAGTGTTTCGTTGTTCTTTGTCAGAAGCTACTACAACTTTTGTGCGACCCTCAAGATGGCCAATACACCCCCATCTGGTTATATGACACATGTGCTGTGACCTCCAGTAGCCTCTGAGTTTCACGAACTGCGTTCCATTGCATTCTTTGCACAAGTGCTATCTTATTTGTTTGCGGATGAACAGCCTTTTTATTTAAAGTCTATCCGCGTATTAAAAAGAAATTCAAAGATACATGCCAAATTATACGACGAGGTGAAGTAATAAACATCAATATAACAGAAAGGCGAGAATAATCTCTAATAAATGATGCGGAAATATGCATATCACTTAATAAACATGTTATATATTATGTCATATACAACGGTTAGGAAATGCTTAAGGTAACGAGAAAAATATTGACTGTTGCACCAGACAAGCGGGCAATCTTGAAAAAATGTTTCTTGTTACTTAGGCATGCACGTCATGCCTTCAGGTTGGATGTGCGGGTTTATTGACCAGTTGCCGGCGGCCAAAAAGTTCAGGCACGCGGGACGGCTGTCGCAGCAGGGAAGTTCTACATACGCCACCAAGGCAAGTGAGTGGTGGCACTGGCTAACACTCCCCGGGTTGGTTCTAGTAGTAAAACATGAATACCCCAGAAAGGGGACGAAGAAACGGCACTGCAATAGCTCAATTGGTAAGAGCGTGTGTCATGTGGCGCAATGCCAAGACGTGGTTTCGTATACCACCTGTGGCCAGTTAGTTTTTCATCCACTTTCATTTTAATTAACTTTTCTTTAACTCAATTAATAAGTAATTTCCCTATGCTGGCCTTGGTGTCCTTGTTGGCTTCTTACGATTATATATATATTCATATTATAAGAAGCCAACAAACATTAACACCAAGGACAACATAGGGGAAATTACTTGTGCTTAATAAAGAAACGAAGAATTAATGGAAATTAAAGTGGATGAAAAAACAACTTGCCGCAGGTGGGAACCGAACCCACAACCTTCGCATTTCGCGTGCGATGCTCTACCAATTGAGCTACCGCGGCGCTGTTTTACCATCCACTTTCTCGGGTATTTATGTGTCCTAGTAGAACCCTGGGAGTGTTAGCCAGCGCCACCACACACAGACCTTGGCGGCGGACGTGGAACGTCCTTTTTGCCGCAGGCGTCACGCGAACGTGATCTTTTTGGGTGAAGGCAACTGGTCAATAAACCCACATATGCTACCTGAAGGCATCAATGTAGCCGGATTCGAGACCCTCGTTATGGAATAAACGAGAAGGAAGGGGGTTAACCGAGGGTCCCGATTTTATTATTCATATCATAAGAAGCCAACAAACATTAACACCAAGAACAACATAGGGGAAATTACTTGTGCTTAATAAATGAAATAAAGAAACGAAGAATTAATGGAAATTAAAGTGCATGAAAAAACAACTTGCCGCAGGTGGGAACCGAACCCACTTGGCTTCTTATGATATGAATAATAAAATCGGGACCCTCGGTTAACCCCTTTCCTTCTCGTTTATATATATATATATATATATATATATATATATATATATATATTTATTTATTATTGTAGCAGATGCTATGAACGGGTGGATGTCTGATTTTCTCTTTATTTACCTACATCTCTCCACCTTGCGGGTTTCCGCAGAACTATTACGTGAAAACTCTTGCCTGTGCTTAGAGTTGTCGACATATTCGACTTCGTCCTACCTTCTGCTAGCCGCCTGGTTAGCTCAGATGGTAGAGCGGCTGCCCCAGAAAGGCTGTGGTCCCGAGTTCGAGTCCCGGACCAGGACGAATTTTTCTTCAACTGCCAGGCTTTTCTTTCGAGGAACCCATATGGGTTTCCTTTGTAGCAGTTGCTACGAACGGGTGGATGTCTGATTTTCTGTTTACTTAAATATATATATATATATATATATATATATATATATATATATATGAAAGGTGTCTGTTTTGTGCTACAGCTCATAACGAATAGTGTGGATAAGTTCTGACCGTTTCATCGTTGTACTGCACGCAACTTCCTGTCTCTATGAAATAGTGCTGCATGTTGTCGAATTCGAACTACGAACATTGACAGACTTTAATGCACTGAGACTCCCCCTGTCTAAGCAGGCTCTATTTATTTAGATAAAATCATACCTTTTTGAAACCTTGTATTCATATTGTGCGGCAAAATAATTTTGTTAATCTTTCCGTCTGTTTAATGCAGTGCAACATTGTACTATTTGAATATAATTGAGGGAGATTATCTTGGTGCATCATGCTTAATTTAATTTACTTGGTGCGCTTTCAAGGTGAGGTGCCGATATGGCATTGTAGCAAGTTTCTAGAACGTGTCCAAGGTTGGTCAAAATTTTTCCCATCATTAATTGGGACAACGTCCATCCATCTACCTGCCTGACGTGACTGCAACGTGACATTTGAGGTGAGCTTCGGGATCGTTGACTGATGCGCCATTTGGTGCACCATTTCGTGCCACTGAGCGGGATAAGGTTGGAAAGAAATTACGTGGACAGGACCGACGCTCCCTTAAAAATGAATTTTAATTAGTGGTTTCTACTGAGTTGGAGGGGGGGGGGGGGCGCATGCTCATTCAAAAGGTGGATACAAGGCTTATACAGATTCACATGCAAAAGCTCAAAAAAGAAAACGGCCTGCTAGGATAACTTATTTTTTTATCCGTTAGTGCCACTGACGTGGGACGCTAACGCATTTGGCTGATTTTGCACATATCTTGCCCACCTCAATAATTTCCCTCCCCAGTCTGTCATTGGCCTTGCTTGCAATCGTTGCATTGTCAAAGAGCGAAGTGCAACCGCAACCTTTGATGTGCGCAGGTAAGTGCATTCCACCCGCTACATCCGTCAAAGACGATCAGTGCTCCTTGAGCCGGTCGTTTATGTATCGACCTCTTTGGTCAATGTAAACTACGCCGCAGCGTACCGAAATCTCGTAGACGAACTCGGTGGCACAAGCGACAAAGGGCTTTACGTGCCTCTTCCCACATCCACGTTTCACGCTTTTTTTTTTTTTTTGCTCTGATCACGAAGTAGGGAGCACAATCTAGAGATCTTACAAGAGGCTGTGAAAACAACGTCCACCCCAAGCTTACGTTCGATTTTCTTCGGTTTGTGCGAAACTGAATTTATGCATGGCATTACAACAAAGTTTTTTTTTCGGCTTGCGCGTTTCCTGTGTGGTTGTAGCGGGCGCTATTTTCAGCTTCTTTAACAGTGAACCTCCCACGGCTACCAACAGACTGGAAGGGATAACCAAGCTTTTTAGACGCCTGACCCCTCCGTTTCCTTAAAAGCTATCCACCAGGCTCCATCTCTAAGTGAACGTCCGTACTGTGCACTTGATTTCTTTGCGCCCTTGTTCCGCTTGGAGAGCAAGACTGCTCACTGATTTCTCTGCGCTACATTTTTTCGCAACAGCATAGTGGTTTAGCGGGCTCTATTCCAAATTCACATTGTTTCACTGGCATGGGTTAATGTCCCCGTAGAAGTAGTTGTGGAGAAGTCTTATTTTTGTTCACGCTGTGAAGAGGTGGTCTGACGATGCAAAATGAGCATCGTTCTATCGTCGGTGACGGTAGCAGTTGTCGTCATGATAACAGGATAAGCGGACCGATAGGACCATTGATCGACGGTACGAACGGATGGGCAATGCAAACCCAGTTTCGAGCAGTTTGGTGCTGTTGCAGTAAAGGTTGGCTTGTGTGAGATTGTTAATACATCTACTTTATTTTTGTCGGCGAAGTTCTAATAATCTGGCGCCTTATGGTTTGCTCTATCGTCCATAAGTCACGATACAGTCAGCAGACCCCCGAATTATTCACCTGTGAACGTGTCCGCATTCAAAAACATGTTACTTACGGGAAATTCAGCAAATTGTATGAGCAAGAAAGGCTCTGCTGAGGCGGATTTCCTTTATCTGTGTCAGCATGTGCTCGTGAGAAAACTCTGCCTTCATCATCGCGAAGTCGTCGTGGCACAACACGCCTGATGGTCACGGCTGCACAGAATTGTGCTCTCGAATTTATCGGTAGCGTCGTCATCATTACCGGCAAAAGAGCGCGAGCTTAAACTCCTTGTTAATGTAATTATTGCATAAGCAATGTTAAGAGGAAGCTAAATACATCTAAATACATGTAAAAGCAGAATTCCTTTTTCTGTGCAATCACTGGACCAAATTTGACTGTTGCATTTAAAAGAAAAACTTAAAATCTAGTGACTGTTGGTTTCGAATTTTTTTATTCAGCTCGTCAAGCTTTTATTAAAAAATGGGAAAATCAAAAATTTTCAGAAAACGAAACTATCAAGTTTACAACTCTGTAACTCAACAATGAAAAATGATATAAAATTCTGGGAATTGCATATAATAGTTCATCTAAGGCGGACAAAATTGGTACCTTATACATAAATGTTGAAAAATTTGGTAATATGAAATTACAGCTTTTGCAGAACCCTTCTACACAACCTAACAAATTCACGTAAGACATAAATTGACATTACAAATTTGTCCGCTTTGAATGGTCTGAGGGACGCCGTTTGCAAAACCACGATATCTGCTTTTCACGGAGAGCTATTAATTTATAAATTCGTCCTTCTATTTTTTTCGAACTTTGAAAGTTCTGATATTCTTTTAACAACACTCGTGCCCTAAATCGAAATTCCGCTTTCAACAGTCACTAAAACTTACCTTTCCCTCTCAAATGCAACAAATTTCATAAGAATCGGTGCAGGGGTTCTCTCAAGAAAGCGTTTTTGCGTTTGCGTTTTACATGTATTTGAATAGGCCGCGTCGAAGTTGCGGCTGAGCTAAAGCTTCCTCTTAAGGGTGTGTGCTAAAGTGTTCTTTATTTCTTCTTCTTGAATTCTTACGTCCAGAATTTCATCACTTGCTTCGGCTTTTACTCCCGTCGACCATAGCTATCTAAAGGTCGACGGATAGAACAATTACTATTAATATGAGCACAAATACATATCAACTATTGTTCCCTAGATTCTTTCCACCCTTCCGCAGCCCAACAAATATAGCACGCAGAGTAATATTTTCTAAATAAAACTTACTCGTTGCTTCTGATAATGCACCACCTTCTTTCTGTATTTTAACGTATGCCTGAAAGCACCAAAAATTCTATTTAATTATGTGACCTTATTCTTGTTCGAAAAGTTAACTAAAGGAACATTCCATTTATTTTTTGTCGCAGACAGTACCCGAAGCTCTTTGACCAGACTCGCTCCAGTGGCACAACGTAGTCCCAGCGAATCACAATGTTCAAGACTTGATGAAGGCCTTGTGTTCTTGTCTTCCTTTCTCACCACACGCGTCATCTATTGATGGGCTAAACACCTCCGTCGACCAAATCTGTACAGGAGTTTTCATAAGTTCCTTCCGGGCCAATTCTGCGATCTGCTGTGCCGCAGAGTGATGTCATGGTGCGTGCCCACATTCGGTCGCGCTCTCTCTCTCTCTCTTCGTCTCCGCACCCCTCTCCCAGTGCAGGGTAGCAAACCGGACGTGCGTCTGGTTAACTTCCCTAACCTCCCTGCCTTTCCTCTCTCCTATTTCTCCCTCTCTCTCGTATGCATCCAGCTGGCACCAGGAGGGTCAAGCGCGGCGGCGTTCGTGTCTCCCGTCACGCATCCGCCAGACCGCGCGGCGTGCCACACGCTCCTTACTTCAGCTTCGACTTGCGACACGCCGCTCTTCGAATGCCGTAGCAGGCTGGCCACGCGGCTATCTCTGCGAATGATCAGCAGCGCGTGTTCGATGCGACCGCAAGGAAAACGAACACAACCGCGGTGCGGTCAGGCTCATTGTGGATGCAAAGCTACGCCGCGTCTGCCATTTTTGTTCTCTTCTTTTTTTCCCCTTCCAAACTCGTTCTCGGGCATCCTCCGCAAGAGAGCGCTCTGCTAAAATGTCACAGATGTCTGTAGTTCTTATTTTTTTCTCTGAGCCGACCTCTATCTCGATTGGCAAAAGTTGTTCGCTTGGCAGCTGGAAGAAATACCGTATATAGACACGGCGTTTCTTCGGGAATCTCCCGTCTTATCGCCGATAATACAAGGTCGCTACTTTGTATTTTGTCTCGCTCCTAAAGCAGCTGTTAAGCTGTGCACCAGTGTCCCCGGCAGTATACCAACCGTAAAGCTATGCTCAATGGCGTTTTTTTTTATTACTGTATATGCGACATAGGTGGTTGACGAGAAACAACCGTTATCGTCCTGGACCGACGGCAAGGAACGCCTGCCCCGTACTTAGACCACCACGTTCGACTTCCTCATTTCCTGTATAGCTGCAGGCGATCACCACACGGTTAAGAACAAGCCGCAACCAAAGGGGGGGGGGGAGATTTTTGTGACTCGTAGACTGCGATCAGCGAGGCGGCATGCGGAAATTTGTCGTTCCTCCTTTCGACAGCAAGAGAGGAGCAGGAGGGCACCAAAACGATGCTCGAGGTCGCCGAATGTGTCATGGAATGCAGTGGCGGGGTGCGTGAGCTGCGTTAGAAAAAAATACGGCGTGTTTTGTCAAGACTTGGAGAGTGCCTGGCGTTTGGCGAAGAAGCGCGTCCTAACTGAGCCAATATGGCGCGAGCCTGGAATGTGGAGTGGTGTGTGGAAGAGGAAGGAAGGAGCGGATAAGTTTGTTTTATAGATGCCAACGCATCAGTTTAAATTGCAAGTACGTTTAAAGCTAACAAGAGAGCACAGAGATTATTCGAGAAAAGGGAGAGAAATCGGTCCGACGTAAAGGTCCACATCTGGCTACTTTAGACAAAGGAAAGGTAAAGAGAAAGAAAATAAGCGAGCGAAGGGTCACCGTGGCCGGTGGTGTAGTACAGGACGTAAGCGCGCAGAAATTTGTGTCCGGGGGACTCGTCGATAGGCTCGAATCTAAAGCAGTGAAACTAAAGAAAACTATAGGAGCGTAGGGCTTCGGTGATATGATTTTCGGCCAAGGACCTCGGTGAAACTTCTTCAGCCAGTGGCGAAGCCCAGAACCGTGCTGCAGGGATAATTTCGACGTTCGGAGATTCTGGGTCCACTCAGCAATCGCGAGTACCCGCACCGTCAATGGCGGAGGCAACAAGCATGCCACGGTGGGAATTCGTGCAGTCATGCATGCCCGCAATCATTCGGAATCTGACATTCTCACTCGACCGGTAGCCCGTGTTTCTAGGAAAAGAAGCAAGCATTGCCGACTGTTCACAGCTACTGATTCGTAATAAATGACGTTGCTGTGCTGTATAGTAGTAGGCAGTAAGGCCATAATCTCGAACTCGGGAACTCGTATCTGTATCTCGTGAGCCTGTATCTCAAATTGGCCCAATCGTCTAGAAGTGTATGCGGTGGACTGGAAGGCAAGAAGCAGATAGCGACCAAACCGATTAAGGGAGAAAGTTTGAATACCGCTTCCTACGATCAAACGAGTAAAGTCAGCAATTTCTGATTCATTAATTTCTCGATTTATTAATTGATCGATTTGGCCGAAATGATCAAAATTACAAGCGGCCATGATGCACGTAGTATTGGAGCATGATGGGTTAACCTTGGCCACTATTTGGGGTTTCTCAAGGCGTATAAAAATTTCGGCAATGAGCTTTGTTTGCTTCCTGTGCTCACCGGAATGTTGCCTCCGCAGGCGGTAATCAAGCTCGTCCTCAGCCGCTGAAATCCATAGCATTTGCGCATTATTGTGTTTGCTCGTTACCAGGCCTTGAGACTACACAGAGTAACACGATTTAAAATTGCATACATGGTTCGTAGTGAGCTCAAACAATTCATGGCAGCCCTAACCATATGATTTCCACTACTAATTAGAAACTCGTGGCTACGTCAGCGTGATGTATTTATGCAATGGTGATGCAAGCTACACTGTCATTGTTTCACAATATGTACAATATTGAGCGCGTTTTTCTCCCAAAGAAAATTATTGTTTTATATCAGCAGAATCGTGTGCTTGTTTTGGCAGTGGTCTTGGCCCGAGTGCATTTTGTATGACTAGCCTCGCCATGCTTTAAGGCTTGACATAGCACAGCAGAGAGTCAACCACCAAAAACTTTTCACATTTTTTTTTAGTTCATCAATTCCATTGATGACGCTTAGCACCGCAATTTTCAGTACTACTAAGTTGCAGTTCCAAGCTTGAAATTCCTGCATTGTCAAAGAGGTTGGTGTTGATTGTCCTCGACCATCGGTAAACATGCCAATTACTGCCGGTAAATATCAAGTGTCGGGATGCAAACAACAATATGCAAGTTATAGTCTAAAAATGGCAATGTGTTGTAATCAATGTGCTTGATAGACAAGTATTAATGGCACGGGCGTGTAAATTACTCCGGATTTCATTCTTACGCTGGAACATGGAGCGAGGCGAAGTTGCAACACCTGAATTATGCATTCTGGACTTAATGGTAAAGTCCCAAGTTAAAGCTGAGTAGGGTAAATGATATGTGCTTCCCTTTGAGACATACCTTCACCTTCGAGCTGCCTGTGAGGATTGTTTGCCCGTATTTCAGGATCACTGGTGGTAGGAACAACGCGCTCAGGACGGTAACTTGCCATGGGACATCCGGCGGCAGTGGATGATAGCTGTGGCAGCTCGTGTTTCCTTGTACTATGGCCCGGAAGATACCCATATGTGATATCCGGTCCTACTAGTGATGCTGATAAGAGAGAACCGGTGATATGGACTGTCTCCCACGTAGTGAGCTTTGTACAGGGATACTTTCCTACACTGAACGCTGTTTTGTGCGTGTGTTTTTCTTTTTTGTTGAACCCCTTCAATCATCTGATAAAAAGGAAGTGCCTGGAGCTAAGGTTAACTGAACAGATACGTGCATAGCACTTACCAGGGGATTGAATTACCAGGCGATTAAATTTCTCGACATTAATTGACGATACGTCCACCAATTTCGTGAGCTCGGAAGGGAACCTGAACGAACAAAGCCTCTTGAGCTTTTCAAGCAGGGACTGGTGCTCAGTGAAGGAACAGCGTCTTGTAGCGTCGTTCATTGAGTATACTGTTACCAAACTCGTTCTCGCGGCTCTGCAGCTTCTATGCCGAAAATTCTCCAACGTCCATGATGGCACACGAAAAATAATAAAAGCCACTTCAAAGGTCGTCGGCCCTGCAGAATTATCATCTTGTCAGAGACGACAACAAAATGCGCAATCGAATGTGTCGAGGCCGTAGACCAGTCTGCGTGAAGAACGCGGAAGCGCGCGAAGGGACATCTCACGTTCTTTTTTTTTTTTCTGGATACAAGAGCGACACCACCGGCGACTGATAAAAGCCGTCCTCAGCGTTAGGCGTGGGAACCGCCGTCACGAGGCCGCGCATCGACAGTTACCAGCGTCCCGCTACAAATATCTTCCCTATGCACGGAGGCAAGTTCAAAGGAAGGCCGCGCCCGTCTGCATCGAAAATTCGTCGGTGGCTCACCTTTCGAACAAGCACCACGGATCATTCCGTTGGGCTGGACATCTCTCCAATAGCGTACGCCATATGCCCTCCGATTGACAGGCAGTCGAGAACGGGCTGCTATAAGAATATCTGTACAAACAAAAATAACGAAAGGTGATTGAAGAGGACCGCGAAAGTCAAAAGCGGTTCCGTCGCCGTCGCCTCCGTGTACGGTTGGGGTGCATTTGTGTGAATGGGGGTCCCGTTACGAGTTGCGTCCACTTCCTTCCCACAGCAGGGGTCGCGAAAGGGAAGGCAGGCAAGTTGCAACGCGTACGCGGCGTATCGGTTCGCAACGGTTCGACACACCGGCGTCCGTGACGGGCCGCCGCAACACGGTATTTTGAAAGGCCATCATCAAAGGCGATTCTGCGCGCCCCGGCCGAGGCGCTAGCTGACAGCCGTGGGTGGTCCTGGCGTGGCGGCGGGCCGTTACTCAAACGGTCCAGCGGCGGTCCTCGACGTCGGGGCAAGCAGCAACGCAACAACGGCAGGACGCCGCCTAGCGGGCGGACCACTTTCGCCCGCTACGGCGGAGAGAGTGCGGCCCTGAGAAATCCAGTTCCTCTCCTCGGACGAGAAAGAGCGCGCTCTCGCTCCTTCCATCGCCGCGCGGCGATACCGCACTTCCCACGGTCGCCGCCACAGCGCCTGTAGCCGCCGTCCGCGCGAGCCGCTAGTGCGCTAGTGAGAGCGAACGCCGAGAGGTGGTGGACGACGGATATGCGACCACCATGACCGCGCGGCGTCGGCTTGGAACGGGCTCGACGCCGCTTCCGATACGCGCTCGTCCAGAGAAGTGCGAGACGCGACACTCCGGGACCTTGCTTGTGCGCAAGGGCTACACGCCGCTAATCGCCGCAGAAACGAGGATTACCGCCGTTGTGTGTCGCGACGCCGGCTCATCTTCTACTTCGTGGTCTGTGGCGCTCCTTCTGGGCCGTTGCTTGGTGGCCCTGAGAAGCGTGCGCGCTTCATGTGTGCTAGGTGGCCAGTGTTTTCCGTGCTACCTCAGTGCTGTGCGTTTGCCAGTGCCTTAAAGCGACGACACCGGCGGGACATGAAAGGGACTAGAGGATTAAGCACCAATGGTCGCGCACGCTCCGGATAGCGTGGCCGGACCCAACACGGAACTGACGATGTTCAAGCGGCGCGAGGAGGTCGTGTCCGCCGAGGACTCGAGCCGAAGCTTCTTCGTGCGCTACCTGGGATGCACCCGATTCCAGTCCAAGTCAAAGCAGCGAGGGCTCAAAGCCCTTCAGCAACCGCTGCTGGACCTGTACAGCGCCGCGAGACGCAAGGGCGAGAGCCAGCGGTCCGTGCACCCGCTGGCGCTAACGCAGCGCCTAGACGTCTCTCACTACGGCCTAGTGGTTGCCGAGGCCCTCGAGGATCCAGAGACGAGGCGAGCCGTGACGGCCGTCACGCGTGTGATTACGCCCGCTGCAAACATCGTGCTTTGGGCCGCCCTCCGGTTCAGCGCGCGGCTTGCCAAGAGGCGCTCCATTGGCGCCGCCTTCGTGCCCTTGGCTTGCTCGGAGGACGTCGTCGACCGGTCCTGGTACCTAGGACTGTCGGCGAAGCGCAGGTTCCTCGTCGGATTGGCGCACCCTCCTGTGTTTGCCTGCCTTTTCCGACAGGTCGCGGCGCCGTCGACGTGGGAGTGCCATGGATTCATCTGTGCCTCAGCCGAAGACGCGCTAATGATATGCTCCTCGTTGGGCGAGGCGAGGGACACTGTTGTAGTGTTGGACAGGCCACGGCCTACGCCTGTGGTCGTGGCCGGTGGTAAGCGACCTGACGACTACAGCGACCTCACGTCTATCACGGCGTCTTCGTACACTGTGCGAAACGCGAGCAGCCGAAAGCTGACATCGTCAATAGATGAACCGCAGTCGTCGGTCACGGCGTCGGCGAGTGGCTACTACCAAGAAGTGGTGGATCGGAGGTTCAAATCTCCCCGAAGGTCGTCCAAAAGAGTCTCCCGACGAACGGACACTGAATCCAAATCATCGGCAAGCGAAGAGAGGAAACGCCGTGTACGCCGGAAGTCTAACTCTTACAAGTACCGGGACCTCTCCAAGAAGTACGCCGGCGCTGCACTGTCGAGGCCTATCACATCTGAGCTGTCGTACTCTTCCGCAGGAAATGTGACAGTCACGACAGAAGACACCCTTGTTAAGGATGTCATCCTGCAAACGACCGGCCACAAAGACGGCCTCATCTTTCAAAACGTCGTGCCTGCCTCGAACAGCGGCGGAGGCGGTCCCCAGGAGTCATTCGACGAGTCGTCGTCGTCGGCTCAAACACCGACCAACGACACTGGATACTTCTCCTCGAAATCGAAAAGTGCCAAGGCCTCGAAGGAGGACCTGACACAAGAAGAAGCTCCAGCCGCTCCTGCGGCACCCCCTGAGCCTCCACCTCCACCGAGGCCACCGCAGTCGACGTACTACTTCGGTCAGAACGTGGCCCCTGCGGCAATCACGATGCAAAAGACCAACGTTACCTCCTACACGTACTTTCTGAAAGACTCCGCCAGGATTCCCGTTAAGGAGCCAGTGATCTTGCCGGAACAAGTGAAGCCTCGTGAAACGAATACGACTTCGGCGGTAACGACTATCGTTCCGCCCAGTGGCACGTCGGACAGCTCGTTGTCAGGCTATCACTCGGACTCGTGCTGCCAGACGCGAGAGGCCGGCACGATGACCAAGGACGACGAGTGCTGCGACTCGGACTGCTGCTGCTCGTGCGACTTCTCGTCCGCCTGCTCCGAGTGCAGTTCGAGCCGAAGGACGCTGGTGCCCAGCGGCCGATGCCAGAGCCGCGGCCAGATGACCATCTCGGAGACGATGAATTTCAGCAGCGAGTGCGACTCGGAGGCACACTGGTTGCGGCGCAGCTCCGTGGCGCACTCGTTCTCCACCGACGGACGCGTGAAGGGGCGCGCGGAGAACGGTCACGAACACGTGACGCGAGCACAGGTGCATCACCATCACCACGAGCGCAGCCAGCACGTGCAACAGCAGCAGCAGCGCAACTTCACAGCCGTTAAGTACCACCGGGAACAAAAGGAGCAAAAGCAGCAGCCGGATGCTCAGGGAAAAACGATGAAGAACGCATTCACGTCCACGACCGCCTCTCTGTGCGGTGACAGTCCGCCGAACGGCAAAGTAGTAATCGACGTCGCGCAATGCGATGGAATCAGCCGCGGCGTCATGACCCCCGGAATAATCAGCTTTAACAAGCACGGCCACGTACGAGACTGGGCCTCCCTCAGCAACTGCTCGGGCTCATCGCGCGTCACCACTACCACTCTCCAGCCCGTGCAGCAAAGGCCGCAGCGGACAGCCAAGGTCATACGCTGGGAGCAGCAGCCGCAGCTCAGCAAGCGCAAGTCCAAGCCTGGATTCTTGTCCAACCTGAAGACCTCGTTGACGCGCGCCCGGCTCAAGACGGGCAAGCTGTTCAGCCGCATGCGGTCGCACCGCAACGGAAAGGAGGTCGCTACCACGACGACGGTCCACGATCCGGACGCCGCGTCGCAAGACGAGGTCTGCCTCAGTCCTGACGGAAACGTGCGCCCCAAGCGGAAGCGGCGGCGACGGCTGTCCTGGAGCTTTCACGACCTCCGGTCCGCATTTCCCTCCAAGAATAATGGAGCCACGGGGAATGCTCCGCAGAGGCCACGACGCAGGAAGAAGAAGAGCCGCAATGGCCGCGGCAACGGTGGTGCCGGTGGCAGTGACGTGTCCGACTCCTTCTTGGAGGAAGAAGAGGATAGGATTGCTGACGCTCCCACGAGCCCACCCAGAAGGCCTCGGCGCAAGTCGGACTCTGAACTTGGAGCAGCTGCTGCTGGTGGTCAGCAGCAGCGCCGCGTCGCCGGTGATGTGACCACAATACGCGTGGAACACGGACTCACCAAGGAAGGCTTCACCCGCTGGTCCAATACGAATCTGCACTCAGAGCTCGGATATATTCCGTGAGGAAAAGTGTGTGCGCGCGCTTGGATTGCAACGAGCAGAGGTAACGAGGGCGTCCTCTCAGGTTAACCGTCGGTTGGATCGCAGCTGAAGCTAAGATGCTTAAAGCTAAAATGGGATCACAATTCGCGGTATCACGCCTCCATTCCGATTCCGAATGACAGCACAGATTCCTCAATCGAAGCTAATACTATCGCTTTTAGGTTACGTCGGATATAAAAGGACCGGCGTTATTGGCGCTTAAGGGCATCAAGAAGCGAAGTTCTTCAGACAGTACTCTTTAAATAGAAAAACTTCCTTGAACGCCATCAAGACAGACGCACTTTTCGAATCAGTGTAGATGGAAATATCGATTTAACTTCAAGTTCCTTACGAACCGGGAATACCGGTCGATACCGCAATGTGGCTGAAAAACAATGGCTTGTCGCTGCTTTCTGGGAGCTTGGCATGGAAGCCAATAGCATGAAAGCAATGAACAAAGCTGAACTTCATGAAGCGCGGCTGCTGTCCACCCGAAGGTGAAGTTTGCCGCCCTGGTCACGTGAGCCGGCGAAGTGAGTGCAGCTTTGCAAGCGGACACGCGTAGTGCGCTTCAACTCGTGTTTTTGCGAGCATTACACGGCTTAGGATTGGTTTGATTAGCTTCTGTTCGTTTTCATTTTTCACTATCAATGTGCGCAAAAACTTGCAGAAGAGATAAGTCTGTTGTCCTAGCACAGCGCTCAAATAATGCGTGCCTCCATATTTTTTAAACATCGTATATTGAATAGTGCAGGCATTGCTATGAATTCCACGTTGATGACGTACAATGTCTTTCTCGCAATCGGCATGTAGCCGTGGCCTTAGCTATAGACTGCAGTTTATTCCCCAAGTTCAGGATGGAAAACGTAGATATAGAACATTCACTTCAGCAGCTTCCCAATAGCCTTTCTCTGCTAGCTCGAATTCTGATGTGCAGGGGGTATATTCAATTTGTAGTGCCCGCCATACCGTGACGTGGTAGCGACCGCCAAAGAGCTTCGACTTACTTAATCGACTGCAACGTTGCCAAGCCCTGTCCCTACATATCTACCGTTCTTTATTAATTTTCCAATAGTTATTTCAGAAATGTTCTGCATACTCATGTGGTTCCACGCATTATTGGGATGCATCTCATCTATCTATACTTAAAGCTTAAGTTAAAATTCTACAAAATTTTCAATGCTCTTAAATGTTTTGGTCTGAACGTTTTAGCGGTGTATTAGAGCAGTGCCTTCCAGAACTTGATAAACTATGACTTAATCTTGTTTAGAGTAAATCAGAATTGAGGGTAAGGTGAATTTCACGCTTTTTCCCACGACAGAAAATGGTCACTAGCGCATGACGGGATCAAGAGAGAGAGAGAGAGAGGAAGGCAAAGAAAAGACAGGGAGGTTAACCAGAGATTATCTCCGGTTGGCTACCCTGTACTGGGGGAGGGGCAAGGGGATGCGATAGGGGAGTGAGAGAAGGATAAAAAAATAAAATAAAAACCTACACACACACGCACGTACGCACGAACTGTTTCTGTGGGCACTATCACGCAGCCGGCAAAGGCATTCCTAGTGTTACGCAGTGTTGCCGTACAATCCTATGTCACACAGTGTGAAGTCACAATTTGTCAGGCAAGGGCGATATGGTCAAAAACGAATATGATACTCAAGACAGTAATCCTCCAGATGAGAGGTTGTTGTTTTAGCCAACAACGAAGAACACTTCATTAAATGTCTTACTAACACTGGAGCACCAGAATTTTTTCTCGCTCATATGTTAACGAGAGAACGAGAAAGGCAACAGACTTATCCCCATATAGCACGCGTCCGAAATTGCTTGGCTGTGAACCCCGCCCTTCTTTATCGGTCTATCTGGGCGGTGATGTAGTTTATTTCCAAACTACCCATCGATGAACACAATAAGCTTAGCTGACCCGCCGTGGTTGCTTAGTGGCTGTGGTGTTGGGCTGCTGAGCACGAGGTTGCGGGATCGAATCCAGGCCACGGCGGCCGCATTTCGATGGGGGCGAAATGCGAAAAACACCCGCGTACTTAGATTTAAGTGCACGTTAAAGAACCCCAGGTGGTCCAAATTATTCCGGAGTCCCTCACTACGGCGTGCTTCATAATGAGACAGTGGTGTTGGCACGTAAAACCCGAGAATTTAGTTTGATCTTTAGAAGCTTATCTGCTTTTAAACACATATTATCAGCCGTGTGTGTGTGTGCGTCACTGTGAAGACTCAGTGCAATGGTGCTTCGAGCGCAATGACCGCTGTGCTGTGCTCGGCAATGTGTGTGACAAGTGCTCGACCGTCGAAGTGTGCCTTCCCCCACGGAAAGTGCTGCCGATGTGCGGGAAAAAAGAAAAGTACCTTACTGAACTCCTAACCGCCTCCGGTTGCGATGTCCTAGTCCTCTATACATAAATCCTATATTATCCTTGACAGCTAAATAAAAAGGAGATTTAAGCGAGCTTGCATTCCTGGTGTCTGTGAACCGCGACGACTTTCTGCCGAAAAAGAAAAAGAAAAAGGCGATTTGAATCTGTGCTTCGCACGGCGTTCAAATCAGCAAGACACAGTACAGGGAAAGAATGCGCCTACTCGCGGCGCATAAGCCGGAAGAAAGAAAGCATATGCTAGGAATCACCATACAATACATTAGCACAACACGCGTCTCTATCGAAGCTCGTAAAAGGGGCTGCGAATAACGTTCATTGTTGTGTGAACATTGCATATAGAGTTTTCTGTTGATGAGCCTGCCGAGTGTGTCGACGCCGTCCATTTCCGAAGGTCTTCGAATTGGCGCAATGACCACTTTGAAAGGTAAGAGGAAGGCTTATTGTGCCCATATTCTGACTGGCTGGTATCGCTTCGTTCATTCATTTAATTTTGTTTATACGAATCGCTTCGAGGCATATACAGAGAAAAACAAAAATAACTGTTCAGTTCGATGGTGGCACAAATTATATTTTGAAACACGTCTTTAAAGCCACACTATACCGATGTCTTCATCTTTCCTCGCAACCACCCTGAAAGCCCTTTCTAATTTTTATTTTTTACGACGTCAAGTTACCTTTCTGTGAAGTCCTTTCTTTATATTTGCACAATCCAGTTCGTGTTGTGAAAGCAGACTTACCGTCGAGCAAGCAGCTGCATGCCAGCTTGAGTTGAAGCATCCTCATTTTGTCTCTAAATCTCAGTCTTGTTCTCGTATCTTATGCGTAGCGCAGAAAGAACGTTGTTTTGGCTCATCACAGTGTGTTCCTTTGCAAAAGAAACCAAGTTGTACAACACCTCTCAACAAGAGGCTTCCATACACGGTGCTGAAATCCGCTTCAACGATGGAAAATTTTCAACTGTCAGACATAAGTCGCTGGAAGATCATGGCGCAGCGAAGTGGTCCAGCAAAGATCACGGGACAGCGAACGACAATTACGCAGTTCGTTTTGCTTTCTGCTTCAGTCACGTAGTTGTGCCACCATGAAGTGAATTTCCGCATATTGCCACCAGCACATAACGATCTTTCAGGTACCAATGTACATAAGGCTGTACAATAAAAACGTGCGTGTTTCTCAAGTACAACTAATGTGCTGTTGTGTAGAAGGCGATTTCTTTAGGACGTAGTAAACAGATGCGGCGTAAGCAAATGGGTTTCTAAAATCATGTACATAGCACACCTGTTTTTTTTTTTTGATACCATCAATATTGGTCAACATTTTCAGCGCAATGTGTCGGCGACGCTGTTCAACATACCTAGCGTGTTTTGTAATCATACTGGTGATCCTATTATGTGCCTTATTTAACTCGAAGGTACATGCGTTTTATCACGATGTCTTTTTGCACTGCCCTGTCTAGATATGCAGTGTATGGACATTAGCATTTCCAAACATTTGACCCTTTATGGTCTTGGCACGAAGATTCAATGTGCTCACATTAGAAGTACTTTGAGATGGGCAAGGTACAACTTAATTTTGTTCTAAAAGTAGGTGCCCTTGCACCTTTCTAGCTCATATATTTTAAACGTTGTGTTGGCGGCAATTACAAAAAAATCTGCCTCATTTTCTTGGTCAAATTATCTTACGGTGCGAAAATATCTCAAACGAGGTTTCACTTGTCTGATATTTTTTTTTCTGGTTAGCGTCTTGATTGCGTACTTCGTGTTCCCAATTTTATATTTCGTACACAAATATAAGAAGGAACCATTGAATCCAGCGAATATTTTGCTGCACGTACGACAAGTATGAATTTTCAAACAATAATATAGCTATTGGCAAGTACAGCAGTGATTGCTTGCCCATTTATGACATAACTTTTTCTCGGTTTGTAGGGGATAAGCACCTTAAAGATGAGAGGTGAAGCCGTTAGCTGAAGTTTAGGCGCTACCAATAAAAAATATTCGAAAGGCTTCACAGGATGATGAAAAAGTTGTAGTGATCGAAGACGGCTCGAGAAAGGGATGTGTCAGCCTGGATTTAACGCTTTGACAAATGGACTTGTAGTAGACAAGCCCTGACAACGACGAGTGTCTTGTCAAAATATTGGATCCAAGCTGTGGCTTCCGTGTTCACCCACCGTTCTATCACTAGTAATGGCATTCCACATTACCGCATCCAGCTTCAAAGACCGCCTTAGTTAAACTTCGCATGCAGGCCGCCTCGACAACATTGGTGCACTCTGCTAGCGCAATGGTGACTTCCCTGGTGGCAATGTTGACGCGATCGTATTGCAGCTAGCCAAAACAAAGAGCAATATGACAGCTGTGAGCGTTTACGCAATTGAGCATAGACGTTCCGGCAAGGCGTGTGCCTTTTAGCTACGGACCTGTTCACTCTCGCATAGCCGCCGGTTAGAGGTACTTGAGCATTGGGAAAATCTGCCCAAGGGACTTCGATGTTTATTTGACAATTTCTCCAGAGTCAACTGTTACGGTCATTTCAATAGTACAAGAAGAAACATGTTATCAGTAAATAGCCGTGTACTCGTGAAAACTTATGATATTCAAATTAATACCGGCCGCTATTTGTTTAAATTGTGCCTCCTGCTTGTGAAATATGCTGCAAAAATTATGACATTCTACATGAGTAGTATAGTTATTGTTGTAGTGCTGCCGCAGTGGAGACAAGCGGCACCATCTTCCTATTTGGTGCAGAAAACAAAGGGTATTGTGAAAGTGACGCCAAGCTACAGTCGGCAAAGTACTCTTGTCTCGGGTCGGGATAGTTCAAATGAAGGTCGAAGTCGAAGACAGGGGTCCAGTTATTGCAGACGGGTGCGCTGGTAACTAAGTATTGCGCAATCGATGTCACGATTGTGTGACATCGTAGACTAGACGTTTGGCTGCTCTTGCTGCATGAAAAATACAAGGATTATACCCAACTGCACATTCTTGGCTTAAGCACATGAGCGGGTCTGCGGGATCAGTGACTATTCCTGGGAAAGTCACCATCGTTAAGTTTAATGTACCTTATCATATCACATGCACTGCCGCCGAGGTTAGTGCTCTTCGTAGCGCACTTCCCCTAATTCGCGAGGAACCACCTCAAAAATTGAGCTTTTTAGTGACTCCAAGGCAGCCCTACATCGCTTGCTGTCTGTCCGCCTTTCTCCGTAGACCCCACGAACAACTAGTTCTAGAAATCCAAGAGCTTCTTCACAACCTCGTCGAGCAAGGACAGGACGTCACATTACCGTGTTTCCCTAGCCACCCTGGCATAATGGGCAATCAACGTGCCGATGAGTCTGTTCGATATATACTCCTGAGGAGGGTGGGCTGGAACCAGTCCCGCTGTCAAAGGCAGATGTAAGCACTTGTATATTGCGCACTGCGCTGTTTGCTGTGTCTGTTCTTTCTGTTGCTTTTGCCTTCACCCGAAATACTCAGCAGTATACAAGTCTGCTATTTGCTATGGTGGTGCACTCCGGCACTGGCCGCTCTAGCAGCTATTTCGAAACTTTTCTGTCACACTATACAGAGTTCCCTGAGAATTTCAACCTGACCAACGACCGACCTTTTCATTTCATCAATTTGCAATATGCGCGCCTATCCTTTCACTTTGACTATGTTGTTAAAGTACTTCTGTAACAGCATATGATACAATGAGCCGATGTCCAAATGTCCGTTTCATTAGCGTAACATTAAAAATAAAACGGAAACTGCAAGTGAAGTCCATTGCGTCGCATGGAGTGGTGGGCTTGATTGTTTGATCCTAGACGCAAAATTTTGTTGAGTGACAGCACATCGCGTGTTGTCGTCGCCTATAACGGCTGGTTTGTTCGTAAAAAATAAGGAAATGCTCCAGAAAGAGAAGGCACACAGCAGGAAAGCAGTGATTGAAGGTCGCTTAGGTTGTCTTATTCGCATTCTGTAGTGACGGCTTCAAGACTGTGGCCCGCGCAAACATGGAGCAAGCTGCGGAATCTGCTCGGCTAACCTCTCCCACAGTTTCAGTAATGCCGAAGGTTGGAACAAACGGCCTTCACGATGCAAAAATGCAGCAGCCTGACCTGGGACAACGTCGAACATCGAAAAGCGGACAAGGACAGGCGCTTTTCTTTGCCTGCTCTTTAGCCCTCTTCCTCGTCCGAAGTCGCGCCGTTATGTTTTATACAGAAGGGTCAGGTGTGTACAAGCTCTCCGCTTAAGCATGCAGGATCCCTAGCGGCTAGCGCGACATCAGGGTTACAAACACCCAAGTTTGGTGTAAGTAAATGTACATGTGATTAAGAAACTCGTGGATTCAGTGTCAAAAGAAGTAGCATAAATCTCCCTACGTCTATTGTTAAATACAGCTAGATAAAGATGCCTCTGGTGCACGTTCACCGAGGAGCTCTTGCGATCTTGGTATGTTGCTTACTAGAAGTCCAACCAATGCTTTCCGCACAGCGACTACAGCCACTTCTTTTTGTTAAGTGTGTGAAAAGAGATGATGCGGGCAGCGGCTATCCTGTGCTCCGACGTGCAATCAAAAGAGAAACACTGTGAAAAGAATAAAGTCATCCTTCACAGAAACAAATTAGTCTATTAGGTTAGCCTGTCCTGCATAGTAAGCGCTTTGTGTATGCAGCGCTTAGTCCTATTCTGCGTATTACTGTTTTTATAGCTTAGCCGACGTCTTTGTGATGTGTGCTACTTATACCCAAGTTCACACGGACACGTGGAGCATGGCTAAGGTGAGTCTCTGCTACTGCCTACAGCAATTACGTAACGTTAAGCAAAAGTTTAACTACATAATTATTTCATTAGTCATGATAAATGTATGTGATAATGCTGGTAAATCTTCCTCATAACTGCGGCATAGCTGCCGAATTATGTACTTGAGGTGCTACTTAACAGCTGCTGATTGTGCTCGTATAAAGGAGCTACAACCTGTTGGCCGTTCAAGACGTCAGGATCACCGCCCCGAAGGTGCTGTCCCTAAAAGGCCGTGCTGTCCGTAAAAGGACATAAGAAAAAAAAAACGTAGAGACAGTCATGACTGAAGTAAGAAACAGTATTAATACCATTCAGAAGGGCAAAGGAGGTGTAATCAAATTACTGTAAAACACAAAAAGTAATAACCAGTGCACTAAAAAAAAGTGTGATGTGGTAAAAATAAGTCAAATACGTTATCAATCGATACTCAGAAAGTTCGTTAGTATCTTTCGAAACTTGGTAGGTTACATTCGATTACTACGCGGTCCGGTAAACTACGTATTTCATTCTACAATAGCTACCGGCAAGAAAGAGCTGTTGAAGGATTTACTAGAACCGTGCAGACGTTGAAGACTGGGGTTGTTTGAGAGACGGCGTGAAGTACGGTTCGGTGGCTAAAGAAGCGTGTCGCGTAAATGCGGGAAATTGTATTAGAGCTTTTGAAAGAGGCATAAACGTGATAATTTCGGTGATGTGCTAATGATTGGACGTGGAGGGCTGATTTGATGCTTCTAACACTTAGCCGATAGTCGTACTGCGATGTAATAAACCGGGCTGCGCGGTTTTGGACGGCTTCCAGTAGCTCAACAAGGTAAGCTTGATGGGGATTCCATATGGCCGAGCCGACGTGAATTCCAGTTTAGTACGGATAAATGTTTCATATGCTAGTTGACGGATCACAGGGGGTGATGATGATAGTGACCGTCTTATGAATGCCAGGGATCGATTAATGGAAGTAACCAGATTTGGGATATGTCCTGACCATGTAAGCTTGCTAGTGAAGATGATACCAAGGTACCCGTATGATTGAACCAGCTCAATAAGAAGGGAATGCAAAGAGTAAGACTATGACGTGAGAGAGTGTTTCCGTGATAGGCGCATAAACTTACATTTTTTGACGTTTATCTGCATGAGCCACTCTAGGCACCATTTTTCAATTGTAGTGAGGTCACGCTGTAAAATCAACTGATCACTGTATGAATTTATACGGCGGTACAGCACGCAGTCATCAGCAAAGAGCCGGATGGATGACGAAATACCAGAAGGGAGGTCATTAATGAAAATCAAAAACGAAAGGGGCCCAAGGACTGAACCTTGCGGTACTCGAGGTAGCACTTCGGTGACTGTAGATTGACGGTGTCCAATCACTGTAAACTGTGATAGGCCAATTAGGAAGCACCGGATCGAGGACGTGATTAGAGGATGGAGACACAAGCTGTTCACTTTGATCGTTAGTCGTTCGTGAGGTACACTGTCAAAGGCTTTCGAAAAGTCTAGATAAATTACGTCTGTTTGGAAGAGAGACTCAAGGTTTAAATGGAGGTCAGTAGTGAATTCAAAGAGTTGAGTTTCACATGAATCACCTGGTCGGAAGCCATGCTGGTTGCAGAAAAAGAAAGAGTTAACTTCAAGATGAGAGGCAACATGAGAATAGATTTTGTGTTCAAGAAGTTTGCAGGCAATACAGGTGAGTGATTTCGGGCGATAATTCGATGGATCAGTTCTGTCGCCGCTTTTGAAAACCGGGACAACCTTGCTTAATTTCCAGTTGTTAGGAATAGTACTGGTAGTTATGGACTACGTAAAGATGATTTGCAGAATTTCGCTAGTAAGCACCTTAGTGCTTTTGATGACATTAGCGGGAATGTTATCCGGGAGGGAATGTTATCCGGGAAGGGAGCACTGGATACCTTGATATTATCGATCAAGGCCGAAATGCCCTCAGATGTGACGTCAATTGAAGGTACGCGGGAAAAGTTGCAGTCAGGAAGGGTACTGCTACTTAAGGCGGGTTATTGAGTGAAAACGGAAGAGAAATAAGCATTCATGACATTGGATCGAGGATCAGTAGGGAGAGGTGATCCATCAGGATATGACAAAGTTATATCGTAAGAAGCACTGCGGTTTATGGATAGAAGTATCCAAAATTTCTGTGGGTTTTCTCGAAGGATACTAAGAAGGTCGATATGAAAAAAACTCTTTTTTGATCGTCTTAACAAATTATTGTATTGGCGGAGGCATGCGAAATACTTTTCCCATTTGGAATCGCAGTCCGAGAGTTTAGCTGCCCGAAAAAGGCGCTTCTTTTTGTTTGCGAGCTTCCTAAGGCAGTTGGTGAACCATGGTTTTTCCACATCGCCCAAATGCGGACAAGTGGCACACATTTCTCGAAAAGAGACAAGATCTTCTGTTTATAAAGTAGCCAATTGCTCTCTACACTTCACGGGGAAGCGGACTGCTCAAAATACATAAAAAAGCACCTAATTCCTGGTTTTATTTTCGAGAAGTCTGCTTTGTTGTAATCACGGATATGTCTTGCTGAAGGCTGACTGGTTGGTATGACTGATTGGTCCTCCACCTTGGCAGCCAGTTGTGGAGCGAGCGTGAGTCGCACAAGTCAAGCAGCGTGCTTCTTCTTCCGTGAGCGATACGAATTTCAATGTAACGTACTTGCAGACGTATCTGCGACCACTTTCACTGCTCATATGGCACTCAGTGGTTTAAACTTCCGCAGTAACCTAAAATTAGGTAAAAATAAACGCCTGGTCCATTTGGAAGTTTACGCAATGAACCTCACAATTTATTTTTTGTTCTTAGCCGCTTCGTAATAATTGTCACTTTGTTTTTCTTTACAGAGAATATTCTGGAACACAATCCTCGCCATTCATGATCGCAGAAGACTCCGAAGGCCGCTGGCTATAGCACTTATTAAGATCAATGGGTATAGTGTGGTCGCCTTTGACCACTTTGCATTTTGCTCGTGCGCCCGTGTGTTCAGGAAATATTGTATATTTTCATTCCTCTTTGTCTTAGAGAGTCCATACGGGAGGCTTTCTGATTTTTTTTTTCAAGAACGCCAGATATGAGAACATCGACAATTTCGTATCTAGTACACTTGGAAAGCATGCATCCGGCCATTTAAGAAGTAGTCCTACTGTAAAATACTGCCAAAAACAATGAACGATGTCTATCCGCTACATGCCTACATACTGACAAGACGAACGAACACCTACCATTCTACCTTCCAATCCGGTTTGCTAAATCACTTCACATATATCATTCAATATTGTTACAGGCGTCCAATCATAAGCGTTCCGAGGTGCATGCGCCACGTTTTTAGTTATAATTTTCATCAATGACTTTACTTTCGGTACTTAATGTTGGCTTACCCGATAGTGCACAAAGCGTCTGAAGGGGTTACACCTGAACACGGAGGCGCTCGCACTTCTCGCAACAGCAAAGCCACTTTCTTTCTTTTTTCCTTCTTTCTTTCTTTCTTTCTTTGCTATCTGACGCGATCCCGAATGTCACATTTTCGTGAGACATTGAAGATCCCCCACAAAACTACGAAGGTTCCTTCAACTCACACTCGTAGCGGAAAGTAGAGGCAAGGCGGAAGCCCGAGGCGCTAATGCACCGCGGCCGATAGGCCGTGCAAGCGGGTCTGCCCTTCCCCTCCCCAACAACACCTCCCCTCCCCCCCTTGGGTCCGCAGCACTCGTTCCGACAGCGAGAGCTTAACGAGGCGACGAGGTTCGTGGCCGAACAACGAATGCGGACACGCCTGGTTGGCTACGAACGGCGCAATGGCTTCGGCAGTGCCGCTGTATATACGCACGTCGGTCTATTTGCGGCAACCAACAAAGACGACCAGCCGGGAAATACCGACGCAAATGCTTGTTTAGAATCTGTTAAATGGACTAATCCTCACTGGGCTTCGTACAGGCGCCGTCGCTAACGGTCACTATGAGGAAAAAGGTGTTCGCTGCTGCGCACACTTATTCACAGTTGCTCGCTCTTTTCTACGGTGACCTGGTAATGGAGGGGAGGGCTGCGAGGTCTGCACTGGCTCCGGAGACTGCGCTCCAGACTTTTCTCTCGAGTGAGCAGACGACGATCTTCAACACACATTAAACAACAATAAGACTGAAAGCGGGCTAATTGGTTTGACTTCATTGTGGAAAATATTGCACACTAAAGGACGTCAAGCACTCGATTTTTGGGTTCCCTGCACACGTCGGGGCGATTGAGGGGGTTCCTCTGAACCTCAACGAGTCTGCCCACGAGGCTGCGCGTGGCTTTACCGACCGCGCTGCCCTCGGGTCGGGCGACTCTCTCCCCGGACACCGAGACGCTCCTCTCACACACAACGAAATAACTAAATTCTTCTACTTAGAGAGAAGGGTTTTCCCCCCGCCTCACTCCAAGTTAAGCAGGCCGCAGGCGGTCACACTAAGACTTCTGCAAACGAACTCGTACCCAAATCCGGCGTCCCTTAATAGCATATATCCAGAGATTTATACCAGTTGTTCTTGCGTGGCCTGTGGTGAGGTAGCTACGTTGCCTCATATGCTCTGGGAGTGCGTGTCACTGGGCCCGAAGTTCATCAAGGAAGAGTGGGACGCCCTCCTGCGAAGTCCCGTCTTTGAGGATCAAATCCTGGCCGTCCAGCGCGCCCGCGATCGGGCCGGCAGGCTAGATATGTCAGTCCCGTCGTGGGATTAGCCAGGTGCGCGTTTTATCGCGCTTTGCTGGACCAAATAAAAGTTTATTCACTCACTCACTCAAGTAGAGGAGACAAAGACCAGCGCAGTCTACCACAAGATAGTTATATCAAGCAATGTTGTACTTCCAAACTGCTATAGGAAATAATGCGACTAAAACACGGACTGAACACAGGACATGGTACATGCATAAGATTTCGCACTAGCAAGGCCATATACCTCCGATTCTCGAGTGTACTACGAAATTACATTTCGGGAGTACCGACGAGTTACCCTTATTGTCAACGCACACGCTAAAACATTGAAGTAACTCAGATGACCGGGAAGACCTCCAATTCATTCAAGGAAAGACTGTGTCTGGGTGGCCCAGCGCTTCCAGGTCCTTTTATCAGTTTATCGCAGAACGAATTGTCGTTTTGGAGAGTGGGGGAAGTTGAGGGGGGGGGGGGGGTGCTAGAAATTCGCGGGCTCTTGCGTGGCATGCTATGGCGAGATCCCATCGCTGGGGAGAGCTTCAGGTGTCTTGCAAAATTTAAAAATCGAGTTCTGTGTTTTCACGGGCCGAAACAACACTTGATTATGAGGCACGCCGTAGTGGGACACTCCGGAATAATTTTGACCACCAAGGGTTCTTAAACGTGCACCTAAATGTAAGTCAACGACCCGATTTCTTTTTTCAATTTTGTCCTCATCGAAATGCGGTGGGCGTTAAGCTCAGCGATGAGACTGCTCAATTGCTGGGCGCGCCTGTATTTTAAGGTCCCGTTGTCAGACGTTGCTTCCAGTGAAAATCTGTCACATAAGTTGTTGCTCCGTTCTACGCTGCTCTGGCTACAAGTACGCTCCAGGATCTCTCGCAGTGCACCACTTTGCCGTCAACCTGTCGGCGGCGACGGACGCAAACGGTGACCGCTCGGAGAGCACGGACGAGCGCGGCGTCTTTTTGCTTCACGTGCTTCGGATGTTGTTTCGTACGACGGTTGACGTCGGCGGGGACGATAAACATAGTGCGTTTCTTATGGGACGAACGCGCGCACTTCCCCCAACAGGTCCCAACAGGCCATGAGTGTACGAAAAGCGGGATCACCGGCTACAGTATTTCCAACACTTGACGCTGGAACGCAGGTACATCTATAGTTCTCCTTTCCACGCATTAGCAGATCGCCAATCTCCTTTCAGGACAGCATCGACAGCATTTCACGACCATAATCGCAGAGATCAACACGCCACACCTGCCCCCTGCAAAAAAAGAAAAAGAAACCAGGACAGTACCGCGCGAAAGTGTTTGCCAATTTTGCTGTATATCACCAGTCAATGAATAAATGTTTGTTATATATATATATATATATATATATATATATATATATATATATGTGTGTGTGTGTGTGTGTGTGTGTGTGTGCGTGTGTGTGTGTGTGTGTGTGTGTGTGTGTGTGTGTGTGTGTGTGTGTGTGTGTGTGTTATTTTTAGACAGGCAGGACCACAGAGCCCTTCCAAAGGTTGTAGCAGGGGTACGTTTCTTAGCCTAAGTGATTATAAGTTAATTACAAGGCACAAATGATAAATACAGATACTACAATAGCTTTGTTAAAGATGCGAGAAAAATGTTTTCTCTCCGTTAACATGGTTACTATCGTAAGTTCAGTACATGAACACGAACAGTATGTTTATATAAATAAAATTATGTGGATGATGTGACGCTCTAGAGTCGAGTGTTCCACAGTTTCACGACAATATAAGAAAATCAATATAATTTATAGTTAGTGTTTATGTAGGGTATGCTGGCCTCGCGGATCGCACTTGACGGGATCAAAGCGTCCGCTGTCCAGCTAGATAACGGGTCGAACGCAGTTGAACATTTAAAACAAACTTTAATTACACTGAGAAGGTCAAAAAAGCAAGTTAAAAATACACAAAACGTTCAGTTTTAGCCCCGTAAAAAAGTGGTCCGGTCTCTAGGGCTGGTGGGGCGAGTCTGCCCGTCCCGCGCTTTTCCAACTGCGGTTTCCATCCCCGTCGCCGCCCCCAGGCACGGGAAACAACAGCCGACACCCCGAAGCGTCGTCATTGGGTCGCTTTCAGGAACCGAACGGAGGGAGCCGGGTCCTTTCTCTCGCGCACAGCTTGGAGTCCGCGGGGGGCCAGTGAAAGAAAAAGCCATAAAAGTAAGGAAGGCTCGCTTCCCTCTTGAAAGAAAAGTCTGGCCGTGCATTCGCGACGCGCACAGAACACTCCCCGTCTGGTGTCTTTCGTTGTTAAGACGCCACCACTATATCACGGTCACAGCAAACGCACAACTTCTGTTGTTGGTCGGAAGAATGTTTTCACAACCCCGTCTTTGGCTGTTTTCAGCTCGACCTTGCGCACCCTTCCATCTGCGCTGGGCAGGCTTCGTGTAATCACTCCGACGGGCCAGTCGTTGCGGGTTGCTTCTTTATCCCTGAGTAGAACGACGTCGCCTTCTTTGAGGTCGGGTTTTGCTGCTTGCCATTTTCGGCGTTGTTGCAAAGTAGTGACATACGTTGTGCGCCAGCGCTTCCAGAACTCGTCAGCCAGGTTTTGCACGAGACGCCAATGCCGTTTGTAGAGGTTGCTTGTATCTAACTGCCCAGTTGTTACAGATGCGCTTCCGTGTTTTTGGTTTAAGAGTGTCGCCGGAGTTAGGATTGTGGGATCTTCGGGGTCAGACGAAGTCGGAGTTATGGGCCTGGCATTAATGATGGCCGCAACTTCTGCCAAAAAGGTTGCAAGAATGTCATGCGTGAGTCGTTGATGACGTGACTGCATGAGCATTGAGTCAAGAATGCGACGTGCAATGCCTATCATCCGCTCCCACGCACCACCCATATGGGACGCGTGCAGTGGATTGAATATCCATTTGCAGCCGTTTCCGCTGAGGAACTTGCCTATTTGTGAGCGATGAATGCCCTCTGCGCTGATTCCAAGTTCTCTGCAAGCTCCGATAAAATTGGTCCCGCAGTCAGAGCGTATTAGCTTGACGGGCCCTCGCACTGCTAGGAACCTTCGGAAGGCATTAATGAAACTCGACGTATCCACTGATTCGATCAGCTCAATGTGCACTGCGCGAATGCTTAAGCAAGTGAACATGACTGCCCAGCGCTTGCTGTTTGCAACACCACCTCTCGTTCGGCGAGAGACAATCATCCAGGGACCGAAAACATCGATTCCAACATTCGTGAAAGGAGGATCTGTGCTGATTCGGTCTGCCGGAAGGTCAGCCATCTTCTGGTCGTGAAAGCGCCCTCGCAGCTTCTTGCATGAAATGCATGCTTGCAGCACGGATGAGATGCACCTTTTACCTCCGACGATCCAATACCCAGCAGCTCGTACGGCTCCTTCTGTGAAGTGTCGGCCCTGGTGTTGCACGCATTCATGGTGGTGGCGCACGAGAAGCTTCGCCACATAGTGCCGACCCGGCAATAAGAGAGGGTGTTTCTCATCGTCTGGAAGGTCGCTTCTGTTCAAGCGGCCGCCGACGCGGATCAAGCCGTTGGCGTCTAAGAATGGGTCAAGCCTTCGAAGCGAGCTTGTCTTGTGAACCTGCTCTCCTCTCTGGATACAGCATATCTCTTCATAAAATGCGTCCTGCTGTACTGCGCGAATGATGACGAGCCTGGCTTTGGAGAGCGCCTCAACGGGAGCTACCTCTCCTTGTGATGCGTTCTTTGCGCGATGGGCAACCTGGATCAGACTTGCTACAGCACGAGTGAGAGATTTCCAGTTCGAGAGTCTATGAAAGCGTTCAGCTCCGAGTCGCTGTCGTCTGTTCACCTCCGTCGCCAGGGTGCAGACTTCAGGGCGTATTTCTTTGTCTTCATCAGGATTTAAGAGGATGAAGCTCGACGACCGTGCTTCCTCTTCTCGTCGTGAGAGAAAATCAGGTCCGGACAACCAGTTCGTGCTTTTAAGCTGTGCTGCTGGAATCGCTCTAGTGGCGTGGTCTGCTGGATTTTCGTCTGTGTGAACGTATTTCCATTGTTCAGGTTGCGTGCTGCTACGTATCCGCTGCACCCTGTTGGCCACATACACGTAGAACCTTCTTGTTTCGTTGTATATGTAACCCAAGACCACTTTGCTATCCGTGTAGAATGTGACCGAGTTCGGCTGGAAGTCCAATTCTCGTAGTATAGAATCGGTCATCTCTACAGCAAGCACTGCTGCACACAACTCAAGCCTTGGGATGGTGTGTTCTAGTTGTGGAGCAAGCTTGGCCTTTCCCATCACAAATCCGACGTGTCTGTATCCTTGCTTGTCAGTCACGCGTAGGTATGCCACAGCTGCGACGGCCCTTGTGGACGCGTCTGAAAATACATGAATGTCCCTGCTTTCGGCTTCAAGCGTCGAGACTGGCGCATACGTTCTTCGCACGTGAAGGTGCTGTAGTGTCTGGAGAGTGTTCTTCCACTCGTCCCATCTCTGCTTTTTCTCGTCCGAAAGCGGTGTGTCCCAGTCATAACCCTTCGTCACGAGGTCACGGAGAAGGTACTTGTCTTGAACCGTTATTGGAGCCACAAACCCTAGTGGATCGTAAAGGCTGTTGACGGTCGACAGCACTCCTCGCCGCGTATATGGCCTGTCCTGACGAGGAGCCCTGAAGACGAAGCTGTCGTCGCCTATGTCCCACAGTAGACCGAGACTTCTTTGCGTAAGCGACGCGTCTGTGCCGAAGTCGAGGTTCTTCAGTCCCTGGGCGTGGTCCTCTCGAGGAAATGCATTCAGCACATTCTGCCTATTCGAAGCTATCTTGTGCAGCCTTATGTTAGCTGTTGCAAGCATTTTCTGCGTTCTTTGCAGCAGACTAATGGCATCTTCTTCGCTTGGAAGAGACTTAAGTGCATCATCGACGTAGAAATCTCTTTCAACGAACTTCCTGGCATCTTCGCCAAATCGTGGGGCAGCTTGTTGGGCAGTCCGTCGAAGGCCATACGTTGAAACAGCTGGCGATGGGCTGTTGCCGAAAACGTGAACCTTCATTCGGCACTCTATGATTTCTCTGGAGATATCGTTGCCCTTAAACCAGAGGAACCTCAGGTAGTTCTGATGGTCCTCGCGAACCATGAAACTGTAGAACATTTGCTGGACGTCCGCTGTAACCGCAACTGGTTCTTGCCGGAAGCGCATCAAAATCCCCACAAGGTTATTCGTCAGGTCAGGGCCGGTCAGGAGAACGTTGTTCAGAGATACCCCTTCATACTGAGCGCTGGAGTCAAATACGACTCGAATTTGATCAGGCTTCTGGGGGTGGTGAACGCCGAATATGGGCAGATACCAACATTCTTCATCCACGTGAAGTGGTGGAGCTTCCTCCGCATGACCCTTGATGAAGAGCTCGTTCATGAAGTTGACGAAACGTTCCCTTGTTTCAGGATTTTTTCGCAGGGTACGCCGTAGCGAGAGCAGACGAGACAGAGCTTGTTCTCTGTTGTTCGGAAGCCGACTTCTCGGTGTGCGAAAGGGGAGAGGGGCGACCCAATTGTTTAATTTGTCTTGGGTGAATTCACTATTCATTATCTTGAGGAATGTCTTGTCTTCCATGGAGAGAGCACGCTGGTTGTCAAATTCTGTTGTCTCGAAAAGATTCGGGGCCAGGGTGTCATCCAATGTTGCTGCCAATCGTAAATCTTTTGAGACCTTATCCGCAGAGTAGAGAATCGGTGCCTCCCTAACAAAGAAATGTCTTGGGCACGGCTCGAAAAGAGATGGTCGCCCACTGTCCAGCACATGGGTCTTGAACACGTTGACGCTGCCCGTTTTCCGCGTTCGACCAACGCAAACATCGCCGACAATGACCCATCCGAGGTCGAGCTTCTGAGCATACGGCGCGTCGTGGGGTCCGTTGATTGTCTGACGAACCTTGTGAGCTCTTAGGATGTCCCGGCCAAGGAGGAGCAGTATTCCAGCCTCCTCAAGAGGCGGAATGTGATTTGCTACTGACTTCAGGTGCGGGTAGTGCCTTGCAGCGTCAGGTGTCGGAATTTCCTCTCTGTTTTCTGGAATTGCCTTGCACTCGAGGAGAGGTGGAAGAGGAAACTTGACTTCGCCTGACATGCTCTGCACGAAAAAACCATGAGCGACTCTTCCAACCACTTCAGTACTGCCGGAGCAAGTGCGGAGCGTGTATTGCGTAGGCGTCCCCTTCACTCCAAAATCGTTGAGGAGTTCTGGCCTAACCAACGAGCGATTACTCTGGTCGTCAAGAATCGCGTACGCTCTAACTGTCTTCTCAGGCTGAGTGTCATGGGTGACCTCTACGAGGCAGATTTTGGCACACGACTTTGTGCTGTTGTCAGCGTTTGCCACATCAGTACGCCTAGATGTGACTCTTCTTTCTGAGTCATCTGTGGTACTCTCATCAGACCCACTAGCCCTTGACGGCTCTGAGGTTGGCGGTGCTGGGTGAAGCGCTGTGGCGTGGTCGGCGCTGTCACATATGAGGCATATCACAACTGCCTGACATTGCCACTGCATGTGGTTCTTGGATGAGCAGCATCGTAGGCAGATCCCTTGCTTCTTTATGAAAGATTGCCGCTCTTCCAAGGTTTTCTCACGGAAGGCGCGACACCTTTCCAAAGGGTGAGGTTTCTTGTGATATGGACACCACCTTTTCAAGTCCTTCGATTCCGGTTGCTGTTCGTTAGCAGTGGCATCTCGATTAATTTTGGCAGAAGCAGGATCCACTTCTGTTTTTCTCGCTGACACAGACGATCTTCGCCGCGTGGTCTTGGTAGCATTGTCTTGCTTCCTCTGATTGAATTCAGACGGCGCATTTTGTGCACGCAAGATGAAACTCGGGTCGTTCCTCATGCTGGCCTGATCTCTAACGAATTTGCTAAAGAAAGAAAAGGGTGGAAATGCAGTGTCGTGATCTTTCTTGTATTTCGACCCCGCCGACATCCAATTTTCTTGAAGTCCAGATGGCAACTTTGAGACAATTTTGTTGACCCCTCTTGCGGTATCCAAATAGCCAAGACCGGCAAGATACGGGTCAGTTTTCGCAGCCTCGAGTTCTAGCAGGAGGTCGCCAAGTTCCTGGAGTCTGGTATTTTCCCGGTAAGATATCTTCGGGAAGTCTTCCAGCCGCTTCAGTAGTGCATCCTCAATTGCCTCAGGGCGCCCAAAGACGTCGTCGAGCCGTTTCCACACAACGTTCAAGCCCGCTGAAAAGTCATCCACGTGCACCGATTTTAACCTCCGAGCCTGATTTGACGATTCAGGGCCAAGCCATTTGATCAGAAGGTCTAGCTCTTCTTGGGCAGAAAGACCTAGATCTCTGACGACACCTTTGAACGATGATTTCCAAGCGCGAAAGTTCTCAGGTCGATCATCAAACTTGGTAAGACCGCTTAAAACAAGGTCTTTGCGGCACAGGTATTTGAGGACATCGGCTAGCTCTGAGCTTGAACTGTTGTGTGTCGGGGCATTCACAAGCGGCTGCGGATCAACTCGTAAGTCCATAGGAGGACTCGTAGCTCCAGCATGCTTAAAACTTGGGTTGTTAGGGGCAGCATGGTAGTCAGGTGGACGTTCATCAGCTCGCAGACACATCGAATTATTCGCAGCTGTGTTGGCCCTCGGTGACGTGCGAGCATTGTTTACGTTGTCGCTTGAGTTGGTAACGGCCTCCTCAGTAAACGCGAGCGCAGAGTTGCGTAGGGCTTGCTGCTCATCGATATAACTCCTAGTCTGCAGCGTTCGGTCCACAGGAGGGAGCGTGCGCATGCGCTCCCCGCCATCCTGCTCCACGGCTGCCTCGAGCGCATTCGCCTGTGCGTTTGCAGCTGCCGCTTCTTTTTCATGCTGCAAAATATCCAATTCAGCCTCTGTCCTTGCCTTCTCAATACGCATCGCGGCCTCTCTGCGACCAAACTCTGCTCTGGCCCGGACGGCTTCAGCTTGTGCGCGTGCTTGTACGGCGGCTAGGCTGATTGTTGACGAGCCCGATCGTCGTGACCTCGAAGAAACGCTTGAGTGGGCCGATAGAGAGTGCTGCGACATTACCTCTTGTAAGCGGTCGCGTTCTCGTTCTGTAGCCTCACGTAATTTGTCGCTTACAGTCACATAACGATCTGCGTCGATTGCTTTTTGAAGTTCTAATTCCTGCTGGGCTTCAGATCTGCTTGTTTTGGCGAGGAAGGTAGCGTATCTGGCGGCGACGTGCTCGTAGCGCTCATAGCTTGCGCGAAGCTGCGTTGCGGCGTTGTTGACGTCTTCCTCTTTTGCACATGACACTTTGAAGATAGCTGTCTCCACGTTCTTCCAGGCAGCGTCCATTCTCCGGCAGTGCTCTTCGCGGCTCGTTTCATACGTTTCTTTAGCTTTCATGGAAAACGTAGTTGCTCTTTGTGGTCGAATATTTGCCGTGGAAGCTTCATGCTCTGCTGTCATAATTTGAGACGTTTCAGGCGTCAGCTTGTCCTGATCCATTTTGGCGTGCGTGCTTCACGACGTATCTCACTCAAAGCGGACGTATGTGGTGAAGCCTGCTAAGCTGCGCGATGAAATTTGAAACGAGCCCACCTTGTCGTTGCCCTGTGTGCCGTCAGCTGCTCAACTTGTAGGCGATGCCCTGTCCTTGCAGTAGGCGGATGTCATGGTCAAACCGGAGGTCTTGCCGTGCGACGTATTCCACTGCAGCGGACGTTGAGTTGGCGGCCGATGGCAGTCGACTTCACTTTTTTACTATGCTGGCCTCGCGGATCGCACTTGACGGGATCAAAGCGTCCGCTGTCCAGCTAGATAACGGGTCGAACGCAGTTGAACATTTAAAACAAACTTTAATTACACTGAGAAGGTCAAAAAAGCAAGTTAAAAATACACAAAACGTTCAGTTTTAGCCCCGTAAAAAAGTGGTCCGGTCTCTAGGGCTGGTGGGGCGAGTCTGCCCGTCCCGCGCTTTTCCAACTGCGGTTTCCATCCCCGTCGCCGCCCCCAGGCACGGGAAACAACAGCCGACACCCCGAAGCGTCGTCACTGAGTCGCTTTCAGGAACCGAACGGAGGGAGCGGGGTCCTTTCTCTCGCGCACAGCTTGGAGTCCGCGGGGGGCCAGTGAAAGAAAAAGCCATAAAAGTAAGGAAGGCTCGCTTCCCTCTTGAAAGAAAAGTCTGGCCGTGCATTCGCGACGCGCACAGAACATAGGGTATGCATAACGGTACAGTTAAGGGAGAACATAGTGAATATGTCGGTTTTTCGCGTGTTAAGGATATTGATGGGTATAGAATAGCGTTAAGTATAATTTTGTCCGCAAGTTAAGGAGGATAATTGATGCAAACTGTTATGGGTTGTATGTTTAGTAATCCATAAAAAATACGAAAGTGAGTCTTCTTTTCTATAGAAGGAAGAGCACGTAGCACCAGTATGTCGAAACAGAACGAAAACGTAACCGAAACGTTCTTTATTTTTTTATTTCCGAGTGAAACCGGAATATATTTTTTCGAATTTAGGCTCAAAGGCGGAGTCTGCAATCCTAAACAACCGACGTCAGGCAACAACACCTTTGGCACGTATCTCAGGCAGAGATCCTTTACAAACATTTTCGTAGAAAGTCTATAGACACTCTATAGATGTCTATAGACTGTCTATAGACTTTCTATAAAAAAATTTGTAAGCGATAGTCAGTCGAGCGCTCCACTATTCGAAGCCTGCCGCTCGGTGCAATAGCAGATCGGCATCGAAGCACAACCCAGGGCTTGCACGCTGAAGAGCTTATCGTTTCGTTTTGCACGGCTACAACACTTTGTTATCGAAGTTTGATGGTTCCTTTATGTTCGTTTAAGTACGTTTTATATCGGAGCAGCGGTCTCGCATTTCGCCGAGTACACTCGATGACGTGCTGCTTAGTGCCTCTTACTCAAGGCAGTGAGCATGATCTCTGAATTCATATTTCACTTATTGAGAATTATGAGGACTATATTTTTGTTGTTGCTTCGCGTCGAAAATTTCTGCATGCATACAAAAACCGTTATGAACCATTACGGATCTTTCTTTTCTTTTTTTTTAGTTCTGGAGCAGAACCTGTACGGAACAGAAAGAGAAACATTTCGTTCCTACAGCCTGTTCAGTATTGTTCTGTGCTACTTCAAGTGGACTCACGGTTCTCTGGTAGGTTAATCAGTAGGTTGCTATAGTATATGTAATATGTAAATGTATGAAAAAATAAAAGGTTAACAATGTCAAACGCTAAAATGCACCGTAACCTGTAAATAAAAGGTGTTCGCCTGTAAATACTGTGTGGTTTCATGAAGATGTTTGTGCCATGAAAACTGGGGGTCCCAGTAGACACCGAGAAATATTATACTACTCATTTTTCCTAGTGGTATGTTATTCATTTCAAGCGAGTGATCAGACGTAAAATGAAAGTTTTTCGGGGGCAAAGATAACATAATTACTTTTAGCGGCGTGAGGGAGAAGTTTATTTGCTTGAAGCGTGAATTATATCATTTTAGGGCTGTTGTAGCTTTGTCGTATACTTCATTTTCGCTTCTTGCTGTTATGAATATGCCATTATCGTCTGCGCAAACGATATACGTGTTATGCTTATAGAACGGATGGTAGATCATTAACCTAAGTTAAGAAAAAAAATGGCTCTTGAATTTATCTTTCCGGCACATCGCCATTCATTGTACATCGTGATGATGACACACCGTTTATTAGTACCCATATTGTTCTCC
This sequence comes from Dermacentor albipictus, assembly GCF_038994185.2. Taxonomy (NCBI): domain Eukaryota; kingdom Metazoa; phylum Arthropoda; class Arachnida; order Ixodida; family Ixodidae; genus Dermacentor; species Dermacentor albipictus. Next base: position 53,902,623 of record NC_091822.1, read on the forward strand.
TTTAGTTATATACTTAGCGAATAGTGTTCGCACGCGTCCACGCATTCCCTAGTGTTCTAATTCGGTTAGCAATATGTCATGGCTAAGCGTATTGCGCGCCGTCTTGAGGTCAGCAAAAATATATATTGTAATTAATTTTCTATATTTAATTTTGTCTTTTCAGCAATAATAAGTAAAGCATGTTCCGTTGACTTTCCCGTCCTATAGCCGTATTACTCAAGTGTATGTAAACTGTCTCTCAAAAACATTATTTAGGCTACGATACAGGGCCCTTTCGACAATCTTGGCGAATGCTCGCAGAACGGCGATTGGTCGGTAATTCGCGAGTTTCGTCGTGCTACCTTCTTCATAGAATGGAATTATTTTGGCGACCTTTAAGTTTGGTGGAAATCAACCAGTTTCAAAAATATCTATGGTGACATGTGTTAAGGGTTGAGTTAAAAGTGTAAAGAAGATCTTTATAAGTTCAACTGACATATGCCGTCGTCACCTTTTGACTTCTTGTTTTTGAGTTCATGAATTAGTTGTTTTTATAATTTGGTCGTCGGTTGCAGGGTGAAGGAACAATAAATTCAAAGTTTGAGCACGTTTACTAAAATTTTGCTAAAATTTTGCATTTACGAGTATCGTAACCTTCGGACATTTTTTTTATTGAATTCTTCATCAATAAATTTACACGTTGCCTTACTGTCATTATTTCCCTGTGTTAATCTTGAATTGAAGTAGTTTTGTAGCTAAATTGTGATTAATGGAGTGCCAAGGGCCAGTACTTATCCATGGTTTGCATTTGTAATTAGTTTTTGTAACTGTCATATTGGGCTCTCCAACCGCCATGTGAGATCGTACAATGTTCATAAAAGCATTATATTTATCCTCACTTGGTCCTGCAGAGTAAATTTCTGCTAATTTTCGCTTGCTATAGAGTGGAAAATATTGTTGTAAATTGTACCTGTGACTTCATATTTTTCTGTTTGATTAGTCGGATTTGATACTGCAAAAACTCGCAAATGATCAGTAATGTCACATGAGATGGTGCCTGTTACACGCATTGGTGAGAGATGACTAATCATCATGTGATCAAGTATACTTTGTCGTGGATTTGATATACGAGTGGCAGATGTTATTAGTTGAAATAGGCCTCGGCGAGCGAGTGAATCCGTACAAAAATCATCACTATAATTGTTTTATGCGACTTCAATATTGATATCGCCCAATATAATGACATGAGTGCTACTAGGCTCATCATGTAGGTCTCGAGTAGCTTTCCCGGTCCTTCCAAAAAATGCACTGTTCCGTTAAGCGGTGGCCTATATATGACACCTATCGTTGTTTTTTTTTTCATTTTTTTAAACTCCTGTGTGGCAGCAAGCCTTTAGCGGTAGGATCAGGTTGAATTTCCATAAACAAGAGAGAGAGAGAGAGAGAGAAAAGAAAAAAGGATGCATAGAAAGGCAGGGAGGTTAGCCAAAGGCCTTTCCGGTTGGCTACCCTGCACGGGAGGAAGGGTGAAGGGGGATAAAACGAGAAAGAGAGCGGAAGGGGGAGATAGAGAGATAGAGAGACGAGCACGGACAAAGCGTGTACATTATAGAGCGGTAGGGGGCGGCATTCCTAAAGTCTGTCGTGAAGTCTCGTAGACCGCAAGAACCTTAATAACGCGAGTAAGGCGTTCAACGCGGATGTTCTTTCGGAGCACTCACATAAAGCTTTGAGTTCTGATGGTGGACGATTGTCCAACTGGTCGAGTACTCTGCGCATCACTTCTCTCTGGGCACTATATCGCGGGCAGACACAGATATTATGTGCGAGCGCCTCATCGATGTTGCATGTGGCGCACGTGGAGCTCTTGGCCATTCCAATAAGGAAGGCATATGAGTTCGTAAATGCAACACCTAGCCACATACAGTACAGCGTGGTCTGTTCACGTCGTGGTAATCCAGGTGGTACGTGCATCCGTATGTCCGGAGGCAACGAACGCAAACGAGACATGGTGAAAGCGTTCGAGTCCCACAGAGGCAAAGTACATTCACGGGACATCAATCGCAGCCTAGCCGCAGCGTCTGTTCGCGAAAGCGGAATCAAGACACGTTGACTACTTCCATGTGCAGATCGGGCGGCTTCGTCGGCGTGATCATTCCCGCTGATGCTGCAATGTCCTGGAAGCCGTTGAATGATTATGTTGTGTCCCTTGTCGTGCCTGCAATGATACATGTGTCGAATTTTCGAGGCCAGTTGTTCCATAAACAAACTTTCACAAATCTGACGTGGTGGCTTGGGCTTCTGAGCACGAGGTCGCGGGATCGAATCCCGACCATGACAGCCACATTTCGATGGGGCCGAAGTGAGAAAACACCCATGTACTTCAATTTATGTGCGCGTTGAAGAACATCGGATGATACAAATTTCGGGATCCCCCACTACGGCTTGCCTCATAATCAGAAAGTGGTTTTGGCACGTAAAGCCTCATATTTTTTTAAATTTGTATTTGTGACGTGATTGCAGTGTGACGCCTCACAGAATAAGTTACTGATGCTTTGATATTGACAGGTGTATTGTTTGTCTTAATCGGGTGATCACGTTCCACCGCCTAACAATTGTTATCGCACAGCGCAGGACGAGCCTGCATGTATCGGAAGTTTCTCGAATGTTATCGATGGTTCTCGCCACTGTCTGTTGTCACCGAACCTTGTGTAATCTTATTTCGTGCTTACGCGATGCGAATGATGTAGAGTTTTCTGGAAGACACGCGGGCACCAGCGATTGCTCTAGAACATTCGATGACTACGCTTGATCCACTGATAAAATTTTCGACGATCGCCGACTGTGTCTACCGCTATCGTTGTTCTTTGAGTGTAGCCTGTTCTTGAGGGCACAGGTCTGCCCAATAAAACGCTAGTTTGGCCATTGAGTTTTGCTGCTTTCGTCACCATCACTACCACGTGACAATATAAAGTCGCGCCTGCATGCGACGATGCAGTGCGCACCTGATTTGAGAAGTTCGATCTGGCAGTCATTTCAAGCTGGTAGCTTTGAATTGGATAAGAAACGTCTGAGCAGTTACTGAGCCAAGTTTCAGATAGTGCAGTCACTTGGAATGCGAGCTTCAGAGACGTGTTCAAGTGAAGCAGTGCGTGAGAGTGCTTCTGCAGACTGTGAATGTTTAGATGGAGTACCAACAGATCACATGTTTTTATTTGTTGACTGAATTGCTCAACTTCAAGCAGTTCAAGAGTTCAAGTTTTTTTTTCAATACGCGGCCGTTCACTTTTCGGCTATCTTATGATAGCGATCTTAGTTCGGTGTACGGTGAGCGAAGGCATTCTAAGTTGCTACGTCTCGGAGCACGCACATCCCTACGCAGTGTCCAGACAGCTGGGAGGCCGAATATTTATTTTGCTACATCACGAACGTCTCGCAACAAGCAGTTCATAGTCTCAGTCAGTAGAAAGCATATGTGCAACGCCCATTCACGCAACGCGACAAAGCTTCAAAGAGCGCATTCGCTGTCATTGGCCTTCTCTGGCCTTGTTTGCCGCTTTTACGAGAAAACGGAGCCTTCTCATTGAATCAAAATTGTGCTTTGCGCATTGTAGCCTGCACGGCTGCTGCGCCATTAGAATTCGAAATCATCGTCATCATCATTGCATAGAGCTGGGTGCAGCTGATATCTCTCGAGTGTCGTGCGCAGAAGACTGGAGTGAGTCGATTTACTTTCAACGCTGAAATCAAGTCCAATATCCTATTTGGTTTTTGTCTGCTCAAGGCTGCACGCAAACGATTCTTCGTCGTTTGAGAGAAGCGTCTGCAGTTCATCACGTCGATAAAGCCCTCTCCTCCCCTGCTTACTTCCTCGGTTAAGCAGGCATCCGCAGGCATTTCTGAAACAGGTGTCCGAATGAGTGCCCTGAAGCACTCTTCCCATTTGCTGTTGCTCATCATTCCTTCGGCTGCATAGCCTGTTACATAATAAAATAATTAATGATAACTTCACACAATTACTAATTACTAAAAACGATTATTATATTACAGAAATCCAGCAAGTCAAAAACAAACATTCCTCCACGTTGTCAGGCATGTGTACTACGGTGAAGACAACCAAAAATTCGTTCAATCAGAAGTGTCACTGGTATACATATCACCATCCTGATGAACAAAGTAATCCTCTAGCAGCTCGCATGTGACAACATTAAATTTTTCGAGCACTTTAATATATTCGAACAACGGCTTACACGACCTTATACCCAGAACCAAGGCAATGTGTTGCAAGTTTTACATTTTTATGCAGTATTGCTGCGCCATTAGAATTCGAAATCATCATCATCATCATTGCATAGAGCTGGGTGCAGCTCTATGCAATGATGATGATGAGGTGCATCGAAGTTGTTCTAAAGAGACTGGCATGACGAAAGACGCCGAGAAAACAAGACACTCCGCGTCACAACAACCACCTTCTGCGGCGCCACCCGAAAACAGGAATCCCTTGATCATCATCATCATCATCATCATCATCATCATCAGCCTGGTTACGCCCACTGCAGGGCAAAGGCCTCTCCCATACTTCTCCAACAACCCCGGTCATGTACTAATTGTGGCCATGCCGTCCCTGCAAACTTCTTAATCTCATCCACCCACCTAACTTTCTGCCGCCCCCTGCTACGCTTCCCTTCCCTTGGGATCCAATCCGTAACCCTTAATGACCATCGGTTATCCTCCCTCCTCATTACATGTCCTGCCCATGCCCATTTCCTTTTCTTGATTTCAACTAAGATGTCATTAACTCGCGTTTGTTCCCTCACCCAATCTGCTCTTTTCTTGTCCCTTAACGTTACTCCTATCATTCTTCTTTCCATAGCTCGTTGCGTCGTTCTCAATTTGGGTAGAACCCTTTTCGTAAGCCTCCAGGTTTCTGCCCCGACGGTGAGTACTCGTAAGACGCAGCTATTATACACTTTCCTCTTGAGGGATAATGGCAACCTGCTGTTTATGATCTGAGAATGCCTGCCAAACGCACCCCAGCCCATTCTTATTCTTCTGATTATTTCTGTCTCATGATCCGGATCTGCCGTCACTACCTGCCCTAAGTAGATGTATTCCCTTACTACTTCCAGTGCCTCACTGCCTATAGTAAATTGCTGTTCTCTTCCGAGACTGTTAAACATTACTTTAGTTTTCTGCAGATTAATCTTTAAACCAACTCTTCTGCTTTGCCTCTCCAGGTCAGTTAGCATGCATTGCAGTTGGTCCCCTGAGTTACTAAGCAAGGCTATATCACCAGCGAATCGCAAGTTACTAAGGTATTCTCCATTAACTTTTATCCCCAATTCTTCCCAATCCAGGTCTCTGAATACCTCCTGTAAACACGCTGTGAATAGCATTGGAGAGATCGTATCTCCCTGTCTGACGCCTTTCTTTATTGGGATTTTGTTGCTTTCTTTATGGAGGACTACGGTGGCTGTGGAGCCGCTATAGATATTTTTCAGTATTTTTACATACGGCTCGTCTACACCCTGATTCCGTAATGCCTCCATGACTGCTGAGGTTTCGACAGAATCAAACGCTTTCTCGTAATCAATGAAAGCTATATATAAGGGTTGGTTATATTCCGCACATTTCTCTATCACCTGATTAATAGTGTGAATATGATACATTGTTGAGTAGCCTTTACGGAATCCTGCCTGGTCCTTTGCTTGACAGAAGTCTAAGGTGTTCCTGATTCTATTTGCTATTACCTTAGTGAATACTTTGTAGGCAACGGACAGTAAACTGATCGGTCTATAATTTTTCAGGTCTTTGGCGTCCCCTTTCTTATGGATTAGGATTATGTTAGCGTTCTTCCAAGATTCCGGTATGCTCGAGGTCATGAGGCATTGCGTATACAGGGTGGCCAGTTTCTCTAGTACAATCTGCCCACCATCCTTCAACAAATCTGCTGTTACCTGATCCTCCCCAGCTGCCTTCCCCCTTTGCATATCTCCTAAGGCTTTCTTTACTTCTTCCGGCGTTACCTTTGGGATTTCGAATTCCTCTAGACTATTTTCTCTTCCATTATCGTCGTGGGTGTCACTGGTACTGTATAAATCTCTATAGAACTCCTCAGCCACTTGAACTATCTCATCCATATTAGTTATGATATTGCCGGCTTTGTCTCTTAACGCATACATCTGATTCTTGCCAATTCCTAGTTTCTTCTTCACTGTTTTTAGGCTTCCTCCATTGCTGAGAGCATGTTCAATTCTACCCATATTATACTTCCTGATGTCAGCTATCTTACGCTTGTTGATTAATTTCGAAAGTTCTGCCAGTTCTATTCTAGCTGTAGGGTTACAGGCTTTCATACATTGGCGTTTCTTGATCAGATCTTTCGTCTCCTGTGATAGTTTACTGGTATCCTGCCTAACGGAGTTACCACCGACTTCCATTGCACACTCCTTAAGGATGCCCACAAGATTGTCGTTCATTGCTTCAACACTAAGGTCCTCTTCCTGAGTTAAAGCCGAGTACCTGTTCTGTAGCTTGATCTGGAATTCCTCTATTTTCCCTCTTACCGCTAACTCATTGATCGGCTTCTTATGTACCAGTTTCTTCCGTTCCCTTCTGAGGTCTAGGCTAATTCGAGTTCTTACCATCCTGTGGTCACTGCAGCGCACCTTGCCGAGCACGTCCACATCTTGTATGATGCCAGGGTTAGCGCAGAGTATGAAGTCTATTTCATTTCTAGTCTCGCCGTTCGGGCTCCTCCACGTCCACTTTCGGCTATCCCGCTTGCGGAAGAAGGTATTCACTATCCTCATATTATTCTGTTCCGCAAACTCGACTAAGGGCAGTGGTGGCGTAGAGGTAGAACACCCGCCTCACGTGCAAGAGGTCCGTGGTTCAAATCCCGGTACCGGCAATTTTCCACCGGATTAAAAAAAAAAATCCGCATGTTGATAAAATTGCATAAACAGGCCTGGAGTGTGGCCTGATCCCGGTGACCAGAACCAGGTAACGCACTCCCTCACCAGAGCAGGATTGGCCACCCTGGTGCAGTACTTGGCCACAACCTCCTATATGAACACAACAATCAAACCCTTGATCATGGTGATGACTTATTGGCACCTCCTTTGAAACGGGTCGGTGAGAAACAGTCACCCACCCAGCGTCAGTTACTCGGGTGTGCTATAAATGCTTTTCATTCTAGCATCTTTTGTATGCATCTCCTTAATCTTTCTTTCTCGTCCTCTAAAGTTATCTACCTTGTATCGCTACCTATGCCTGTAACGAATCCGGTTGTATCAATCTCTTCCCAGCTTTTTTCTCACCGATACTCTAAACGCCTCTCGCTTATCTACACTGGTGAACGGTTGATGCCTCCGTCCACTTTAAATCCAAGTGCATTTGAAAGGTGCCGGCTATACCTCCGAGACTCGCTAGGTGATCGAATCCCTTCGCACTTCATTAGGAAGTGTCGAGTAGTATTCGGATTTCCGCCACAGAATGCACATGCCTCATCTTTTTGCGGATATTTTCGCTGGTATGTTTTTGTCCTTAGGTAGCCAACTTGAGCCACAAATGGAGGTTTCTAACAATCCACGCTAGTACCCCATATTGTCGTGAATTACGGTAGATTCAGCCACGGCCTGGCTATATGGGAAACGCGCACGCTTGCGCGCGTCTCCCCTATATGGCCCGGCAGCGACTCAGCGCGCGACTCCGGGATGGCGCTGAGGAACACGTTTAATCAGCACAAACATTTCTCGAAAGTTGTCCACGTTGCGGCGCATTCGGAAGGCGCAGCTAAAAGCTGTCTTAGAAACAATATACCCGCTGATCGACGCAGCGCCTGTGCGTATTGCATACGCAGGGGCGTCGCGGCGGGCACTTAAGCTAAGGTTGTCTAAAGAGAGAGAGAAAAAAAAGAACTGAGGTGGGACCTGTGTCGTCAACGCCACGTGGACACTCGGCTCCAATACGAAGGATCGCTGCAGGAACATCGCTCGTCCAGGCAACGGCAGTGAGAACCTCAACTGCGTTAAGTGTTACTCATTTCCTCGCATCCACAGCCGCACAACACTTCGTTTGCTTCGATGGATAGAGATCTGCAAGGTTTTAACGATTTCGCGCGAGGATGGATCGTCACACCGGTCATCTGTGCTGCGTCTCGGTATTGTTAAGAATGGCCACCTGCAGTTCAGGATTGCCACCCACTTACGACATGAAGGCAACCTCCCGACGCTGTTAAGAATGGCCAGCTGCACTGCAAGATTGCCACCCGCCTACAACTATGAGGGCAAGATACCGGGAGCTTCGCCGCCAACTTCTAGCCACAGCGTGACTAAAGCGACTTTGTGACGGAATGAGTTCGGCGGGCCAACCATTGTTCCCAAACTCCCCAATGCGCGACCCGGAACGGCTCCGAGTGCTACGGGGCAACTCTGACGTCGGCTCCGGACATTGGAATGTGTGTGCCTTTGTGTGCGTAAGCCGTCCTGCGGGAGGCGGCTACTTTTGCGATGACGAAACGAACATTCGCCGCTTTGTATCGCCGGCGGACCGAGTGTTTAAAAACTGCTGTTGTGCGGATGCTCGACACACTTCTCTTGAGCAGTCATGTTGGACTGACACTCTCTCTGACGCAGTCATGTTAGACTGATGTACTTTCTCAAACAGTCATGTTTGACTGATAGAAATATTGTAAATAAACCCATATTCCTCGTTCTCGATGAGAAGCAGTCCTTCCCTTCATCAACGTCCTCAGCGTGGATAAGCTGGACGAAGGCATGGGCCAGCTACCTTCTAATTCATGCCCGACTCCAATCTTGACAACGGATCACGAGCGACGGGATTGAGCCCCCAATCCTGACAGTGTGTACGTGCGAGCGTAGTAAGCGCATGCGACGCTGAGCATTGTTAAGAATGGCCGAACGGGGTGGCAACGTGCCAGTTTTCAGCCCTCTGCACGTGTTCCAATCCCACCAGACCCGGCGCACTTCAGAGAACTGCGGATGACGGGCAGCCACGTGGCGCGCGGTCAGCTCAGGACTGTGGTAATCGGCCGCGCAACCCGGGACAAAGCAGAGTTCTACGAAGCCCTCTGACGTCGGCTCCGGCTCTTTTCACCTGTGTGTATGTGCGGCACGTGTATGTGAGTCATCATCCTCCTCCAAGTCGACAGCCCTCATTCCCCAAAAGGGCGGGTCATCTTCGGTGACGTCGAACGGTGACATCGAACGATGACTGGACGAACGTTTCCGTTCGCTTGGAATCAAGAGCCTATAAGTAGCGGTTGCCGGCTGCGAGAGTGTGCTCGTTGTGTGCTTGTCGTCGGGAGCTGAGTGCTCGTTGTCATGCTAGAAATGTATAAGTGAGCTGTGTGCTCGTAAGCTGTTTGCTGTATGTTAGTCTTGCGGGCTCCATACGGGAGTCGCGCTAGACTGCCAATGTATCTTGCTTAAAACGTAAATAGTGCAAATAATTCCTGCTCTCCTAAGTCCCCACGAAGAGTCAAGGTCCTCCCGACAACTACGACCGCTCAAATCTTACAGCATCCTGCAGTGTCCGAGCATCGTGTGCTTAGGTATTCCAGTGAATCCGGCTTAACAGCTGCTGTTTATCTACAGCTCTATCGTTTGCAGCCGCATATTCTAGCTATTGTGCGCGCAAGAGCCCGGGTGCGCGTTTATGCTTGCGCTGGAAGCGCTTAACCAGCAGGGGCTGTGCGAAGCGAACCGGACTAGGCATAGCACGGCAAGCTCGAACAAGAATGCACGATCTGTGCGCTTAGATTTCACCCTTACTAATTTCGTTGCTGCACTTCTCGACACGGCACTGACCGTCAGCGCGGTCGATGCTTCCGCAAGGTTGTTAACCCCATAACGTCACTATACGAATCCGTTGTGAAACATTCTTACGACTTAGCGGCACTGGGACGACGCTTTACGACCTCTAGTCTATAAGAATACTTGGGAACGGTACCTGTGGGAATATAAATTTACAGCTTCGTCTCGCGTTACTTCCTTCCAACTCCGAGTTGGGAGACGTAGTGCAATAACCCTTACGTATAGCGGACATCATGGCACCTCGCTTCTTTCATTTTTGTCTCCTTCTTCCGCAACGCTTTACAGGATGTACGTTATACCGAAAATTGAAAAGAGCTCGCTCATAAGATGGGAGCGTTGACTCCCACCGAAGAGCCCTGCAGTATTAAGTGAAAGTCGTCGCTCACGCCTCAGTTCCAGCCAACGTCCGACGCTGCAGCCGCTCTCGGTGTAAAGAATTACGAAATCTGAAAAGCGAAAACGAGAGCTGGGCGATAACGACGGGAGACCGTTCTTCAAACTCTCTCTTTCTTTGTCTCTCTCTCTCACTTTCCCACAATTGCGGAAGCGACCTCCCCGAATGATGCCCACCCGCGTCCACCGATTTTGGTCATTTCGAGGGAAATTCTCCGGCGAGAATAAAAAGCAGAAGAAGAAAAACACGGCAGTGCTCGTCTTATTTTTATCGCCATTATATTCGCGCACGCAGCCTTTTACCGAATCCTCTCCCCTTCAATGTCCGAGCGCCGCATTCAACTCCCTCTCGGGTCTCGGCGGGCACATTTTGCGGACGCACGTCGTGATGAGCTCTCGCGAAGGAGAGGAGGGCGCCAAACATCGTCTCTTCCGGCTCGGGGTGCCGCTCACTCGAAGCGCAGCGCACGGCGCCTCGGCCCAATGAAAGCGTGCGAGTCTATGCAAAGAGAAAGGGAGAAGGCGAACGGAGGCGATAGGGGCGAAAGCACAAACGGAAGAAAGAGCGACGCGTAACACGAAGACAAGCGCCGCGGTCATCGCCGGTCCTTTTCACCGCCTCCCGCGCCGCTGACCCGTCGGGTCAAGTGGGGGGAGGCGGGGGAACGCTGGCTACTCGGCCACCGCCGCCGCTGCTGGCCAGTCAGTGTTGCGAGTCGCTTTGAAAACGATTTGCGTGCTGCTCACCCCCCCTCCCGGCCCGTGCGCGTAAATCACGACACGACACATTTGGGCGGCTTTCGGCCGCCGTCAAAGCGGCAGCATCGACGTCGCTGCTCGCCGCCGGCAGCGCTCCCACGGCGCTTGCAGCTTCGGATCGCACGCGAGTGAAATGCCTGGGAGTCGGCGTTGACTGGCCGCCCACGGTGCGCGAGCACGCAGCGTAACGGTGCACGTCGCGTTCCCGCCGTACACGACCCGTGGCGCTTCGCGGAATTCCCACACCTTATCTGCGTCGATGATCTTCGGAAGACGGGGCGGCACTTTTCGGGAGCGCGTCGACGGAAGCCCCGTTTTGCGTAATAGGATGTGGCCCCGGCGCACGCAGCCTAACGTTGTTGCATGGAATTCTCAGCAGCCAACGGAGATCCACATTTGTTTATTTCGCTCTCTCTCTTTATTATGAGGGTCGCATTCGCAGTCGAAAGTAAACGATTAACGACGGCGGTGAGTCGAAAGCAGGAATTTCCAAACTTGCCTCTTGCCGCATACTGTATCAGATGTAACAGCATAGTCTGTGGTAGGGCGCGCAGTGTAATAACCGGACGAACCGGACTTACGAACTTGTTTGCAAATCTTGGGGCGAATTCGGCGTAACTTTTCCTTTGCAAGTGCTGCTTCAAGTTGACTGGCCTCCTTGGCTAATATGTCCGGCATTATGATTGGCAGGCAAGTGCTCCTACGGAAGACGTTGGCGTAAGCACTTTCTTTCTTTCTTTCTTTCTTCCTTTCTTTCTTTCTTTTGTGATATCGGCCCTTTTACGTAAGAGCGCTTCCTTATTGGACAAGTATTCGGGCCCCCTCCAGCCTTCCTGTAGCGATCTGCGTGATAACGAAATTTGGGCTGAACGTCGTGGCGATAGGCAGTCGCAGACAGCTGTTACGTAAGAAATGGATAGTGCAGGAGTGAGCAGGAAGAGCCTGCTTATTACTTTTCTCCGGGCCACTGGTAACGTGCAAGTTTAGTGAAACACCGTGCTCCCAACGTCAAAGACGCTCAGACGAAATGGTTCCCTGCCAAGGACGGTAGGATAAACCTGGCCCTTTCAGCACCACCTGTAATGTAGTGCATGCGGTAACGAGCATTAAGGAGCGGGGCGCGCTAAACACTGGGCTACCGCGCAACGTTAGCCATTGATAATTTGTGCACGGTTTACGGCGCAACAGAGCCTGAGGCTGGTGGAGTCTACCTATGCATTTCGGAGGCCACAAGAGGAAATACTGTAGCGGACGAAGAAGACGTTTTGAGCATCGCAAACAAGTTATGTTCTGTTACACATTGGTTGCTGTGGAGAAAGTGAGTTGCAAAATACGTGGGGAAACCAATTCCTCTCTGTTCGACGGAAAAACAAGGTTAGTAAATAATAAAGATAATAAACATATAACTAAGTAAATCCGATGAAAATAGCCATAATAGGTTTAAGGATGCCACAGCCGAAAGCTCACTCTACATCTAACGTCTGGCTCCACCCTCACACAAACCACCTATGCACTTTGTAGCCTTTAGCGGTTCGTGCAAGAGGGCTCCACGTGCTAACATCTATATATTAGCTCCAAACACAGAGCTCATTTTAACTTCAGTACAACTTCAGGGCATAAAGGAGTCACCTTCATAGATTACTGCACAGAACCTCATTTTTACAAACGCATATGTAACAGTATATCTAGAAAAAGTCTCCTAAAAAAATGTGTTCGCCTTTTACTGCCGATTGACGCACTAGGTGCCGTTGTCCAGTGTTTCTACCCCCCCCCCTCCTCCGCCAGCCATCTTTTCTTAATCAGAACACGTTGTTCTAGACTATCTGTGTCTGGGTTACATCCTGTTGCTGCCGCTGTAAATGAGCCCAACACCACATGAATCACTCGCATCTGCTATTTTTCTTTTGTCTTTAGTGACTGGCCTTGCGGACTACCTAGGATCGATACGCGAAGCATGTGCCCATGAGTGCACGAACGTTATCTACAGTACGTATTTATATTTCACGTTATCCATGTATTCGCTCCACGGTGCGTTATTAATTATCCTCGTCAGTTTTCGTTTTAGTTCAGCCCTTTCTCAAAGAAAAAGTATTCCTTTAATGCCCAGACAAGCTCAACTCACCACCCATCCGTCTTTTCTTTTTCGCCACTGTCCATCAATTTCTGACAGCGCTTACAGGCATCGCGTCTGGCGATTGGTCCATGGACCGACTGCAATTTACTCCAATATAAAACGTTGGCACTCGCCCACTGCTCGGCAGACGCGTATAGAAGACAGCACGTGCTTGCTGAGCCTTTGTTAAAGGTTAAGCATAGCACTATCCTCATGAAGTTCCATTTATTCGGTAAGTGAGCCGCCCCACACCCTGCTTTCTCCGCGTGAGAACAAAGTAGCACGAGCGGTGCAAGCGTAACTGGCAGGCTCTTGCTTCCCGCGTGTTTCAAAGCAAGCGTGCTGTCGGACGAAGGGGGTGGCGGGGGAACTCCATGCAATAACGCCTCAGTAAACAAGCAACGCACCTTTCATGTACGATCTACGTAGAACAGGAAGACTGCGACGTTTCGCCCGCTATGGGGAAGACGCCCGAGGTCTCTCTCCGCCAGCCGCCGTCGCCACGCAATGGCTTCTGCCGGCGGCTCGGCCTAAATGCTCGCCGCTGCGGTGTTCACACGCTGCGGCCACCGGAGGGGCTTTCTTCGCATGCCAGGCAACATTCCCGCTCTCGGCGCGCAAGCGCAGCGACGACGACGACGGGAAGTGGCTCGGCCAGAGCTTCCCACCCGACGCAGTCCGCTTCGGTTGCTCCGCGGCAGCTCCGAACACGCCTGAAGGTGTCAACTCTGCTTTCGAAGTCGTTTTGCAGGCAATTGTCTCTCCGTTATAATTCAACTAATATAAAAGAGGGTTCGGCACCTCGATGGGACACGGGTTGCTCTTCGTCCGGCATGTAGAATAACAGGAAAATGAACTTCAGAGGGCGATCCAATTTCTAGTCAACGTCGATTAATGAAAATGTCTTCCTGAGCGAGTTGGGAGGGAGAGAGTGGGGTGTATGAACCATAATATTTATTATGAGGCCGACAGCATCTGTGTATTCGAACAGAGGTGCAGCATCTCGAAACGCTAGCTGTCACAGGGACACAATGCGAAAACGCTCCCCTTACCGCCGGTGCTAGTGGTACCGCGGGCCGCAAGGTAGTACCACCGGTAGCCCTTTTATTACCACCGGTACCACTGATCTCATCGATACTGCAAGGTGATACCACTGGTGCGGATACCACTGGGACCATCGACACCGCACCAGGGGCAATACCACTCGTAACCTCGGCGCCTCACGGCAGTATCACCGGTACCGATGCCACTGGAATCAAGGTCACGTAACTCGCCAAGAAAGACATTGTTCTAAATAAAATTGACCAACAAAACCACTCAGAAACAGTCTCACAGTTGTCTGCAATCATTCCACTTCGCGTGAACGTGGATTGTGGAGCTGAAGCATGCAAAGGCAGCGAGAACAGCATATACACGGCCAGAAACGATGATTTGTATCGCATGTACCTTCCCGAAACCGCAATATTGCTCAGAGACATGACAGCTTTCCGAATCGGTCATTATTAGCGACTGGCACATTACGAAGGTGAAAACGCACCTTTTTTTTTTCAGTACCACGGTTAGGTGTGGAAGGCAGTGTTACGTCTCAACACGGCCAAAGGCACGAGCCAACCTAACCCACCCATGCATCTGCACCTACCAAGAAGTCAATGCAGCGTAGACACCGACAGCTGAAGGGTCCTTAAAAAGGCACCCCCCTTCCCCACCACTACCTGACAGCCTGAACTAAGAATGAAAAGGACCAACGTGAAATGCTACCGAAAAATATCAGGTTGCTACCCGGTCCCCTATTCCATGTCATCGGAGGTGCGGGTGCTCCGGGAGAATGCGATATCATGGGTGTGGTAGCACAACTGATTCGACGATTGTGATTGGCCTGGATTCAATCATGAAATTCCCTAGTCGTGTCGCCTAGGGAAGACAGCGCTATTAAAAGCGGAGCATTTTCGTGCAGTGGAGCCGAGGTGTCCTTGTTTGAACTCGGACGTTTAACATGCATCAAGACATGTTGGGCCACTTGGTTAGGTTTCATAGTAAGGTTCGTTACAGCGCAACACAAGACTCGCACAAAAGGAAGGCATAATACAACGGCAAAGCACTGACTCTCAACTGACATTTTATTGAGGATATACTGACCTGTACAGTACCCATAGGACTCGGGATAACTCCAATCGAAACAGTAATTAACAGGATGCCGAAACTCCTCCTATAACTAGCGATGATGTCAGAAGGGCCTTGCAAGACATGGAACGGAGAGGAGTGGCAGAAGGTTGAATAATAGTCGATTTAATCGAACATGGAGCAGACATAAAGCTTAGCAAACTAGTGACTCTCTATACGAAGTGTCTATCGACTACAAGGGTCCCAGAAAACTGGAAAAAATACAAACAATATACTAATTCACAAAAAAGGGAGACGTTAAGGAATTGAAAAATTATAGGCCCATTAGCTTACTCCCAGTATTATATAAAATATTCACCAAGATAATCTCCAATAGAATAAGGGCAACACTGGGCTTTAGTCAACGAAGGGAACAGGAAGGTTTCAGGAAGGGATACTCTGCAATGGATCACATCCATGTCATCAACGAGGTAATTGAAAAATCCGCAAAGTAGGATAAGCCTCTATATATGGCTTTCATACATTACGGAAAGGCATTTGATTCAGAAGAGATTCCAGCAGTCGTAGAGGCACTACGTAATCAAGGAGTACAGACCGCTTACGTAAGTATCCTGGAAAATATCTACAGAGATTCCACAGCTATATTAATTCTCCGCAAGAAAAGCAGGAAGATACGCATGAAGAAATGTGTCCGACCAGCAGAAATATTCAAGCTATTAAACTGGGAAGGCTTAGGAGTAAGGATCGACGGCGAATACCTCAGCAACCTTCGGTTTGCCGATGACATTGCTCTATTCAGCAACACTGCATACGAGTTACAACAAGTGACTGAGGACCTTAACAAAGAGAGTGTAAGAGTAGGATTGAAGATAAATATGCAGAAGACAATGATAATGATAAATAACCGGGTAAGGGAACAAGGGTTCAGGATCGCAAGTCTAGATCTAGAGTGTGTGAAGGTAAACGTTTACTTAGGTAAACTAACCATGAGAAGGAAATTCACAAGAAGAGTAAAAATGGGTTGGTTCGCATACGGCAGACATCGTGAGCTCATAACTGGAAGCTTACCGGTATCATTGAAAGTGAAGGTATACAATCAGTGCATTTTACAGGTGTTGACATATAGGGCAGAGACTTCAAGACTGACAAAGAAGCTTGAGAACAAGTTACGGACCGCGCAAAGAGAGATGGAACGAAGAATGCGAGGCATAACATTAAGAGACAGAAAGACAGCGGTTTGGATCAGAGAGCAAACGGGTATAGCCGATATTATAATTGAGATTAAGAGAAAAAAATGGCGCTGGGCAGGTCATGTGATGCGCAGGTTATATAACAGTTGGACCATTAGGGCTACAGAATGGGCACCAAGAGAAGGGAAGTGCAGTAGAGGAAGGCAGGAGAATAGGTGGTACGATGAAATTAGGAAATTCGCGGGTGCTAGTAGGAATGGGTTGGTGCAGGATAGGAGTAATTGGAGATCACAAGGAGAGGCTTTCATTCTGCAGTGGACATAAAAGAGGCTTATGATGATGATGATGCCTAATATATATATATATATATATATATATATATATATATATATATATATATATATATATATATATATATATATATATATATAGGTGCGAGCTTATAACTATGACATGCACGAGACACAGAGATACCACGAAGCAACTACCAACTGACGCCTACTCAAAATTGACATAAGTAATGCAGTTCCTTGTAATTAAGAGCGATAGACGATTGTCTGATACATGCCTTGTCAATTTGCTCGCGTGTTTATAAATGAGATCAGTTGTTTTTTTTTTTTGTTAATAGCGGCGACAACCGCACAACTTGCAATGCTCCGGGAGGTGAAGTGGCGCAACCCCTTGAAGAAATAGCTCATGTTCCCTAAGTCGAACATTCGCACAGCGCTTCGTTTGTCCCACGTACTCTCTGCCACAAAATAATGGAATGGCATATACAACCTGCTTAGCACACGTGATGTAGCCGTTGCCACGTTTGACAGTGCACTTTCCCTTTACTTGCTTATCCTTCAGCAAATTATCAACTAACGGGCATGTGAGACCTATTTTACGTTTTACAGAAAAACGAACATCGATCCTGTACCTTGAACCAAGGTTCCTAAGCCCATGCGCCAACTTATGTACATACAGTACTACTGCGTTTTTTTTTCGTTGTTTTCTTCTAATTTAGTGTTACCACCTCGGTTATTTAGGCTCTTGACACCACGAACCATACCTTCACTCACAGATGAAATAATCACTTCAGGGTAACTTGCATCCAGTAACCGATTTTCCAGATCAGAAAAGGCAACCTTCGACACAGGAAAACACGACTTCTTTAATGCAGCATTTAGAATAGTCCTTGGTATAGCCCGCTTCACTACCTAAGAATGACCGGATTTATAGTTCAAAATGGGCGTAACCGACCTAGGGTCATATGTCCAGCGCACATGATATTTTACCGAACGTTAATCTCACGTCTAGAAACTGCAGTTGATGATCTTTAGGGACTTCGAAAGCAAAATTAAGGCCCACGCCGTGCTGCCTGAATACCATCAAAATTTGATGTACACCCTCGGGGTGAACATCACTGGTAAAAAATATAACGAAATCATCAACTTAGCGCGCAACCTTATTGGAAAGCTTAGCAAGGTGGCTCTCTAGCTGCCTATCAATATAACCTAGAAAAATGTCGCTAACTATAGGAGCTACGCACTACCACGGTGCAGCGTCGTGTCGTCGTTTTATGCATTCCTTCTGTCCGTGTCTTGCGTTGCGGTGTAACCAACCTTACTACGTTTAACATGCTCCTGCATGGAGTGGGCTTCCGCAAGTGGAGCAGTGTAAATAATATCAAATGAACCTTTTTTTCCTTAATTCCTACTACTGGACGTATTTGTCGATGGGCTTGGTGGATTCCTTGCCCTAAGGTCACCACCAGGCGCAACAGCCGCAACTAATTGCGGGTGCAAAAAGTAACAGATTCGTCACGTTTCGTGTCGTAAAGAGCCACTTTGCTTGGACACGAATGCACAGGTAAAACATCTTGGGTTAAACTGCCACTTTGATGCTGCTATCCCGGAGTTTATTCGAAATGCACCGTAGGCGCGCTTTTCGTCGTCGCCACGTGCTAAGTAATCTCTACGAACGCTTCGACTCCGTGCACACGGGCTCGATGCAGCGCCAGAACTAGAGAGGCGGTACTGTCGAAGGCACCGTATAACCAGGCCGCTTTCGCGCCATCGTCCCGCGGTCTGTGCGGGACACGGCTTCCTCCATCGCCTTCGCAGTCGCGATTGCGTTTCGTCGCCGGTCCTCATTGAAACTCGCCTCATTCATGCACCGAGCGGGGCGGCTGCCGTGTGCGGAGAGCGAAGAATGAAATTGGGTCGAGTTGGCGGCTCGGGCGAGGCGCCGGTTGTGTATACCGCTCTTAGCGGAAGAAGGGCTCGGCGCACGGACGGGGCCTGCGTTCGAGAACCCGCGAGAGCGGACTTATCTCTGCGTGAGCGCGTCGGTTGCCCATGCCTATCCGCCGCGACGTATAGCTCGATTAAGTGCTTGCACACCTCGTCGACAAAGTGGGCCAGTTCGCTACCCGCTGGCGAGTCGCGGCAATCACGCGCTTCGCTTGTCTCTTCACTTCGAGGGAGCGTCGCCGTCCGTTAGAGCGCCGCGTGAGAACGAAAGAAGCGGTGTGTGCAAGCATGTCTCGATGGCCCCGCGGAGAAAGCAGCCGAATCCGTGCGGGAAGTTGTGGGTGGCGGATGTGGCCTCGCGCCGCCCGAGAGGGTGGCCCAATAAACGGCCATTTGGGGTGAAGCGTATACGTTCGAGGAAGCAGCAAGTGTCGGAAGTTTATGTCACCTTACTCGCCGAAAGGGGCTGTGCGGCGCTTGGCACTCTCACCACGGCGGGCGGGCTCAGCCAGGAAAAGCGTCCCACACGCCCACTCGAAGTTCGAGAGTAGGTTGAAAACGCCTCGGCCTGAATGCAGTCGATCGTTCGCATTACGCAGTGGTGACAGCGTTCTGTATAAAAGCGTCATTTGTTCCAAGCGAAACTTCACTGTGAACTATGGACAACTAGCCACTATGGACAAGTATGGACAACGAACATCGGTCTTTCTATCGACGCCCGAATCGGACGATCAATTTGCGTATCAGAATGGTTTCTGAGAAACATCAGAGTTTATTCTGCCCTCGTCTTACAGCCCGAACACTGCTGCAAATTTTTTGGGGTGCTAGCACGTATGGTTTCGTTCCACCATGGCGCTGAGTGAGCACTTGAGGACGGGGTCTTATTGCTTATTTTTCTCGTGCCTTTGTACATGTCTTTAGATTCTCAATGCCCAACTAGACTTGATTTCGTATATTTGCTACCGAATTTCACGAGACTCATTGAGTTCTCATGAGGATTCATCGAGACTCAGCGTGGGTTCAGGGCCCCCATTTTAAAAGAATACCTTGGGCACGTTAGTATTTCATCTTTGTGAAAGCAGCTCAATACACCACACAGCAGGACGAACACGAGGACTAGACCGATGCAGCACTGACTAATAACAGGAACATTTATTCAAAACACGAGAATAAGCGCACCTCTAGGTTAAACTCGCTGCGTCAGCCCATTGACCTCTCCTTCGTCCTGTTGCGTTTCGCTTTTTTTTTCACAAGTATATATCGAATACGAACATTCCGAAAATATGGTGATCTTAATCTATTCACACGCACGTGCTGTGGTGCGAGATGCTTCTGTCTGGATGTTTATAAGGCACGTTATAGAGACTGCGGTCAGTGGGGGTGCTGTCTCGCGCTTCTCCGCCACCTGGGCTGACGGTAGCGCGATGTGTTAGTCGCCGAAGTCCGCTTCTCGTACGCTGTGTAGATACGTCGTTTCGTCCTGCCTACTCACCACAGCTTCGCGTAGACCGACTCTCACAGTGCGTGGGTCTTGCAGGATTTCACTGCGAATGCTCGGAGGAGTATCTGGCCTCTGTGCAGTCAACGGGCTTAGACAACAAGCGCATTTCCGTCGCCGTTGTCATGCCAACACAGTCGCCCTGTCATGCCATCTACGAAAAATTGTCGACGATTGTCCGCCATTAAACACTGTTATTACGTAAATTAATTATGTAAGCACCGTTATTCTTATGTGAACACAATTATTACTGTACGTTATTATACTAACACGTTATTATGTACACATTGTTATTGTGTAACGATTGTGTTTATTATTGTGATAGCAGTTATATGGACACTCCGGGCGCATTTCTGCCGTCGCCGTCGCCGTTAGGTTCCGCATGTAGTCCAAGGGCAATGAAATTGTCGTCATGCGCCCAATGCTGTATGCGCGAGTGAAATCGGGCGAGGGGAGCCGGCGAACGCGGCCTAATCTTGCGTGTGCGAGTGAGGAAGGCGGGCCCGAAGCGCGACCTCTCCACTCGCGCGGGGTGAGGCGAGGAAGGTGGGGAGGGGGGGGGGAGGGGGGAATTCTCCAGCGGCTGCTGCTTACGGCGCGGCGGGCGCCGTATCTTTAAAGCGATCTGCCACGTTGCCAAAGTGTGCGCCCGCGCGGGCCTCATCTTCAAAGCGATGTGCGATGTTTACAGAGTGCACATAGTGCGAGCAGCTTCGTATGCGCTGTGCCTTTCTACATTTTGTTCGCGTTGAAGCGAGAATCGGACGAAGCTCAATTTGATCGCCGCTGCTGCCGCGATTCCTCACTCCAGCATTTTGACAGCGATGTTCCGCGCTCATCGAGCGAGATGTTTTCATGTTTACCTGTGCGCGCGGGACACCCGGGTTGTTCATTTAGTTAAAACACGTTCGCGTGCTGGTTATTTGAATCGATGATAGAATGTGGGAGCGCGACTGAACGAGGACGTAGAGAGAGAGCGACGCACACAGACAGCGCCGTCTCTGTTTGTCTGTTTCTTTGTGCATCGGCATTAATTTGCGCTTACAGACTTATATCATTGTTAATTTCGTTACTGAACGAATGCTTACAAGTCTACGCGGCCGATAAAACTGATATTCTTACTTCGTAGTTAGTAGCTATCTACTAATTTGCTATCTTTATCGGTGCTTCGTTTTTCTGACGAAACTACACCTTTTTTTATTTCTAATTTTTATGGTCCGCGTCCAACTATTTACAAGCACCGTTATCCTGGTGAGCAGTGCACCTTTGGAACATTTTGGTAGTGTGTTCATTTGATTTCTTCTGTCCACATCATCCGTAATGGTTTCTGGAAAATTATTTTTTTTTATTTCCTTCGTTTGGTCAGATTTATTTCTGCAATGCAGTAATGGTCTCAAAGCCTCACAGACGTTGTCAAGATCCGAGAACCTGTACGACGATCACGGAAACGCAATCAAACAAAACAGAGAAAGAAATCCCAGAATGTCGTAGCGCTAGAAATTTGAAGTACGATGAAATGGGTGGGAACACCCACCACGAGGCGCATGATATTTAAGCAAACTTACGCAAAACACGATGCAAATTGCGCCGTCACAGTTCAGCTCGTTGAAACGTTCTGTGGCGGAGATCAGTCCGCAGAGGCATCGCGCGGAGCGGCTGGTTACGCACGGGGGCGTCCGCGTGCATAGCGCACGAAACGCAGCGTACACCGTGCGCACTTGGCTCGATCTCTTCTCGGACAACAACGACGGAGGGAAAGAGAAAGGGCGACCGGACGCGGAAGACGGCGCGAGTGTTTTCCACTTTGCTTTTTCGTTCGTCTTCGTTTCTCACCTTTGTTTCTCCCGCGGCTTTCCGCGGAGCTCTTCCTCGCCCGCAGACACCGCCGCCGATGGCCACTGGCCGCGAAGGCGAGTGAGGAAGGTGCGACGTTCTCGGCTAGACCCTCGTCGTGCATCAGGGCCGGATGACAAGACAATACGAGTGTGTGTGCGACGACGGGGCGCGGATGATACGACCCGCGGCCGGAGGGGACGACGCGCGAGAGAGCCGACACAGACGACCCCCTGACTCGCTGTGCCAAGAGGGCGGTGAGGTGGGGGGAGGGGGGGGGGGGAGGCGTCGCGAAGCGGCTTCGCGCGCACGCGCAATCGTCAGGGAAGATTACAGGCGCGAGACAGCAGACGCAGGGAAGTGACGAAACGGAGTACCGACGGCGGCGTACGACGGGGCCGATAAGGACTGCGCAACGGCGAAGACGTGCATGCTGCGAGCGCCCTCCGGCAGATGTCCGGAGCCAACAATACGTAACCGGTAGCGACGTGCCACTGTCCGTAGGGTTTCCTGCTACTAACCGAAATTACTAGGGACCACTCTGGCGCCCATGTCGATGGCAGCTGCATGGACCGCGGTTCAGCCAGCCAGGGAATCATGGTTGACTTACACGGATTTCCCTAAACTTCTTCTGGCTTCAAAGGGCTTTGTTACTCTAGGAATTCTTCATTTTTCTGCAAAATATTGCGTTGTAACTGCAACAATTCGTAATTCGAATTCACAGGGTTCGTAATTCTGCCCATGCGCGCAGTTCTATTGCCTTCTGCGTTTATAAATACACGATTGCTTCGTAATCTAAGAAGATAAAGGCAGATAAAGCGCCTAAAATAAAGCCTTGAGGCCGTTTGAAGTCACAAAGACGGAAGATTAGACAACTTCATGTTCTAGCCAACCGTATCATGCTAGCACAACGATCGTAAGGCCACAGTTATCTCTTAGAGTAATTTTTCCTAGGAACTAGCACGCAATTTAATACCTGCACTTGTATTTCTGCCGCGTAGTTCGAATTTAAGTGTTTTCTTGCACGCACTGCTTCCGTGCTTGTTTGCAGAAGGCGTGCATTACACGCGACGGTTCCATAAGGAAATTCTTCGCCACCTTTTCAAACGAGTGATTTCATTTTCCATTCTTGCCACCAGCCAGGGCAGCCCAGTGACTAAGCGGGCGCGTTAAATTGCCGCGCTCCAAAGTAAGGCGCTCATGTGTGCTCGGGCGCGACGCCTTCGGAGCGTGTCGCTCAAGGGCGACGACGGCGATTTCGGACGACTGCTCGCGAGAACGCGCCCTGTGAAGAGCGTTGTCGCTCCGGGATCCGCTATCGCATTTCGCGTGCATTGTGAACATGGCACCGCGCGGACAACCTGCTGTAGTTCTTGGTCGAAGAAGACGAGCTCGACGAGTTCGGCGATGGTGGTAGCCACGACGGTTTATTTTTACGTTGCAAGGTGTTAACGCTGATAACAGAGGCACACTGAACCACACGAATCGTTTCTACGCCGCAATATGCCGACAGTAGCGATTCATTGCAGATCGCAAGAGGAGGGAAGAAGTTTGTGATCCTAGACGTTCCGAATTATGCGGTCGACCAATAGTGGCCGAACAAGCACTATTTGGTTTGGTTACCAGTGCGCCTGACAAGCAGCGATCGGGCAGCCAGCTTGCCGGTTCCCGCGAAATTATAGAGCGCGATGGCGAAACCAAACCGCGCGCAAATCGCCGTGTCTTGAAAGGGTGAAAGTGCGATGAATACGGAAAACACGTCACCGTGCCGGAAGGCAAAACGAGCGCGATCTCCCGAGCGCCATCTCCTGGGATGGAAAGCCTCGAACGCGCTCCCTCATCAGGCGCCGGAAGTCGCTTTCGGACGTTTATAGTAAACTTAGAGCAGCGCTGGAGCTCCCCTACTTAACGCGCCTTATGGCGTTGCGCTATACTGAGCTCGAGGTTCCGGGTGCGATCCCGGCGACGGCGGCCGCCCTTCCTCTGGAGGCGGTACACAAAAACGCTCGTGTGGCGTGCAGGTGGTCAAAGCTATTCCAACCCTCCCTGTAGGGCGTTCCTCGTAATTACATAGTTGTTTTAACACTTATGACCCCCGAATTTAATATCTTAATCATTTTTTGCCACCCTTCGAGCGATAACAGCGGAACAGCCTGGCAGCGCGAAAAGATGGAAAATTACATTGCAAGACCGGGCCTTGTGGTGCTCCAGATTTTTTGCTCGATACTCGCTGACTGAAGATTTTTCTTGTGCTCCGCTGACTTGTTTGTGCTACCATTTCATGGAGGGCTCTGTGCACACATATTCTTATGCCTTAGGTATAGTCGCGCTACATGGCCGTGAAGCTTGCGCAACATCAACGGACGCAGAAAGAGAGAGACACAGAGGAAGCTTTAATGAGAAAAAGAGAAATGGAAGATATACTGGCAGAAAGATGGAGAGGTCGGCCTGAGTGAGGCTCCTCTGGCCTGTTAACGCACGCTGAAGAACGGGTTTCGAGGAGCGCGGAGTGAAAAGGAAGAAGTGCATTATGACAGCTGAGCAGTGTGTTGTTTCATGAACAGCGTGTACACTCACGCTTCCGAGTACGTGCGCTATTCGCGGCCAGGGGTCGAGGCGATACTGCAGGGTAGCTAGGTGGTCTGTAGCGTGCATTATTGTCGCACCTGTCGGCGTCACTGGCGCATTTAAAACAAAGTAGCAACTTGAGGGCGTCTATATTCTGTCGCCGCACGCCCTTGATGGCAGAGTCCGAAAGGGATGTGTCGGCGCAGTGTCGTTGCTTGTTGTGACATTCCGAAGTCCGTGGCGGCAAGCGTGGCCACTCATTCGAGCCTGGGCTTGCGCTGTTTACTTTGAAATTTGAAGTTTATTTCATGCAAATACAAAGTGAAGAGAGAGCGAGATAAATGGGATGGGAAAGGCAGGGAGGTAAACCGGAGGAGATTCTGGTTTGTTACCCTTGCACTGGGGGAAGGGTAAGGGGAAATGACCCTATGAACACCGTGCTTCATATGATCATTTCTGCAATACAAAATAAGAATATAGAGTGCCTAGGGGACAGATGAAAAGGTAAAAAAGCTTGACAAGGCGTCTGCACCCCCCCCCCCTCGAAGGCCCAAATTCACCCCCAAAATGACACAATGCTCAGTTTTGCAATTTCGCAAAACTATAACAGTGCAGAAAAAAAACGCATGATGCAACGTACATGGAAGATCAACCGAGGCCGATTCACCCAGTTCCTACTTTACCTGCGGAGTTGAACCCAGGGGGCGCTCATTTGTTCCTGTACAACTTGTGTTGAAACAATGAACGACAATCTTGTGGGCATCATTAAGGAGTGTGCAATGGAAGTCGGTGGTAACTCCGTTAGGCAGGATACCAGCAAACTATCGCAGGAGACGAAAGATCTGATCAAGAAACGCCAATGTATGAAAGCATCTAACCCTACAGCTAGAATAGAACTGGCAGAACTTTCGAAGTTAATCAACAAGCGTAAGACAGCTGACATAAGGAAGTATAATATGGATAGAATTGAACATGCTCTCAGGAACGAAGGAAGCCTAAAAACAGTGAAGAAGAAACTAGGAATTGGCAAGAATCAGATGTATGCGTTAAGAGACAAAGCCGGCCATATCATTACTAATATGGATGAGATAGTTCAAGTGGCTGAGGAGTTCTATAGAGATTTATACAGTACCAGTGGCACCCACGACGATAATGGAAGAGAAAATAGTCTAGACGAATTCGAAATCCCAAAGGTAACCCCGGAAGAAGTAAAGAAAGCCTTGGGAGATATGCAAAGGGGGAAGGCGGCTGGGGAGGATCAGGTAACAGCAGATTTGTTGAAGGATGGGGGACAGATTGTTCTAGAGAAACTGGCCACCCTGTATACGCAATGCCTCATTACCTCGAGCGTACCGGAATCTTGGAAGAACGCTAACATAATCCTAATCCATAAGAAAGGGGACGCCAAAGACTTGAAAAATTATAGACCGATCAGCTTACTGTCCGTTGCCTACAAACTATTTACTAAGGTAATCGCAACTAGAATCAGGAGCACCTTAGACTTCTGTCAAGCAAAGGACCAGGCAAGATTCCGTAAAGGCTACTCAACAATAGATCATATTCACACTATCAATCAGGTGATAGAGAAATGTGCGGAATATAACCAACCCTTATATATAGCTTTCATTGATTACGAGAAAGCGTTCGATTCTGTCGAAACCTCAGCAGTCATGGAGGCATTACGGAATCAGGGTGTAGACGAGCCGTATGTAAAAATACTGAAAGATATCTATAGCGGCTCCACAGCCACCGTAGTCCTCCATAAAGCAAGCAACAAAATCGCAATAAAGAAAGGCGTCAGGCAGGGAGATACGATATCTCCAATGCTATTCACAGCGTGCTTACTGGAGGTATTCAGAGACCTGGATTGGGAAGAATTGGGGATAAAAGTTAACGGAGAATACCTTAGTAACTTGCGATTCGCGGATGATATTGCCTTGCTTAGTAACTCAGGGGACCAATTGCAATGCATGCTCACTGACCTGGAGAGGCAAAGCAGAAGAGTGGGTCTAAAAATTAATCTGCAGAAAACTAAAGTAATGCTTAACAGTCTCGGTAGAGAACAGCAATTTACAATAGGCAGCGAGGCACTGGAAGTCGTAAGGGAATACATCTACTTAGGGCAGGTAGTGACGGCGGATCCGGATCATGAGAAGGAAATAATCAGAAGAATAAGAATGGGCTGGGGAGCATTTGGCAGGCATTCTCAGATCATGAACAGCAGGTTGCCATTATCCCTCAAGAGAAAAGTATATAATATCTGTGTCTTACCAGTACTCACCTACGGGGCAGAAACCTGGAGGCTTACGAAAAGGGTTCTACTCAAATTGAGGACGACGCAACGAGCTATGGAAAGAAGAATGATAGGTGTAACGTTAAGGGATAAGAAAAGAGCAGATTGGGTGAGGGAAAAAACGCGAGTTAATGACATCTTAGTTGAAATCAACAAAAAGAAATGGGCATGGGCAGGACATGTAATGAGGAGGGAAGATAACCGATGGTCATTAAGGGTTACGGACTGGATCCCAAGGGAAGGGAAGCGTAGCAGGGGGCGGCAGAAAGTTAGGTGGGCGGATGAGATTAAGAAGTTTGCAGGCACGGCATAGCCACAATTAGTACATGACCGGGGTTGTTGGAGAAGTATGGGAGAGTCGTTTGCCCTGCAGTGGGCGTAACCAGGCTGATGATGATGATGATGATGATGATGATGATGAACTTGTTTACATCGTTTCGATAACACATAATACGTTCACGTTTACATAATACCTTGTTTACATCGACGGTCTCCTCAGATGGAGCACTGATGCTGCCACCGTTCTGTGTGACAATCTGGCCTTACAAATTTGTTGCATTCTTTGTGTACTTTACGAACTCTATCTATCTATCTATCTATCTATCTATCTATCTATCTATCTATCTATCTATCTATCTATCTATCTATCTATCTATCTATCTATCTATCTGTCTGTCTATCTATCTATCTATCTATCTATCTATCTATCTATCTATCTATCTATCTATCTATCTATCTATCTATCTATCTATCTATCTATCTATCTATCTGTCTATCTGTCTGTCTATCTATCTATCTATCTATCTATCTATCTATCTATCTATCTATCTGTCTATCATTCTATCTATCTATCTATCTATCTGTCTATCTGTCTGTCTGTCTGTCTGTCCGTCTGTCCGTCCGTCCGTCCGTCCGTCCGTCCGTCCGTCTATCTATCTATCTATCTATCTATCTATCTATCTATCTATCTATCTATCTATCTATCTATCTATCTATCTATCTATCTATCTATCTATCTGTCTGTCTGTCTGTCTGTCTGTCTGTCTGTCTGTCTGTCTATCTATCTATCTATCTATCTATCTATCTATCTATCTATCTATCTATCTATCTATCTATCTATCTATCTATCTATCTATCTATCTATCTATCTATCTATCTATCTATCTATGTTTGTATTGGAAATTTTCAGGCCCAAGTTCGAATCAGCTAGCGAAATGTAGGAGTAATTGGAGATCGTAGGGAGAGGCCTTCGCCCTGCAGCGGACGTAAAAATAGGCTGATAATGATGATGATGACGATGATGTTTGTATGTATGTATGTTTGTATCTAACATTTTGTCCCGCCTGTCTGTTAAGCAAACTTCACTGTTAAGCGAAGAATCATTTTATATTCTTCGTTGCTGTAGTCAATGGCGACATCGGAAATGATGTCTGCCCGAGTGCGATCAGCGTACACGATGAACGAGTGGGCTTCTAATAAAAAAGGGAGACTAGGAAGGTATACAATGCCCTCCTTTTGGTCGACCTAATACACCGCATCACTGCAGAGACGCCCGGTCAGCTTCGGATACAGTGGATTCCAAGACACACTATTTCTGCCACATGCAAGGTAACACCGCTACCCACAGTGACCTTACCACCCACTCTGGAAGCATTTTGCCCAAGCGACCACCAGGGTAATTACCTCTACTGCAAGGATTCTCGGCTGCACCACATGATAGTTAATCCTACCGTGTGGTTCAAACCTCTCAGGTTGCCTTAGACGCCAAAAGGGGGAGGGGGGGGCGTTGGCGGGGGCGCCACATACCTTATCGGCCACCTATATCTGGCCACACCTCCGTAGACCATTTTGGGATACCTGCACATATTGTTCAGCTCGAGCAACCGCGGCTACAATCAAACACCTGTTGTGAACATGGCCTGGTCTAAGCCAATGACAGTACTACTTGCAAATAGTGGGCCTTCATTCCACGAGTCAACCGGAGTATTATTGTTGGCCCTCTGAGAGCAACCATCGAGCCCTATTGATGTACATCGTCGAAGCCGTCCTAAAACCGGCGTACATTTATATATTTAATACGCTATGCCATTGGGCACACTTTCGAAAAAACCGCTGGCTCTCGCGTAATTGGTGGTAGATATAAGCATGAAATGGCAACCGGGAAAGCAGATTGCTTGAAGACGATACTAGTCACAATCTTAAAATGTGTGTAGTGCATGTTCGCAACGGGTAACCACACCACACAGCACCATACTACAACACACCATACTGTGCACTGGTCCGTATGGACGCTGCCTAGCTAGAAGAAGAAAACCGGCTGAAGGTGGCACGATAGGCAGCTGAAGACGCCAGGGAGACAGAGCGCACCACTCAGCTAAAAGAATAAAAGCGCCTGAAGTAGGCTCCACGCATCGTGGCGCCATTCCTCGAGGCGACGCAATACCCGCGTCCTATCTCAGCTCCAAAACGTGAGAATGTATGAGAATGAAGTGTCTGGTGCCCTCTGCCTTTCGAGCATCGGTATTGAAAATGACAAAGAAAATTACAGCGTAATAGCAGTTACAGCTTGAGTGGTATTGTGAACAAAGATTTGGAAGAACTCGGAAGCAATATTTTTTGTAACTAGTTTTGGCAGTAACTTGCGTATGTAATACAGTCCGTTGGTGGCCAGGGACAGCATTTTCTTAAGTTTTGACTGGTTGTCCGGATGATCTTTTTTCGTTCTTGCAACTTGCCCAAGTGTTCTCGTTTCTAGCTCCGACTTTTGGCTCAAGGTCACTTGAAGGTCGCTGACAACGGAAGCTAAAAGCGTTTCATGCTTTCAAAAAGTAAAGCCAGTTCCACACAGTGAAATCTGCTAAAACAACGAAGCTGGTGGTCGTTTTCTCAAGTTCGAACTAGTGTTTAGCGCGATTTTCATGAAAGTAATTTGTCTCGTTGTCGTCGTTTTGCTAGATTCGAGCTTCGGTTCCGGATTGCGCACACTATGCAAACCACAGTCTATCACACACCTTGCAGCTGTGGCCGCAATCATGGTCCAGGAATTCTCTCTGGAACCGTCCATCGGCACCCTCCGTGGCAGGAATCTCTCTGCGTTGACGTCTTTGCTCAGCCTCCTACTCTCTAAGTTGAGGGTCAGCTTGCCTCTGCTGGAGCTTGGCTTGGGTCGGCTTCTGTTGAAAGTGGGGATTGGCTTGGCTCCGCCGGCCCGTGGCTTGCGCTTCCCGTCCTCGATCCTCGGCGGTGGCGGCTTCCTGCCGCTGGCGCTTTGGTTGCGCTTCTTTTTCTCGAAGTTTGGGATTTGCGCAACGTCGGCATTGCTCCTCTCGTGCGAGCTCCCGCTGCCGCTCGCGCGGAGCGGAATCCATGGTGCGAAAGCACGCGCGCCGGCGAAACACCTGGTCCTATACCCCTCTGCTGCCCCCTTACCGGCACGCGCTCGGCCCCCTGCCTCCATGAGTGACACCGGATGCCGGACGGCGAAGGCTCGACTTAGAACAGCTCCGCTGTTAAAAGTACGCCCATTGCTTTCGGTTTATTCCATGGTGGTCCAGGGCGACCAAGAAGCGTAATTAGGACTCCGATAAAAAAAAAAGGCTGTCTGAGCGTGGCAAGAACATGCCTAATGAGAAGAAAGGCAAAGCTTGGCATGAGGTACATTTCTATAGCCTGTGTCAGGATTGGGGGCTCAATCCCATCGCCCGTGGTCCTTTGCCGAGATTGGAGTACGGCATGAATTCGAAGGTAGCTGGCCCATGCCGTCGTCCAACTTATTTACGCTGAGGACGTCGATGAAGTGAAGAAGTGCTTCTCATCGAGAACGAGGAATAAGGGTTTATTTACAGAAATTAAATCAGTCTAACATGACTGCTCAAGAGAAGTGTGTCCAGCATTCGCACAACAACAGTTTTTATACACTCGGTCCGCCGGCCATACGAGGCGGCGACTGTTCGTTTACTCATCGCCAACCTGCCGCCCCTCCCCAGAACAGTTTACGTACACAAAGGCACACACAATCCGATGGCCGACGATGGCGTTGGAGGGGTGCCGTTCCGGGAAGTATCGGTGCCAATCGTGGGTAGCTCGTTGTCTTACGTCTGGCCGAGGCATGGGAAGCACCAAAATACGGCTTTCCCGCGGCAGCTTGTCCATGCGTATCAGATCAGGTCCGCGCTGGAGAACTCCGGAACCATTGTTCGCACACCGAACTCGTTCCGTCACAATGTCGATGGGGCTGGTGGAAGGAGGCGGTTTTCAGCACAAAGGCCGCTTCTTCGAACGCCTCCTAGCTGCAGCGACGGTGAGTGGGGGATGCGCGTCGTGTCCCCAAGTCGTAACTGGGTGGCAATCTTGCCTTGCAGCTCGCCATTCTTAACAGTGGGGGATGCGCGTCGTGTCCCCCAGTCGTAACTGGGTGGCAATCTTGCCTTGCAGCTCGCCATTCTTAACACCTGGTACCCTGCGCAAGGGGCGGGTATGAATATATAAAGCCGGTATTATGTTCACTAAGTTCAGGGTGGTTTGGCCAACCCTCTTTATGAGTGTTTCTTAACTGGTACGTGTGTTTACAGGGCAACAGTGACCACTTATATTTTACGGAAGAGCGAAATGATAATACGAGCTCATATTTCTGATGTCGATTTATTTGTAATAAGTAGCTACCATGAAAAGTAATGTTCAGGTCAAACTGAATGCAGCACGACTTAGTCAATTTGGCACAGCGGGCTACACTTGCTAAAAATTACTCTTTATGATTTTCGTTGTATTCGACCTTGCTTCGTGTACCCGCACAGCACGACCCTGCAGAGCATGACGCTGCACCAAAAAAGTAGCAAAAAATAAATATTCGTGATTAAAGGAAAACACGACCCATTACCATCTGGTATCACCACCTTTCGAAGAAGTTTCGCGTTGCTTTAACAAGGATATTCCCGGCTTTTGTCTTCGTGAATCACCATGCATCTTGTAGATTTGGGCAAACCTCTTCTGATCGAGCTGCTTGGCGTGCCTACCTAAAGCTTTCTATTAAAACTACTCTGTAAATATGATACAGTGTAAACGTTCTGAGCACTGAACGCAAAGAGCAAGCTTCAGGTTTAATAATGGCTGACCGAATAGAAGGGGAAGTGATCGGCTGCGAGTTTTTAGGCCACTATCGATGTATTTCGAATGGTGGACAGAAAATAACCACACACTCTTGCAAGTAGATACGCACGTCTAGCCACCATGCGAAATATTACCTTCACTAGAAAGGTAGCATGTGCAAACGCTAGCCAATCGCGATGTTGCAGATATCATTAGCAAAAGTGGCGCCAATGGAAAGCAGCTCTTATGTTCGGCAGGATTTCTGGCATATCTATCAGTGCACTAAAGTACAAGATGGACGTTTGAGTTAAAAACTAACATTTTTTTCGTGGTAACTGCAAGTGAAACGCCGTACTTCTTGAGACTAGGCACTTCAGGGCGGCGAAAGTTTGACAAAGTAGATAATATTAGCTGCTGGCTACCACGCGCTAACCGCGGAAGCGACTGAACGTGTTCTAATGCAATGTACACCCTTCACTCAGAAGTAGATCCCGGAATCTCAGACATGCAGAAAACATCGGTATGTAAAAGCAGCCTGTTTGGCTATTGGTAAGCCAAAAGAATCACCGTGCAGGTAAAGAAAGGAGAGGCCGGAAGATTTGCATGAAATGGTGATAGAATAAATTCGCCTGGACATGAAGTACTGATAACCGTTTCCCAATATAGAATTATTAAGGGCTGTCACTGTTGTGATCGAAAATGACAGATTTCGAGTATACTCTCGCCACTGCGCCTCTTACATAAGTGGTTAAAGAAATCCTATTGTGTCTTCATTCACTCTTTTTTGTTCTTATTAAGGAATCTTTTTTGGACATGTGATATTGTATACATCACATACCAATTTTTGCAAGGGTTTCTTTCTTAGACAGCACCGGCAAACCTGTAGCCGTGGGCTGCTGCCTAGCCTCAATTAGTCGAGGCCGGCGCGCATGGTGGTGACAGCCTGGATGGCGAGTATGAAATGACGACGTATGGGGAAATGGACACCGCCATTAACGTGTTAGTGCTAAGAGAGGCACGTGATGGGACAAAGAATCGGGGCGCGGTCTGCTGAGTTGTGGGATACGCAGGCGACCACAGCTGTTTTGTGCTCTGCTTGATGATATTGCAGGGAAGCGTGTCGTGCTTACCACACCTCTCGTACGAGATAAGCGCTATTTTTGCTTCATGGGTCGCGGTGAATGTCCAGCGGTCAATGTGTTGCTTCGGAAAGAAGCCGTAGCCTCTACTGTAGGATTCGCGTGGCGCCTACGCTGTCGTCCGTGACTGCCGGTAGAATAACCGCGCCCGCATTTAGACTCCTCATCGCCTCGTCATTTTTTTCCTGTTGCGGCAAGCCTTCCGCCAACAACCCCAATCGGCGCGCGGTCAGCGGACACTCACCGCCGCGCCTGATCTCTCACCCGTCCGCCTACGCTGTGCGCGTGTGTATATACGTTGTTATTCTTCGCACGGGGCGAGCATATGCCATAGACGTCGAACCATACTGAACCCGATCTCCGTTAAAAGCTAGTCCCCCTTCCGCAGTGCGCGGGCGATCACGAAGACGTCGTAAAGGCGTCGACAGGGGGCCACCGGCACGCCACCTAAAAAACAACGTCGAAAGAGACGGCAGGGTCGAAATATAGCTCGACGCGTCAATAGCGCACACCGTCGCCGAAATCGAGGGCACCGGCCAGGGATCGTCACGACGCCTCACAAAGGAGAAAGCGGTGGGGGCGCGCGCGCAGGCGAACAGCTGCGCTGAAGGCACGCGGTTCGTGCGAGTGGCTGCCTCATCGTCTCCGTGCGCACGCATCTCCGCAAAGGAGGGAAAGGGAGCAGACGTGCAGTGTATAAACAAAGGCCGTGTAACAACTCCATATGTCGAGTCGGCACCCTCACGAAAACGGGCGAAAGCGGAAGAAAAAAGAAAGTTAAAGAATACCTAAATCGAGATAGCTAGAGAGTACGGGTGAGCCTAATGTCTCGCAAGCTGTACACCTGAACTACCACTACTACTAGTATAGCGCACTGAGTGATGAGCCGCCGTGGCGTGCCTTGACACCGCGGGGCAGCGCGCGCGCGGCGCATCTGCATGTTTCCCGTCTCCCTTACGCGCCGCGCACGTTTTTGGCCCGTATTACAACGTCTGGCCTCGGGCGGGCTGGCGCGTTGCGTTATCGTGGCGTGCGCGTACGCACGCGATGGCGACTGGCGGTAACGTACCGCGTCGAGCGCGCGTGTGATATTCGTGGCTCCGAAGTACGCTCTCGTCGGCGCCGGATACTTACCCGAGGTGCTGCCGGACAGCCGGTGGAGAGAGAGAGAGAGAGAGCAACGTGCACGCGGCTTAGAAGAAGAGGAAGCAGATTGAGGGATCACGCGCGAATCTTGACACCGGCGCGAGCAGTGTCAGCAACCTTGGCGTAGCAGCGACGCTACGTTGTATCTCCGGAGCTGTACGCACCCTCTCTCTGAAATCGCCGCTCGCACGCGTCGGCGACGCTTTGCACCTGCCACCCACTCAACATGCCCCCCCCCCCCTCCCCCCTGTCCCCCAAATGGACACGGTCTTCCGTGGCCTGCACACAATATTGAGGCTGACCCCCAGGGGTGAAGACGGGCATTAATAACGTCGCCGTCCACGAGTCTCGAGACGCGTGCTCAGGAGTGGGCCGCACTGACGAGGATGTGGAGTCGGTGTGATGAAAACAGCGCCAAGGATAGAGTTTTTCAGGATAGAGGGTGCGACCTTCGTTTGTACATCCACTCATGGGGCCTCGATGTTGAGGTAAACGATTTCAATCCGAAAGGTCCGTGATCACTTCCGCATTTCGTGGTAAATGTTAAACGCGATATGTGCGTAACACATTACCACACTTGACCGGCCCCCCACTGCTCATTCTAGCATCAAAAGAGGCATCGGGATTCGACAGCAATACCGACAACCTCGTATTATTAGCGGCACGAGCGTCGAGTGACACTCTTGGTTCTTGCGCTCCACTTTCGGTTCACCTCCCGAGACGTCCGGGGAGGAAATTCAATATAAATTTAAAATAAATAAATAAATAAATAGATATAAAATCAGAGCTTAATTTAAATTACAAGTTGAGTTATTCAAGTGTCCAAATAATTAGAATTAATTAGGCAGCTCCGATTACCACAAACCAAAGCGCAAAATCATAGACTTGGAGACCCGCCATGTGAGCACGACTTTGACGAACTTCCTGGAAACCCGGAAGAAGAAAGCGGAAGTAATGATGTCACTAATCACGCCACATACAAGAAGGTGGCATGAAATTTAAGCGGCTAATTAATAGAAAACAGTTGCCTCCGAGTTCGTTTCGTGCGTTGCGTTCGGCTATAGTTAACCTAAGAAAAACCAACTCCGAGGTGCGAGTGCCACTGAGAGGCACCTAAGTCAAAGATAAGGGTCGCCTACCACTACTTTATTTATATTTAGCAAAATACTTTCAATGCTGAGAAAGAATTGTGGCGTTTTACTTTGTGATCCTTCACAGTGGGTTTTTGATACGCCGTACAGTGGAAGAATGCGGAATACTTTTGACTCTTTTTTAACACGCACACCGAGAACGGAACACGAGTGTTCTTTGCATTCCGCCCCCGTCGAAATGCGGCTACCGCAAGCGGGATAGAACCGGCGATATCGTGTTCAGTGGTGTCATTCGTCATAGCCCCTGATTGAATGATTTCTATTCTTTTTTTAACACGGCACCAACTTAACCTCCCTGCTCCGAAATGCGAAGCGCGGAAACCGTACAAACACAAGAGGAGGGACGAAGACCAGCTTCAACTTCCAATTCATTTTTCTTTTTTTTTCTAACATAAGGGGTGTTCTAAAAGTAACGGTGCAATAAAAATGCTGGTCTAAAGTGTTACTTACGGCAGTGCAGTGTTCATATTAGGAGGCGCTGGAAACGTCCACCACTGGCTATTTGAGGACATGTCTGCTCAGGACGAGGCATATTTTCAAACACTACATGGAAGCTTGCTGGACCTATCTGCGCAATGTGTTGGGTAATGGCTCTCTGTAGCTCTTGCAGTGCGCGAAATCTTTGTTCAGGTGTTGCATCGCGTTATCATATCGCACGTGAAACTTCTGCGTCATTCCCAATTATCATCGTATCTCTGTTTATTTTTTCACTGCATACGCAGTTACTTTCCGGACACTGTGTGTATATATACTACGGGCATTCGAATAGTGAACATGCCGAATCTACCAACATAAATATATTCGGTAAAAAAGACCTTCCGACATCTAAGAGGAAAACTGATATTTACTAAATTCTAAAGAGAATGAAATAGAAAGACTACGTGGATGCAGTTTGGTAAAATAAACGTTTATTTACATTATTTGACACGTGTAATTAAGCTCACAAATGCATGTCGGGGCTACTAATCAGGACATCAGCGAATTCCACCATACTGTCAAATGCTATAATGGTGGCATTTTGAACCAATTAGAGAGGCCGTAGCAGCCCTCTGGGCCAATCAGAGCTGAGCAAGATGGCGGGTTCGACAATATGGCGCAGTTCGCCGATGCGCAGAATAGCAGCTCCGTTCGGCTTAGGAACTTGTCAAGGGCGGACAGTTGAAAGGCGGTCGTACGTGATGCACCGTTGCAATGGCTAAGAACCAATGCGTCGCCAGATGCATGTAAATATTGTTGGGTACGAGGAACTAAGTGTGACACTGAAGTACCGGGGATAGATTTAAAGGGACGCAAATATGCTGAGATTTGGCAAATGATTAATTGCTTTGCCCATGAATCGACACTGTATAAAGGGGAGCCATCCTTATTAAATTACCGCGTGGTGTCCAAGTCCGTGCACCTGCGACGGTTGCTTCAGAGTAAGAGGAACAAATCTAAAAGGCAATTTGCGGGCTGCTTGCACCCGTAGTGATTGCGGGTCCGGAAATAGGTCGTTTCCAACTTCGTTTCGCAACTATCGTACTATAAAATCTGGGCCTACGTAAAATGTACTCTTCCCAAAGTGCTTCTCTGAGACATATCTGTAGAGAGAGGGGTGTCGTCCGCCACTTGATCTTGTTGTTGTTGTTGTTGTTGTTGTTGTCCTGAGTGGCTGTGGCACATACCCACAGTGGGGGATTGGCCAAGAATCGGGCGGTTTAATTAGGTGCCTAAAATAATAATGATAACAAGGGAGTTAACAATTTGGGCGTGTGAGTTTAAAAGGAAGCGTTTTGTGTTTGGAGAAAGAAAGAAATAATCAGATGAAAACCGGGTATAAGATAATAATAATAATAACAATAATAATTAATAAAAGATAAGAAATAAAAGAAAGCTATGGTTGGGAGGGAGAACAATCAATCTAACATGGAAATCGATTAGTTTCGATGAGGTAATTTTGGATCGCCAAGCAAACGTTTCTGTGGCTGAACCCAACAATGGAGGCTCCAAAAGATAGGATCACAGGCGCTGATAAAGTCAGACCAATAGAGCGAAGCGGGATTTCGAGTAGTCGTTTTCTTATAATAGAAAAACGTCTGCAAGACAACAAGAAATGATCGATTGTCTCCGCTTCGCCACAGAATGAGCATAATGGTGAGGGGACCAGACCAGACCTGTGGAGGTAGAAGTTCAATGCAGGTATACGGCAGCGTAGCTTCGTGATGGACACTTCCATTTTCCGTGTTCGGCAAAAATTTCTGTTCCAAGGGTGCAGGAGATGTCCGTAATCCACAGAGTTAGTAATTGCGGAGCCTGATATTGACTGTATAATGATACTCCTGCGAAATCTAGCTGCAGTTACATAAGCAGTCAAAGGGCAGCAAGGAAGAATCGGGCCACTTATCGATGCCTTGGCTAGAGAGTCTGCAATTTCATTAATGATTAGTCCTTTATGGCCGGGCACCCAAATCAAACGCACGCTTCTCAAGTAATCAGGTACCAATGATTGAAATGTCCGCATCACGCGAGAATCACTAGAAGCATTTAGGGATGAGCACAATGATAAAGAATCAGTGACTATCACGGCTGTCGTAATTGATGGTCCTAATTTGCGTAATGCCAGCACCACGGCCATGAATTCGGCTAAAAAAATCGGTATGAAATCTGGCAGCCGAAGAGAAAATGTCCAATCGAGAATCGGGGAAAATATTCCTACACCTGACTTTTCTTCACATTTTGAAGCATGTGTAGCAATTACAACGTTTGTTTCAAGGTTTTTCAGGTGATCTTGTAATATACCGTCTAGAATACGGTGTGGAAGTAATTTTGCATTATTAGGAAAGATGTCATCAAATTGAATATCCGTGGCAACAGCTCTGTCGGTAATAGGAAGAACATCGCATATGCGCACGCCCAAAGAGTCAAGTAATTTTTGCACGAATATAATTTGCGGGTTATGTAGTCGCGGCCAGATGACACCGAAAAACAACGCAGGTTGTGAAATAAAGATTACTTGGGAATGACGCAGTGGTGATTCGTAAATCCTTAAGAACGTCTGCACCGTCAAAAGCCGGAACCTGCACGAAAGTGGCGGAACACGGGATTCAAGATAAAGAATAGAATTTGCAACAAATTTAGGAAGACCTAAGCACAGACGTAATGCTTCTCTTTCTAAGGGGATTAGAGGATGGGACATGTAGGCTGGAGCTCCAGAGAAGAGCACGCAACCAAATTCTAACACAGGGCGAACGTACATACGATATATCATTAGGAGTGTATCTCTTCTCAATCCTATTCGACGACTGCTCAGCCTACGCAATATGCCAATTGCACGGGTACCTTTCCCAGTCAAATGATCTATGTGTGAGCGCCAGTTGAGAGAGGCGTTATAAATAATTCCGAGGTATTTAACAGATTCCACCTGTGGTATGTCTTGAAGGTGGTAAGACAATGAAATGTGCACTATGTCACGTATCGGAAATACGAGAACAGCACATTTGCTGGCATTGAGGGTGAAGTGACTAGCATCTAACCACCTCTCCAGATCATAAAGGTAAGTTTGCAGTCGTTGGTATAGCGTGTGGATGTCGTTTGCAGATGCAAAAAACGCAATATCGTCTGCATAAACATAAGTAGTTATTTCTTGATGACAAGGTAGTGTGCTCATGAGAATATTAAAAAGTACCGGGGAAAGAACTGAGCCTTGCGGTACGCCTCTCGTTTGTTTGTGTCTAGAAGAAGAAACGCCGCTTTCGTAGCAATAGAATTCTCTTTCACCTAAGAATGACCGAATCCACGCTACTATATACCCAGGAACACCACAGGAAGTTAACCGATTGATCAATATAGTGTGCTCCACAGTGTCGTATGCTTTAGCGATATCGAGCGTCACTAAGGCAGCGTATTGCTTATGACGTCGAGCGAGTTGTATTCGGCTTTCTAAGTCGACGTGGGCATGCCAGATGGAGCAGCCGGCCCTGAAACCAATCTGACAGGGACTAAGAATGGAATTATCATTAATAAATTTCATGATGCGACGGTGAAGAAGCCTCTCAATGAATTTTAATACGTTTGATGTAAGCGCAATGGGCCTAATGTTGTCCAATACATACCTTCCTTCTTGTTTCTTAAGCATCAATATTACCTTGGCAAGCTTCCAGTGCAACGGAATCCATGCATATTTAAGTGAATAATTCACCAAGTCTAAAAGAACGTTAGGCGATTCATGTAACAATATTTTTAACATTGCATTTGTGACGCCATCAGGGCCAGGGGCTGAATTCGGTAAACATATTGCAGTCTCATTTAGTTCAGCTAAGGAAATTGGAGTAAAGTCATCCCAAGGACCTAATGTAGAATGAATAGCCGGAAGCCTGGCCGTAAATCGATTTTCTAAGCCTTCGGCAATCCCTTCTAGGGAGGCGCTCAGTTCCTGCGGGGTCAAAACAATTGAATTTAATGTTAAGGGTGTTGGTAGCACCTTCCTAGCACGAAGGAATGAAAATAAAGCACGCTTATTTTTTGAATTAGATAGATAATCGTAATGTCTAATATCGTATTCCTCTTTGGCTCGAATAACAGTACGCTTAAATACACCAGCATGAAACTGATAATTTTTCCAATTGGTCGGGCACTGATTATGTAGAAGCGTTTTCCAAGCTGCCTTTCTTTTTCTGTAGTCTCGCGTACACTCATTACTCCACCAACGACAAGCGGTGCCTTTAGCCGAAGGGATGACAAATTCAGCTTGCTTCCGGGAATCCTCTAGAATTGAGCAAATGGTAGAAGCGATTTCCTTATCATTGGCATTGGCAAGTTTCGAAACGGCAGAATGCAAGAAAGTCTTAAATTTCGTATGGTCCATAAATGTGCATGCCTGGTAATCTAAAGATGTTATTTGACAATTGATTTCAAATGACACAGGAAGATGATCACTGTTGGTTGCTGATTCAACCGCTACCCACGACAAAACCTTGATGCCAGCGCTACAAAATGTCAAATCTAACACTGAACGGAAGGGTCCTCTAACAAACGTTACTTGTCCTGTGTTCTGACATGAAAGGTGACTATCAATAGTCCACTCCCAAAGTCGCTTACCACACAAATCTGTTTTGTGTCCCCACGACACGTGATGCGAATTGAAATCCCCTACAAACAAAATTTCTTTTCTACATGCAGCCACAGCCCTATCAAGTTGACGCGTACTTTGCACACCGCTGGGGAAATAAGCATTTATAATTGAAAATGGATGGTATCCTGGGAGACATAAATCTATGGCCAAAATTTCACAGTCGCAGTCCATGATTTGAAAAGAAATTTTTGCCTTGTGACAAATTTTACTGGAAACAAGTATCATTAATCCTCCACCTCGCGAGTCTCTATCTAATCGGAAGGACCGAAAACCTTTTAAATGAAAATTTTTCTCTGGCGAAAGCCACGTTTCTTGAAGAAGTAAGATATCTGTATTGAATTGAATAGATAGGCAAGATAAATCTGTTGAAGCTGAAAATATAGAGCGACAGTTCCACTGCAGCACTTTCAACTGTCCAATGGTGTTGAACGCACAGCAGCGGCAACTGCCGCCTTTAGAATACTTTCTGTAAGCACAGGAGTTGGTTGACTCTTTTTTGATTTTGGTTTCATAGTTTTTGAAATTGGGGACCCCATACGTTTGGGAGCTCGAGTGTCAAGTTCCATGTCTGTGACAATAGCAGTGTCTGAATAAGAGGGCTCATCCTCGCGTGTTTGGACTAGCAGAGTAGCGTCTGTAGAATATTCTGCAACTGTGGAAGGCGTCTCTACCTCGATGCTAGGCGTTCGAGATGTGGCGTTAGATTCTGGGCACTGCATTGGTGTCCTAGTGGGCTGCATTATTTGCATCATGTGACTGGAAATTATTTGCGCTAAGCAGTCAGAGAGACTGGACATCAATTTATCCATCGCTTTAGCCATTGCTTTTTCCACAGCAGAGTCAATTGCTTCTGAGAGGTTAAGATCCATGCTTGGAGTGTTGCGCGCTGTAACACCAGAGTATCCGAAGGCCCTGTCTTTGATGACTGAAATTGCATCTCTTCGGGAGCAACGACGGCGGTCGATTATTTCAAGAATTTGTATTTCTTGAGCGCGAGCTGAGCAGTGCGAATAGTCCGCTGGGTGTTCTCCCCCACAGAGGCAGCACTTTGGAGATTGAGTAGAGCATTCACTTGAAGAATGACCATCCCCACAGGTGCGGCAACGCAAGCTAGACTTACAGCCTCCTGCGCTGTGCCCGAATCTCCAACAATTCTTACACTGGATTGGACGTGACGCAAGCGGCTCTACACGGAACACAAGAGGCCACACCTTTATTTCAGATGGACAGGATGTGCCCACAAACGTTGCAATAACAGATTCTGTCGGAACCCTCTCGTTATTGGCCAGTCGATTGCAACGGTAGATGGCAATGACGCCTGCTGCGGATAGCTTGTCCAGGGTTTCAGTAGGACTTAATCGGGAGTCTACGCCCCGTACAAGACCCTTGGTGCACGCAAGGTGAGGCGGAATAAAAGCACTCACCGGGGTGGAAGCGAATGAAGTGCATTTCAAGAGGTCTTCTACACAGGTCTGGTCGGGTGAACGACACACTATACCTCCCCGTCCGAACGCTCGCACATCAGTGATGGTCTGGAAGTGGTTAGACGTGGCCTTGAGTGCCTTCTGGACAGCCTGTGGATCTGTGATCCTGATGGAACCTCCATTGGTAGGCACAAGCGCCACAGGAATGGTGCTGACGCCACTGCGAAAAAATAAATCTATGGGCAATTCATTAGGTGGCAGGGATGCTGACCAGGCGGATCGCGCCTGGCCAGGAGAACTGGTCGACATCAGCTCAAGACGGCTGACGCAAGGAATGCCAATCAACCAGGGACTAAAATACGGTTATTGAGACACCTTAAACCACCCGATACTCAGCCAAAACGCCACTGCAGGTCCACGAAACGGTCGCTCTGTCGAGGCAAGCAGGAACCAGGGACAACAGCGACACAGCCGCACGCAACGAACGAGCTTGATCTCCTACTCTCAAGAATCCTCCTCTTCTTCTTCCTGATCAATTTTCATCGTCTTCTCTGACTCTTCAGGAGCAGACCGCTTCACTAACCCGGACTCCACTGTTGAGACCTCCTGGTTTAATGTTTGAATACATTACTGATCGAGGCGTATCCTGTTGGCCCGAAGACTCCCAAGTACCAGATAGTCTTCAGGATACCCCATTGAGAGGCAGTCTTGATTACTTGAAACGGTCCATAGAACTTCTCAATGGAAG
The DNA here is from genome assembly GCF_038994185.2 of Dermacentor albipictus. Taxonomy (NCBI): domain Eukaryota; kingdom Metazoa; phylum Arthropoda; class Arachnida; order Ixodida; family Ixodidae; genus Dermacentor; species Dermacentor albipictus. Next base: position 53,945,249 of record NC_091822.1, read on the forward strand.
TCCGAATTTCTTTCCAGGTTTCCAGGTTTCCAGGTCGCCAGGCTGTATGTCCGGTATGTCGTTGCTGCATCTTCTGTCAAAGCTTTTCTTCATTATATTATTACATGCCTTTTGTTTTTTCGCACTTTTTTCTTGCTCGCAGAAAGCTTTAGGTTATCAATAAGGCCCAGTGCGCTATACGCTAGGAGTATGGACACATTCCCTGAGGCAGCGAAAAAAGGATTACATCTAACGCCACTCGTGCAAGAACGGTTCTGATGTCCCACAGCGGCTTCAAGGCAGCACTTCCGACCACCTGGAAAGTTCAGGTGCATTGTTATGTGCTGTGTGACGTCTCGTATAGCACCTTCGGCAGGGCCATTAGCAGCTGGCTGATATAGTGAAAAAAACTTGATTGTCATTGTTTTATCTGCCGCCCACTTTGCAAGCTTTTTGCTCCGAAAGGCAGTTCCATTATCGCGCACTAAGGTCTCTGTGTAGAACACACCCAGCCTTCAGAAGAAAGGTGGCGCTGTTGGCGTCTTGCTTTCCTGCCCTGTCTCTAACCACCCTTATATATTCATCAATAGCCATCAAGAAGGCTTGTGTTTTTTCCAGCGGCCTTCTCCTTTCTTTCTGAGCACCGCGAAATCCAAATGAATGACTTCAAGCGGTGTACTCGAAACCTCTGTAGTTACCAATATGTCTGTGGGCTGCTCGAACTTTAATTTATTCGTCTGGCACAGACAACACTTTGGGATGCAGGTTCTGGTATCTTTCATACCTGGCCATGTAAATACCTTAAGCAGTTTATTGTGTGTGCGCCAGCAACAATCATGTCCACCCGATTCTAGGGTGCTAGGGTAGAGATACGGCATCTTGGAAACCACCGTAGCTGGAACGTGGTATACGCGATGGATAAAATATGGATGGATAGATGGATGGATAAAAATTGGAGGACGCTTAAGCTTCGCATTCAAGAGTGGGACGCGACAGCGTTCCCGTCGACCCGCCAAGGGGTATAAGACAATGCGCTACGGCACAGCGACCACTTACGATGCGCCCCGCATCGGACTTAGCGCCCTCCTATCACGCGGCGAGCGTCGAGCAACGCAGCGTTCGGCGCGGCAACGAAACGTGCGCCTGAGCGAACGGAACGAACCAAAGAACTCGGTGTCTCGGAGGGGAAACGATCTACGCCAGCCAAACGTCGTGATCGGCACGGGCAGAGAGATAGATAGTAATCTAAACCGGGAGCACGGCGAAGCGTCGTCAGGGGAGAGGGAGTCCCGCGACGCGCCTGGCAGTGGTCCCAATGCGGGCGCGGCGCGCCTCCTGTCGGGGCAGCGCCGTACATTGAGAGGAGGGAGTCTTCTGTGTTTGCCGCAAGATGGCTCTGCGTGTGCGGAAAGCGCAGAAGAAATGCAGCGGAAATTCACTTCGCAACTCGTGTAATTGCGACTTCTGCACGTTACATGTTCATAATTACCGATATACACCGCATTATAACTTTCCACGGCTCGTTTCGAAGGCAACACCGCATTCACTAGAGGCGCGTTTGCACCGCTTGGAAACATCGAACTCGTGGCTGAGTGGTAGCGTCTCCGTCTCACATTCCGGAGACCCTGGTTCGATTCCCACCGGGCCAATCTTGGAAGTTGCTTTTTATTTATGAAGCGCCTGCCGTGATTTATCGCTCACGGTCAACGCCGCAAACGCCGACGCCGACACCGACGCCGACGACACCGGCTTTTCTGCGACACGAGCTCCTTAACGCTATCGCGTTAAAATTGTTGAAGCCCAAGAATTTTCCCAGTTTGTCAGACTCTCCGGTACCCCAGCGGGCCGAGCCATAGATGGCAAGCTGGGACGTAACCCCATGGTCGTCAGTCTCGACGCTGTGAAGCTGCCCAGCGACGTAAGGTCCAAGATTTACATACACCGGATGCCACGAAATATGCATCCCACCTACAACGAAGGACGAAGGCGAGCCAGGAGTAAAGCTCTGCTCGCCAGTGCCCGCTTGAACAAGGACCGAACATGCTTCGTAGACGCTGCTTCCTACGTTCAAGAAGAGGCCTTTTCCTCAGTGGTCATCGACTGTGATGCTAAAATCCTTAGCTGCGCTACCGTCCGCACTTCTAATTCCAGCGTTGCAGAGCAAGTTGCTATTGCTCTTGCATTGACGGACAGTGTACATGACACGATTTATTCGGATTCTAAGGCCGCTGTCAGGGCCTTTCAGATGGGAATGATGGCTCCGCAGGCCCTACGTATCATCCAAAGTGCCAAAGACATGAAACATCACTCTTTGGCCTGGTTCCCTGCGCACCTTAAAACCATTGAGGGTGCCTCGATCAACCCCAACGAGGAGGCGCAGTCGGCTGCACGAGGTTTGACTGACCGTGCGCTGGGCAACGCGTCCTCTCCTGGGCGACCCGAGCCTCTCTGCTCGTACAACGAAATCTGCAAATACAATTATCTGTCAAGAAGAGTCCTACCTTCGCCGCACTCCTTGCTGTGCAGGGCCTAGGCAGTCACTCTCAGACTACTGCAAACAAGCACTTACCCGAGCACCGCAGCGCTACACACAATGTACCCCGAACGCTTCCCAAGCCCGGACTGCCCTCTGTGTGGTGACTATGCGGACTTCGAACATGTCCTGTGGGGCTGCGCCTCTGCCGGTCCCCCTTTCACTCAAGAGGAAATGAAGAAGCTGATTAGGGCCCACGATCAGACCTCTCAAACCCTGGCAGTCCAGAGGGCTCGCGACAGGGCCGTCAGGTTCCACCTGATGGTCCCCGAGTGGGCCTAGCCAGGTGGCGTGGCGTTTGCTTACGTCTATAGTGGACAAAATAAAGTTGTTTCACTCACTCACTCACTCACTCACTCTTCGATAACCTCCCAAAGCTTCATGTAATCAATTTCTTGAGGGTAGTCAAATGTCAGCGGCGGTGGCGTAGAGGTAGAACACCCGCCTCGAGTGCAAGAGGTCCGTGGTTCGAATCCCGGTGCCGGCAATTTTCCACCGGATTTTTTAAAGAAAAAAAAAGAAAATCCGCGTGTTGATAAAATTGCACAAACAGGCCTGGAGTGTGGCCTGATCCCGGTGACCAGAACCGGTAACGCACTCCCTCACCAGAGCAGGATTGGCCACCCTGGTGCAGTACTTGGTCACAACCTCCTATGAACACAACAGTCAAACCCCGGCCCTCAGTCCCCAGCAGCTGTAAAGCAACTGACCACGGCGGCGGTCAGACCTGCGACGCAGCAGAGGGTGCTAAGAATCACTGGCTCCGGACAGGCCGCCATTGGAATATGAATCTGGCAACGTTTAACGCTAGAACGTGATCTTGTGAGGCAAGTCTAGCAGTGCTATTGGAGGAATTAGAGGGCAGTAAATGGGATATAATAGGTCTCAGTGAAGTTAGGAGGCCAAACGAAGCATATACAGTGCTAAATAGCGGCCACGTCCTGTGCTACCGGGGCTTAACGGAGAGAAGAGAACTGGGAGTCGGATTCCTGGTTTATAAGAATATAGCTGGTAACATACAGGAATTCTATAGCATTAACGAGAGGGTGGCAGGTCTTGTTGTGAAACTTAATAAGAGGTACAAAATGAAGATTGTACAGGTCTACGCCCCTACATCCAATCATGATGACCAGGAAGTCGAAAGCTTCTATGAAGACGTGGAATCGGCGATGGGTAGAGTGAAAACTAAATGCACTATACTAATGGGCGACTTTAATGCCAAGGTAGGCAAGAAGCAGGCTGGAGACAAGGCAGTGGGCGAATATGGCATGGGCACTAGGAATAGCAAGGGAGAATTATTAGTAGAGTTTGCGGAACAGAATAATATGAGGATAATGAATACCTTCTTCAACAAGCGGGATAGCCGAAAGTGGACGTGGAGGAGCCCGAACGGCGAGACTAGAAATGAAATAGACTTCATCAGCAGTCATGGAGGCATTACGGAATCAGGGTGTAGATGAGCCATATGTAAAAATACTGGAAGATATCTATAGCGGCTCCACAGCCACCGTAGTCCTCCATAAAGCAAGCAACAAAATCCCAATAAACAAAGGCGTCAGGCAGGGAGATACGATATCTCCAATGCTATTCACAGCGTGTTTACAGGAGGTATTCAGAGACCTGGATTGGGAAGAATTGGGGATAAAAGTTAATGGAGAATACCTTAGTAACTTGCGATTCGCTGATGATATTGCCTTGCTTAGTAACTCAGGGGACCAATTGCAATGCATGCTCACTGATCTGGAGAGGCAAAGCAGAAGAGTGGGTCTGAAAATTAATCTGCAGAAAACTAAAGTAATGCTCAACAGTCTCGGGAGAGAACAGCAATTTACAATAGGCAGCGAGGCACTGGAAGTTGTAGGGGAATACATTTACTTAGGGCAGGTAGTGACGGCGGATCCGGATCATGAGACGGAAATAATCAGAAGAATAAGAATGGGCTGGGGTGCGTTTCGCAGGCATTCCCAAATCATGAACAGCAGGTTGCCATTATCCCTCAAGAGAAAAGTATATAATAGCTATGTCTTACCAGTAGTCACCTACGGGGCAGAAACCTGGAGGCTTACGAAAAGGGTTCTACTCAAATTGAGGACGACAGAACGAGCTATGGAAAGAATGATAGGTGTAACGTTAAGGGATAAGAAAAGAGCAGATTGGGTGAGGGAACAAACGCGAGTTAATGACATCTTAGTTGAAATCAAGAAAAAGAAATGGGCATGGGCAGGACATGTAATGAGGAGGGAAGATAACCGATGGTCATTAAGGGTTACGGACTGGATTCCAAGCGAAGGGAAGCGTAGCAGGGGGCGGCAGAAAGTTAGGTGGGCGGATGAGATTAAGAAGTTTGCAGGCACGGCATGGCCACAGTTATTACATGACCGGGGTTGTTGGAGAAGCATGGGAGAGGCCTTTGCCCTGCAGTGGGCGCAACCAGGCTGATGATGATGATGATGATGAGTCAAATGTCGGCTGTGCCAAGATGTAGCGTTCCTAAAGTGATTCATTGAGACATATCTGTAGCGAGATTTGTGTCGTTCACCGCTTAATCTCCTACTCTCCAGAACCACCATCTTCTTCTCCTGATCACTCTTCGTCGTCTTCTCTGACTCTTCTGGAGCAGACCGCTTCCTGAAGTAATACTTAAGCCCGTACCGCCGGCTCACATGATGATGCGGTTGCAGTAGCCTCCTCCTAAATGAGTGCCAAGCAACGTACAGTGTTCCGTTATAAACGAAGTCGCAGCGCCATTCAGCATATAAATCCCAACTTCTTCAAAACTGTTCAGCTGATCTGCTAAGTGTGTTAAAGGCGCTTTAGTTTCACAACTCCGGCTCTTGCAGCAAAATAACTCGTGAAGCTACGCAAGTTATTTCACGTTGCAGACCCGCTTGACCAGGTCAGAGAACAAAACATTGTATTACGGCAGCGAATATTTATATTAAGAAAATAAATAGCTCACATTGTTCGCTCAATTGATATTATCCGATCAATGGAACTATAATCCACCGTGGTCCTACTCGTAGTTCTTTATAATATGTCGCTCGTGAGGAATTTGTGTACTACGAAAACATTTTCGCTAGCGAGCGTGAAGCAGGAAAATTTTTTATTCTTCTCTTTGCGAAATAGCACAGAACGCTTTCTGAGCACCTGATGTCAGACTAGCTTATTAGCTAGCTCATTTCGCCTTGCGTGGTCCAGTGGCGCAGTTCTATTGTTCGGTCCAAAAGCACGAAGCGAGTGCGTTCTCTATGGAAATAAGATCCCGGAGCTGATTACAGCGACGAGGTACAGTCTCTGCCGGCGGCCCTCCTGCAAGGCAGCGCTTGCGTCGCGTTGCATGAGACACTCGTTTGTCCAGGCTTCTATTTCTCACTCTCCCTCCGCACCTTCTCTCAAGTCCTTTCTTTTCTGTTTATTCCTCTGCTATGGCACGGCGGTATTCGCCTGCTGGCAGTAGGAAAGCGATCACGTTGCCAAAGCTGGCATCCGGTTGCCGTTTGAACACTATACGCATTCCTCTTAAGCCAGAGACTTTCGCCAACTAATCCCGTCTGGTTATCACCCCCCCCCTTCCCCCCCACGCTGACGTGACTGGGCTGACCAACAACGCCAGGTTATTTCTCCTTCCTTTCATTGTACGAGACGAAGGCAGGAAAGAAACGAACGCCAAAAACCGATCCTGTAAGCAGGAGAGCAAGCTAGAAGGCGGGATTGGACGCTAGAAAAGATGAAAGAGAAAAGAAGAAAAAAAAGCGTTCGTCTGGCGTCCGGCGGTGCGGTGAAAGGAGCAGACGACGTCCACAACGATGCAGACGACGACGTGAAACAAAGCGGGTGCCTTTTCTTCTCAGAGCCAAGCAGCGACCAGTTGCGTAAAACGGCCAGAGTGCTTTTTGCTTGCGTGTCTCGGACACACACACACTCAAGGCGCGCGCACAGAACCAGTGGTTGTGTGCGCGCCTTGGCGGCCGCGACCACCGCGTGCGCGTAGACGAGGGTGGGTGGCGGCGGGTGGTTCGTATAAAAGGAGGTGGCCACTATCCTCTCCTCCTTTCTTGCTCGGTCAGCGGCGCGCGCTCGCGCGCGAGAAGCTGTCGAAATGCAGCGGCCGAGGCAAACAAAAGGCGCAACGCGCTCCTCAGCCGCGATGTGGAGCACTGCGAGTGAGACCAGGCAAGCAAGAAAGCAAACGTTCCAGCACTGATCCAGCTCACGATCCGCGAGCGCCGCGGTGATGGCGGCGGGAAAGGGGGAAATCGTGACCAAACGATTGTGCTCCGATGCCACCGGCGTGCCTGCCGCCGGCGCTACGGCGACGACAGATCGCCCTTTCGGCCCCCGAGAGTCAATAGAAGTCGAGGGTCGATCAGGACTATGGGCCTTGGCTCTCTTCACCCCCACTCCCGTCTGCACCGCCCGGCCGTGAGCAGACGACGCGGCGAGGCACAGCAGGCGCCGGCACGAGCGGCAGACGATGGCCGGTTTGGTTCGTCCCGATTGTTTGGCTTTAGCGGAAACAAACAGAAAACTAGAGACGAAAACAAAAGGGAAAGTGCGACAATTTTACTGCGCTCTCCTTTTATATTCACTTTATTTTCCTTCGTTTTCACTCCCTTTGTTCCGCCAGGATCCTTGAGTGACCCGGCTACGCACTGTTTGCTTCTCCCAAGGCTGAATTGAGAGCACACACAACGTGGGATTCTGTTGAGTAGGAAGTGGCGAGAAAAGAAGAAAAAAAGTGCAGTGGTAACTCGCCCGATCTGCATTTCCGTTGGGGATTATGCGGCGCGTGGTGGATGCCTGACCGGATCTTGGATTTCACGGTCCGCGAGAGGCACTCCTCTGTCTGTGGCTGGCAGCCGGTTTCTCGGATGCGTCTCAACCGGAAATCACGCTTTTCGTGACAGTTCCTGCAGCCTTTCCTGTGCATTCTTGACGTATGTGTCTCCTGTATAGTCGTTTAACGTACAGACGTGCGCACATACGAAGCGAAGGTAGCTCGCCAGTCGCTGTCCTATAAAGAAAAGCACATAAAGAAATTATTGAGGTCGAAGGCGCAACAATGTAGCGTGGACTTGTAATAAAACATCAGCCACAATTACTAATGGCTATTCTGCAAGTAACTTAGACGATGCGTATCTCTCCATTGAGGACACCATCAAATTCCCTGCTGTGAGTTTCACTGGTCTGCTGCGCTGTTGTTAGTTTTGACCTTCTCGAATTCTCTGCCAGGTTCAGGGCTTCGATCAGGGCGACATCAGACAAGCCAGACGCTGTCATATTACATTGTTGTCAAAGGAGGCGCAGGTTATGCCAATAGGAACAGGAAGAGGAAATATCTGATTTAGCCGTTTGCCTTGTCTGTATTCTCAAAAGCCTCTTGAGACCGATTCTTTGAAAGTTCTTTATTGTGTCAAATGAACGGTATAGCATTCGCACCTACTTACGGTGTAACAAAGATCGATTCTAGTACAAAGATAATTGTTTGCTTTCATTATCGTTCAGTGTGCACACAGCATGCACTTTATAGCATCCATATTGTGCGAAACATCAGCGTTAGAGGACCTGATGCTGGTATAATAAGCATGCAACGCTTTCAGCTACCGTTGTCGGCGATCTTCGAATGACTTTGCACCAAAAGCCAGCGCTGTTATCCAGATATCGTTGCAATAACAAAACGAGATCACCCGGCCAACCCGTCAAAACTTTATAAAATGCTGTCTTTGGCCACGAACCCTTTGAACAGGACCGCAATACATATGCTAGTTACTGCCCAAACACATTGCAAAAGATGTTGCCTCCGAGTTTTCCTAATGTTTGTTCAAGCTGTATCATTCAAGCTTTAACTTCGAGTACGCTGAAGTTTTATTTGTAATTTCCAATAGCGACGTTCAAAACGGATATACAGTGAACCATAGGCTTGATTGTCCTATTTTTTTGGCACTGAGACATGTTTGCCTGTGCTGCTTTCAACGCAAATGGTCCGTGAGTTCCACAGCGTGGGTTTTGCGCCGGCTCCTTCGAGAGATGGCGTCGCGCTGCGTGTCCAGGCCGGCAACCTCCGGCGTGCAGCGGATAGTTAGGTGGTTGCGAGTAATCGTCGTAGTTACTCCAACCGATCTGCCTGACCGGCAGCCATTTCATGCTTACATATACTCTCGATTACGGGAGAGCCACCATTTTTGTAGCGCGTTCCTATCACTAATATTCCATTGTTGCCAATTGCTACTAGTGACAAGGCGATTCCAGGACGCTAACGCTACTATGGTACACATTAATCAGATCAACTCCTAAAGGAATGTTTGCTTGTTTCCCTTTGTATATCAACACATTGTTGCACCTTTCCACCCCTGTGCTGTCGTGTCCTTACAGGCACATATGAGAAGGGTCTCCTTACTAGTTATAAGGGTGTTCAAGGGTCCTGAAAGCTGTCGCGGCAGCCATATAGGTGTTAAAGACAGGTTTGAAGCGTAAGCAATGCAGTTTCTACGATGCCTAAAGCACTGGTGTACTTGCGCCGACTACTGCAAAATTTCTTATGAAGTCCATGACCTCGGTGAGAGAAAACATTGTTGTGTTAGGAATTTATTGGATAGATGACAATTATACTTAAAGATATTGTTGCTTGCCAGTATGTTTATTATTTTGTAGGGTTGATTTTTCCCTCATAAGTGTCACAAAATCTTCCACGCCCCTTTGCTGCTTCATATCTGCTAACCTGCGAGGATTCCAATTCTTAAACATCCTTCGCACAAGAGGCCTAAGAGGGCACGAGATGGTAGCATGTATTCCTTTAGAGCTTGCCGTGTGCACACGCCTTTTGTAGAATATGTACGCTCAACGATGACAGCTTCAGGGGAAGCACGCTAGCGGCAGCAGCAGCACCACCACCACTACTACTACTACTGCAACTGAGCAGCAGCAGCACTTCTACTACCAATGTTACTGCTACTGCTACTACTACTACTACTACTACTGCTGCTGTTAGTACTACTACTGCCTCTGCTGCTGCTCCTCCTCCTGCTGCACTCTTTCTCTGCCATTCTTGGTTCTCTTCATCATTCTGTCCCATGAAAACCACCGTAGGACACATGAGGCTTATAGCGCGTTAAAAAGACAAGGACGAAGGTGAGACGTGACACACACAGGCGCCTGTGTGTGTCACGTCTCACCTTCGTCCTTGTCTTTTTAACGCGCTATAAGCCTCACGATGTCTTACCAACAAGCCCAAATCACTGCTTTACGTAGGACACAGCATCCCTTCAATTACAGCTCAGAATTCTCAGCCTCTTTAGCCGCGCCTGCGCACGCAGATCGCTCGCCACAATCCCTTCTCGGCGAGCGGTTCTCGTGCTCACGCTGCGGCTGCCGCGACTGCAGTCACGCGTGCTCGTCGCTCCGCGCAGCCGCCAAACGACCGTTTCGCGGTGCAGTCACCGGTTTTACAGCCGTCGTCCGTGCGGCCGCCTCCGGGTTGTCGTAAGCCGCCAGCCACGTCGATGAGGAAAAGTGAAGAGCGTCTTGCTTTTTTACGCACATCGACGAGTGGCAATAGGCCGGTCTTTGCCGCGCCACTTGGCCAGCTTCGCTTAACGCTCCTTGTGTGCCTCCGAAATACCGCACGTAATTCCGGTGGTCGACGATAAAATAATGGAAGTTGTGCTCGGGCCATCGAGTGGCCAGAAGGAAAACGGCTTCGAGCAACGAATTCGTTGACTCGCCCTGGATACCTCTTATTCGGCTTCCAGGACGCAAATTGCGCGGTCAGCACGCGAGCCCGTGTTGTTAACACCGTTGTTTACGCTATTCTGTTTATCAGATACGAAAACCTGGCTTTTAAGCGAGAGAGAATTCCTTGGGTACTCTACCCGCTTCTTTCTATGTGGCCTGGTTACGACGACCACGTAAAAGCTGCGTAAAATGATGTAAGAAATTCCGCTCCCTTTGAGGAATCGAACACGGGCGTGCAGCACGGTAACCGAGTAAAATACCTGGGCGCCACGTTTCGGCAGTTGAGAAGCGTTGCGGAATTCGAAAGGCTGCAGAGCGGCATCGCTCCGCCACCATCGTGCCGTCACGACGGCCACGTGCGAGTCACGCGTGGTGGGTTAAGATACGTTCACACAGCGGTAAAAACGCTCCGCGGCGTCTTTGCCGGCGCGGCAAGCAAGCGATTCGCTATCAGCTGGATTCGCTGCGGGTGTGATCGGCGATGATGAGACGCGAGAGGGCAGGCGGGGGGGAGCCATTTCATTGCAGCGTTTGATCGCGTGAATGAATCGACCGCTCCTTAGTGGCCAGCCCGATCGGTGATGATGCGCCTGCCGCGAAAGAAATCGCTCCATGACCGGTTCGCACCGCGGCAGGAGAAAAAGTTCTCCGCTCGCCTGATTTCGCGGCGCGCTTTCTGCCGCCTGTGTGGCCGCACCGTTCGCGCTTGTGAGGACGTACTTTTAGATGGTTCGCACAGTGCATTTGGCTGTAAAAGCGACGAAGCTAAATGGTCGCAACGTCGCGCTCTCCTTAAGCGGCAGCTATGGAGCTTGAATTAAGTATGCGTGCTCCACGAATGCTCTTGGATAACATACGCAATTATTTTAGATGGGTCCTACCAGGTGCCTTTAAGGCTAAGGCCTCAGATGGCTGGTTGCGTGGTGACAAAGGTGGTACAAAAACCCACGTGACCGTCTTCGAGCGAGGGCCGTCGGAGAGGTAACAAGAGGCGCGCACAATCAGAAAAAGAAGCGCTGCGTCGCTGACGTCACGCTGCGGCGGTTGGGGCGGCAGTCGACTGCGAAGCAAGAGAGAGACGGCGATAGAGGAGGTTCGTCCGGTGCCAAGCGGACTGCGCAGTAGGCCTCGGAAGTACACTACGAGAGAGAGGGTAAACGTTTATTGTAATAGAGGTTGTTTGGTTATGGTGGGTGGAGCCCTCCTCCAGGGCCCCACTGGTTACAGCGGCTCGCCGGGCCTGGTCAAGGGTCGCCAGTTGACTTCCCAATTCCACTTCCGCGAGTTGCGCCTCCGACGACCAGTTATGTAGAGTGTTGTCTAGCAGCGGCGAGGTGGCAGCCGCCGGACGTAACGCGCACTGGACTGTTATGTGTTCCACTGTCGGTGTTCCTTCGCACCACGGGCATATGTTGCTGTATTTGTCTGGGTACATTTTGCGTAGCCTGTGTAAACGTGGGAAAATGTTTGTTTGCAGGCGGCGCTAGTCCCGAACTACGCTACGACCTTAGATGTTCACCAAGCGAGAAACGAGGTGCGGCGTTCGAAGCGGCGGGAGCAAGGCGTTCGAGCGCGATTGCTGCTTTCCTCTGCTGAGAGGATGCAACGTAATTGTGTAGGGCTTGTGTTACACATTTGTAACACTTACTGGCGACAAGCATACTGCACCTTGAGGTAGCGCATTAGGTTCTCGCATGTGTCATTGAGGAGGTCGACCTAAAAGCGACACGCGTGTACGTCACACTGCGGCTCGTTATCTCTTGCAAGAGGTCGGGTCCCCGATTGCATAACTTAATGCATTAACAAGTGTGCGGCAGTCTTTCGCCTTCAAGTATTATACAGAGTGTAACATGCTGCCAGACTTTCTCTCGCAGCCCCTGCCTGGCCGTCGTACATGTTCTTTTAGTTCTCGTATCTCTAGCTCTTCTTTTTCTTCAAGTAGGATTTCCTTCATCTTTCCTTCCTTACGATAGTGCTTCGTTAAGAAATTTACTTGGAGCTGTACTAATTCTAGAGGTCATTCCGCAAAAGGACTCTCTTGGCGGTCGAAGAGTTTTGTATATATGGGGAGGAGAGGCAACATCGGAGATGTAGTAGCGCCACAGAAGTGAAGTGTGCGCACTTGTGACGTTTGATGAACGCTTCCGTTGCTTAGGTACAGAAGCTTATCGCAACATTCTTTAAAAATCATAACAAAAGCCAATGAGAAGTCAGAATACTCGCTTAGACTGCATCATGTATATAATATAGGTGAGATCACCGACTGATCTCATCACATCAAAATCACATCATCACATAAAACGTGAGATGGATTGCCCGAGCACACGATTTCTCAGCATCAAAATTGACTCTATTGCAGCAAATTGTTTGACATGTAAGGGCAATAGGTATTGGCTCTAGCTGTGCACTTTTGACCGTGCACAATATGGTGTCGCCTGATCTGCTATGTGTCTGGAGACGTGCTTCTCTGTGTTTAATATCGAGTTTCTTTGTTCTAGCCACCGACATGTATCCTTCTATTCGCACCCACACGCACCGTAATGATCTGAAGAGCAAGTGTGCCGTTATACATCAAACAAATAATCTTGAGCGAAATGCTTTCGCGAGAAAATAAAAATTGCGAGAATCATGTCAAGGGGATTGTCAAAGTAAATGAATAACCCATTCGAAACCGCTGCATTAGGTGCGAAAATAGTTGGCGCAACGTTTCTTCTCTTTCCTATAGCTGGTCATGGCTGCCTGTGTAGTTGACGCCGAGCCTTCTCCAATTTTTGCGGCTTTTCCAATTTTTGTTGGTGTTTCTCTGCCGCAGTCGTCGCAGCCCTGGACAGTGGGCCCGAGGTCAGTCCCACTCTCGTATGGGTGCATAAAGACTCGAATATCAGGCCAAATTCGCGCGGCTTCTCGTTCGTGCGCGTGATCTTTGCCATTAGCCGGCGGCGTCCGCTATTAATATGTCCCGCATCAGGGTAAGGCGAAAGTTTCTTCTAGGAACATTTATACCGTAGGAGGCCTTTGTGAATGCGGAAAATAGTGTTTAGCATGGCTCGTGGGGTTTGACATCCTGGAGCAACGCAGGCGCCATGGAAATGCTGTTATCGAATGCTGTGGGGATAATTTCGACTACCCGAACATATTTAAAGCACCCCCCCCCCCCATTAGGTTATTGATAGATTTGTATTTCTTATCTCTTTTTGCTTTAGTTTTGCGTTGCATCACGTTCCCACCACCGTATAGCTCATGGCTCCTTTGGCGTCGTGCTGCTGAGCTCGAGTTACAGGGTTCCATTTCGACCGGGGTGTCCGCGTTTTTGATAGAGGGCCAGATGCAGGAAACGCTCGTGTACTCCCACTTACGTGCACGGTAAAGAACACCAAGTGGTCCAGATTAATCTGCAGCCTCCCACAACCGCAGTGCCTCATAATCGGATCGCGGCGTTTTGCACGCGAAACCCCGGAATGTTTATTTCCGCCCCAGGGAGTGTGGATTCTATGGGCGGGAATCGAGCGTGTAACCACGTGCTCTGGAGCGAAACGCCATCTTAGCCCATGTTCCACCGCGGCAGGTACATTGTATGTAGCTGACTGTCTCATCGCCCCCCACTCCCTCGCACCGCATACATCCGTGACAGCAGAAGCCAGTTCGCAAAACACGTGACCATCTCGGCCCTTGGCGTGCTTCTCGCGAATTGTGTGTTTCGCGAGAAGGAGCACTAACGCAAAGCAGTGCCATTGCATGGGCGCGCGCGTAGCGCTTCCCTCGTGAGCGGTGACGTCATCGGCGCTTGCTCGCCTCGCATGCCACCGTCGGAAATCGCGCGCTATATGCACGCGCTGCCACTGTCAGTGGATGCGTAGAGTTTCCCGAAAAAAATATTACTAGTAGCGGTAGTGTTTACGCGAGCTGCAATGGCGATTCAAGTCCCGTAAACAGTGATAGTCAGTACATAAAATGACCTAAACCTCGTCCTCCGGGGCTTCGTTAATTTTGTCAAAACAGTACCCTTGTAATCGGAGCACCCAGCGACAAAGTCATCCAGACAAATTTTTCATTGACAATAACCAGCATAAGACGTGATGGCCAATTATAACAGTGAAGTGGCGTCCATGAAGATATTGGCTGATATTTTTCTACGGGCCAAAATACTGCGAGACGTTCTTGCTCTGTTATCGAGTAGTTCTCTTCGGCAGCCGACAATGCGTGACTGGCATGTGCAACAACTCTCTCTCGTGTATAGGTATTACGTTGTAAAAGGACATTAACAATGGTGTGGATAGTCAGTTTTAGAATACTTTCATTGCTCTGGGCAATGGGCCCATCCGTAACGCAATGAAACGCAGGCTGTGAGCATAGCCATGTGACGAAGGTTCAGTGTCCGTCATATGAATAATTCGCTGACAAAAATATACTAAAGCTGACGCCGAGGACAGGAAGCCCCATGCCAATATCATTGCGTGGGTATACGAAGACAGGGGCGCTATAACGTAAAACTATTCCAAACATTTCTATCCCAATTCTGCTATCAGCCCTCCACGATTGGTCAAAAACTTTTTTCGACCACGCCCACTTCACCTGTCTGTCACGCGACGTCACGAAAACCGCGATACCTCCCCATCTGATATGATGTGTACACACTGATTATGCATCATTTGACAGAAAAAAGAAAAACAGTTATTTCTGATTCGACCCCTTTTCGCCATTAGCCCTCGGCTATTGGTAAAAAGATTTCGGGCTGCACCCACTTCACCTGCCTGTCACGCGACTTCACAAAACCGCAAGAACTCACCGCGTCAAAGTGACGTGTATGCGATAAAGATGCATTAATATGCCGAACAAAACTGAATTTTCTTCGGAATAGCCGCAGGCTGCCCCGTTCCGAAAGGAATAGAAGATGGCTGCCGCCGATCGCGCAGACGCTGGCTACTCGCACCTGCCGGAGAGCATGAGTGTATTTGCGTATAATAAAACTTCTTGCGTGGCTGTGCAACGTTTTCGAGCACTTTCGGCACGTTTGCGATCTCGTTCTCCCAACTCTTCTTTGCTGAGGGTCTGTTTTAGCGTCATTTTTGAGCTTCCGTTGTATGCCGCCGCGATTTTCGACCAGCCACCGCAAGCTGAGTAAGGGAAAGCCGACCAATCGTAGATGCCGGCAACACCCTCTTCATCCGGTTATCGACTTTCAGTGCTGTAGCTCGGCCCCATCGAATCCCTCTCCACCTGAGCGTTCTCCTCGCCTCTTGTCAGCCAATCAGATACGACAAGCCGCTCAGTGTAGGCTATGTTATTCGTTTTTCAAGCAAACAAAAGTGACCTCCTATGAACGAGGAGAGCGTTTGATTGGTCTGTTCAGACAACCCTGCGGGTGACCACCCGGTGCTTGCGTTGGTGGTTACGCAAATTTGACGTCAGGAGTTTGGAATAAAAACATATTGGAATAGTTTTACGTTATAGGGCCCCAGCACGACAAACTGAATGTGGTCAAGGATGCTATCAGTCAAAACACGCGCTGTGCGAACACTGGAGGGCTGATTAAGAGTTGCATTAGCACAAAGGGGGGAAGGGGAGAGCCGTTACATGGTGCGTTCATTTTTCGCAAGCAAGAACACAAGACAGTTCTGAACAAAACGCCGTTTTATGCGTTGAAGCAAAACTGTAACTGGAACACCAAAGTAGTTGTCCGCAAAGTTCGGGAATTAATATCTCGAAACTGGTCTTATCGTGAGGATTCGTTCCAAGTGGATCCGCCTTGCGAACTCCACGGCTGGAATTGCTAAATTGTAATATAGGCCATAATGTAATTAGTTGAAAACTTAATTACGGAATTTTTGTTAGTTACTCGAATATTGTGCGTTACTTGCACAATTTTTTGTGCAACTAATGCCTGCGTCTTTGAGTACCGTGAACTCATGAACCAGAATTCTGCTATCACACCACTGGCAACATTTAAAAATTTTTGTAAGTGTTCGCTGAAACACCCGGTATATGCGTGTGTGCGTGGGCGTGTGTGTCTCTGTGTGTGCCTGCGTATGCAAAAAACACATTACAAATATAAGATAAATCCAATGTGAATTCGCTAATGATACGTAAGAATTACGTGAAAATTTCAGCCAAGTAACGCAGATGATGCGTAATAAATGAAGAGTGTGCATGTGTGTGTGTGTGTGTGTGTGTGTGTGCGTGTGCGTGCGTGCCCGCGTATACAAAAAGCACATTACAAATACAAGATAAATCCAATGTCAATTCACTAATTAGACGTCAGAATTACGTGAAAATATCGACCAAGTAACGCAGATGATGCGTAATAAATGAGCGCACAATCCCTAGGATCAGAGAAATCAATTTTTACTAACCATCGGAATCGTATAGTTGAACTATTGCGGCGTCGACGCTTCCTCTAATAATTTTAGTAGGAGACTCTATGAGTGGACGGATAGAAGGAACGCCGGCTACGGTAAGGGAAAAAGAAAACGCTCCGCGAACGCGGTAGCGACGTCACCTACCCGCCAGCACGTTCCTCTGGCAAAAAGAAAGGTCACACAGCAACGGGAGGAGTAGCCGGCGAGAGGCAGCCCTGACGCGGCAGGAGCGCGGCTCCTAATTGCTGTAATTCGCGCGCGTTTAAGTGGACGATTGCGGGTACGCCGTGTGTACGAGAGCAAGACGACGCGCTGACGGTAGCCGGAGACGCTGCGGTGCAAACTAGCCTATGTAGCTTTCTTATCTGCTCAAGTGATCCCCCCCCCCCCCCCCCCCATCTCGAAAGCAACGCTCACTGCGCTTGTCAGGAACGGCATTGGGGGAACGCGACGTGGCCTCCTTAGCGCTCGTTTTATTTTTACCTCGCGGAATGTCGTTATAGGCCTCGTTTCTTTGTTCAGTATAGCGCTGCGCATCGCCGTGTCACGCGCACCCCTCGAAAGCGCGCGCGTGGACACTGCTCTAAATGGAGCGCTGTCGCCCATTCCCCGCTCGAGATTCGATACGGTAAACGAGCTGTGGGCTCCCTCCGTGTTCTGGCAGGTGAAGACGTCCCCGAAGGGGCCGGAGCTACTGCGGCGCGTGGCTTTTTCGGCTTCGTGTGTGACAGCTGCTGCCGCCGAGACAGGTGCTCGAGAGCGTGACAGCCGGGAGCGACCTGACGTTTCCTCGTCCAACGAAGTGAGGGGCTTAGCGCTGGGCTCGCCGGCGTTTCGGTCGGGCGTCAATGTTTCCCGGTCGCTCGCTGGAGCTTCCGTTCCTCTCCCGTGCTTTCCGCCTCCTCCGACTCGGGCCAAGACGTGCCTACTGCTGCATAGACTCCTCGGCCACGGTTGTACGCACGACAACTGACTACGTATTTGGGCACGAGTTCACCGCCCTTCGCCGAAGTGCCACCGGCTGCGCAACCCGGCAATAACTAGCTCCTATAGCCTAAACGTCTGCATGCAGACGTCGATGCCCATTTTTGTGTGCCAGTGTGAAGTGCTTTAATGGTGTGCGCGCGACGGACACTATTGCGGCGCCGGGTGGGCAGTCATTTTCCTTTATTTCTTCTTCGCCTATCACAAAAACAGCCTGATGAAGTAAAAAAATTGTTTCTGGCGTGTCTCAAGTTCTTTCGTGACCCTTCAGCAGACTAGCGCATAAAAAAAAATCGACTTACCGACCGACTGAACAGCCGGACGGACGCATTCAGTCGAGTGCCCAGGCATTAAGTATTTATGACACTGAAGAAATGCACGCGTACGGGGTAATGATCTCTCGCGTTTATCGCGTACATGTGGAGCGTCACGCTTCCACACCGGATGAGAAAAGCGTGCGTTTGTTTCGAACACATGCGCTTTCCCTTACGTTTGAGTAAGGTTGCGACACACGCCTTTCTGGTGGAGGGAATGCATGGTCATGTGCATGTACTTAGGCCGAGGTGCATAGCAAATGAGAGCTTCCTGTCATAACACGTGGTTCGAGGGTTCCGTTTCTAGACTGCGCGCATCGCTGTCGGGCGTACTTGCGCGTGACCATCGTGCGTCCTTCATCTGTACATCGCGTTGTGTGGCTTGCATTTCGGGTGCCTCTTCTATGCATAGACGGGGAAATAAAGGCATATATGGCCGTTAGTACCATGTCACGTAATCACAGCGGCATGAAAAGGTTCTAAACACAAGAGTAATAATAAGAAACGGGGGTTAAAAAGCGAAAACAGCAGCACAACAGAAAACTTTACATCAGCAGCAGAAGCATATATGACGTCCAATGAAGCAGAATTGCATATCATAACAACAAATCATGAAATATTTATTTTCCAACATTTACAAAATGACAGTGCGGCCGCTTGGCAAGAAAGCTGTATAGAACAGCTTGACGACGCCAAGGCGTCGCTTGCAGGTGATAAACACAGCGAGACTTACAAACTGTAGTGTAACTCTAACCGTATACAGGTAAACAAACAGGCGATTGGGCATTAAACAAATTTCTGCTTAACCCATTTCACGATGGCTGTCGAAGGTAATGTGTTAGCACTGAATAAATATAGCGACACGACGTACTGCCAGTAACGTATGAGGCGTGTACCGCTGCATAACTACATCTTGGCGCTTCCCTAAGAACAGTCGGCGCCATCTAGCGCCACCGCTCTGAAGCCTAAGGTTGCAGCACAAATGCATGGCGCACCGCTGCGTGCGACACGTGTGTGACACGGTAACCGGGCTCTTCTCTCGAGCTTTTTTCTGGATACGATGCGCCATCTAGTGCGGCTGCCAACAAGTCTGTGCGTGGCCTCAGAGACTCGCTAGGTCGCACATTCAGTGGCACGTACTAATTGACCCTAAATGCGGAGAGGTTCATTGAAGAGTGGCACAGACGCTGCGCATTCATGGCGCAGCTCGCTAAATCGTTGGCGTGAAAGGCTTCTATTGAAATGTGGCCACTACCCAGTGCATTTGTGGCACAGCCTGATAATGCGTCTGGTCGCTTTTCTTGACGAACCATTGCGATGTGGGCTTGCTTCCGCTCAGCACAGGGGAAATTTAAGGGATCTTTTTCGGCATTCTACAGCAGCACATTACCAGTGACACATACCTGGTTACCTTAGTTGGCGTGAAAGACGTTCGTTAAAGAGCAGCCCGCACCTACTGGCACATCCCCCGTGACCCCTCAAGTTATTATCAAACAGGTTATTGAAAACCACGCTTGGTGGCACATACCCAGTACTCCAAGTCCGCGTCAAAGAGTTTCTCGAATACCGACTCTGATCACATCTGCAGTGACCCCTGTCGGCGTGAAATAGGTTCGTAGAAGAGCGGCAAATATGTACATATTGCCACATACTCACTGACCCAAGTTAGTATGTTGGTTGGTTTTGAACCCACTCACTTCAGCACAGCAACTCGATGCGCAACCCATTCCAGCACAGACTACCCAGTGAGCCAGGTAGGCGGGAAAATGGCTGGGCACGTACATACATAATTACATACACAGCTTCCGGAAAGTGCGTGAAGACACTAAAAATGCGAACGCATTAAAACATATGCGGTGCTGCACGAAAAGACAGGTGCACACATACAGTTATGCAGCACAATGAAACTAAAGGAACTGAGTACAGTAGAACTAATACAACGTATTGCATACATAGAATGGACAAACATGAGAAGAAAGAAAGTAAGAAGGAAAGAAAAAAGAAAGAAAAAGCTAGGAACTTTTTTTCTTTTTTTTGCCACGTATCCCTGGTACAAAAATTTCGGGTAGTACGTGCCCGGTGTCGCCCCCTCCCCCTATTCCTCCTGCGCACGCCCCTGCACGAATCTGAACAACGTAGGGACAATAAATAGAGCAGCCGTAAGCACCGCGACAGATATGCCGAGATATACCTGCTACCAGTGGTGGAGATGCGAATGAATGAACGAACGGGCCAACATCACGATTTGATTAGGAGGCGCGCCTTGGTGGGGGACTCCGGATTAATTTTGACAACCAGGGGATCTTTAACGTGCCCCCACCAAACAGGACACGGGCGTTTTTTCATTTTGCCTTCATTAAAATGCAGCCGCCGCTGCCGGGCTTTAATCCTGCGACCTCGTGCTGAACAGCGCAACACCATAGCCGCTTAGCCACCGCGGCCGGTATACACAGGGACCGTCAACAAACCACATGATCAAACAGACGTCCACAAAATGGGACAACACAGACGTGTTCAGACGAGGGCTGGCGGGCGACAAACACTGAGTAATCCAAGGCGATACATATCTAAGCTGCCAAATTTACCCGAGCAAGTACCTCTGCGGTAATACCCACTTCACACAGAGGAGGAAGACCTTACTAAATATGTGGGACCGGCGCACACCTAAAGACGATGCTATCGCCCCGGAACAAATCCCTTTGTACGTGCATGAAGGATGTCGAAAGGTTTGAAATGCCTACGCATTTCTATGCCTACCCAACGAGAAAGGCCGCCCCACCGTACGTCTGTCACGTAAGCCGAGTCACTATAAGGAAATTAATGCATAAAACAGAATAAAATTGAAAGGAAAAACTTTGACGGTGGTCAATGAGCACTCAATGGATTCACAAGGATGATGAGGAGTGATTATGGGTTAGATGGGCCTTATCACGGTTCATTGTGGTTCAACGCGGATGGAAAGGCGCTAAAGAGCGGTAAGGGCTTACAATGGTCGAACCTATTCTGATAAATTTAATAAGCACAGACAGGATTGATAAGGGCCGGATGAAACCAGATATGGTTGGTAAGGATCGGATCGATTAAGATAAAGTTGACACCGACCAATAAGTATTGATGAGTCTCGGATCGATTCCGATAAGAGTTGATAAATATTGGTTCTAGTTCAATAAATTTCATAACGACCGACAAGGGTTGATAAGAGTTTCTACTGGCTGGATCAAGTTTAATATTATTGACAATGGCACCGGGATGCGTGGAGATGAGCAATTGGCACAATGCTTACGCATACTTAGACAAGTCTTAGAGCAGTTTCTGCGCGACTTTTTCGCGGACGTGGCATTTTTAAAATTCGAGACAGAAACATTTGCCTTGAAGGGCCCCTCACCAGGTCTGGCCATCTTGAGGTGACTACCGCTGAGCAGGCATTGCGCAATAATGATCGTGTCTGCAAAGTATTACATCGCTACGCGTCGCGGAAAGATCTGAAATTTCAAACCGAACGCCGGTCTTCCTTCTTAGCGGCCGCCGCGCTCCAAGCCGGATGATGACGTACTCGTGTGCCTGCGCCTACGTGCTGGTGTCCGCAGTGTGACGTCGCTCATGGTGACACGTGACTTCGAGAATTATTCAAGTCAACATCTGTTATCTGTGCAATATTTGTTGCTTGAATTGACGAATTGAAGTATAGAGAAATAATAAAACACACAAAGGGAATGTCCGCGTGTTCTTTTTTCACTTCACACAGAAGCAAGAAAGATGTACTTCTGCTTCGTCTGCTCGTTCCCACGGTCATGCGGCCACCTGCGCAGGCACCGAAACTATGCCATTTTCTACCGTAATCCAGCGGCGTGATCATGCTCTGCGATCCGCTTGTTGTGTCTCAGTATTCGTGTAGCACTGAATTATTTCGCTAGTCATGTGTCCTTGTGCACAGCGCGCAAACTCTTGTGCGGCGCGAACGAGACAACAGCTCGCGCGACGCCGTCGGCCGAAGTGCGTAGCCCCGAAAAAGAAAGCGAGGAAAAAAGGAAATGAAGGCGGAGCCTGTCACGTATGCGTCACGCGATCATCGAGGTCTGGTACGGTAGAACGCAGAGAAGGAACTTCGCTTGCGAAGGCTAGACGGGGCGAGTGGAGAGAGCGCCTTGCTTGGCAGTGGAGCCCGCTTGCTGAAATCGTTGGTTCGCGTCACTGAAATATTTCTATCTCGGCTTAATGAGCCGATTTGAAAAAACAAATTCGCGGCACAACGCTCCCTAGAGGGTACGTAACAACTTCCAGGATATAACCAAAATTCGCTATGGGGCCTGGTGAGGGGCTGTTTAAATCAATTGGTCCTAAGTCAAATGCCCAACACTTCCTCAACAAACAGGGCATGATGGTTAAAACAGCCGCAATGAAAGGCATTGTAGAATCAGTAAAGCTTGCAGTAGGCCAGTATTCCCTAACCAGGTATCGAAATACACACGGACACGCGTGAGGTCGTCACTACGTTTGTCGACCCAAAAAACAAAAGCCCTTAGATACAACTATACAACCTATCTTTAAGCAGCACATGCGCTCAGAAAAAAAAACTATATTTGGTCAGTTTTCTTTC
This sequence comes from Dermacentor albipictus, assembly GCF_038994185.2. Taxonomy (NCBI): domain Eukaryota; kingdom Metazoa; phylum Arthropoda; class Arachnida; order Ixodida; family Ixodidae; genus Dermacentor; species Dermacentor albipictus. The sequence continues at coordinate 53,967,743 of NC_091822.1, forward strand.
CGCACACGCAGGCATACCTGGCAACGAAAGAGCGTACCAAACGGTTCGCGAAGCCTCGCTACCAAGTCCAGATGTGACAGTGCAAAACAGTACAAGAGAAAGCTCATGGCATAAAAGATCTCGAGCAGCGCAAGCTAGCGAGAAAGCAAATTCTCAATGAACATCAAGAATGCGACAAACACATCTCAACAACGCCTCGAGCGTTTACCGGAATGGAACATCAGACGTCACATCATCATCATCATCATACATCATCATTATACATCAGACGCCACCTTCAAAGTCATACGACCCTTACATAATGTCTGACGCCCCTTCCCCCCCCCCCCCTGATCTTTCGTTAGCGAGGAACACTGGAAATTGCTTCTGCAAACAGCGGGCAATACCACAAACGGCGCAACACATGTCAGGAAAATCAGTCATTTTCAAGCAAAAATTACGGAATTGCTGATGATAATACTGGCTAAGAATCGATCGCATACCCACAGGTATTACGAAGAAGTTCTCCCAAAATCCACGATGTCGAGAGCAGCCCTCCTTAGCTGGATACATTATGATGATTCCAATGTGGGTATTCTTCTTGGATTTTGAGTGGAAAGCGCCATCAGGGCAACAGCAGAGAAGCCAAACCGTCTAACCTGCTGCCCCCCACCCCAGTCTGACACTTCACTTCTCATGTCCTTTCGGCAGAGCACGAATTTTCCAGAACGGAAGCTCCGAGCACTACCTCCCTTCCTGTCGCTGTCATCTATCCATCCCTTGTCATTCTTCCCCATGCTGCTGACCAATGTTCAGGTGTCAGCCACACGCCACAGTTACGGTGCTGTCAGCAAGCTCTCCTTTTCTCTCTCAACCAATACATTTCTTTCTCTGAACGCCATCTGCCCGCCTAAAGAGAACTCCGATTGCGTCATGCGTGGGGCGTCAACAGCTTTATCTGCGCATGCGGCACATTCATGATCGAGTAATCGGTTGTTTTCTCGACGCAACGATACCAAAGTAAGGGGCGTGACATTTATTCACGCATTATAAATCTCACACGCTTAACTTATGCTGCAGCTAGTGGTGTTCCTGTGATTTAATCTTGCAATCGCGCTCACTCCATATTGTTAGCGGGCCCGCCATGGTCAGCGGTGGCGGGTGCGAATTGGCAACCCTTTGTCTTGCTGCCCAAGTCTATTCACGTCATTTCTGAACCCTACGTCTCGAACGCGGGGGGCGCCGCAGCCAAGCAACCGTCAAATTTCTGCCACAAGTTGCACACACTGGAAGGCCTTAAAGCTCCTGTTGAGCGCAGACTTATGTACATGGATTGTACTTACTGTGACTTAGTGAGCTCCCTGAAACGTAGCATTCCCACTCGAATCGACAAGCGTACTACCAAGCTAATGCCTCTGTGATCCTCGAGCGAGATGCTAAATTTTACTCGGATATCGTCATGAGTTGAGCGACAGCGGCGGCAGCTGTGCACGTGTCTGATGCATATTCGTGTAACGACTTGCTTCCCCTACACAACAATAAGAAAGTTAGGCGTGTGGGTACTAAAGTTGAAGACATTTAAGCGTTATTAGTATAACGTGTTTTATTTACATGCGGTTGAAGCAGGCGAGCCCCTCCGAAGACACGGCTTAGTATAAGACTGCTTAAGACTATAGTTCGGTTCTGCCCTGCACCTGAGACATTTTGAGTGATTTTTTTTTTCGTTTCTTTGCTTTTTTGCTCCGCCGGTTCTTTCTGTCTTTCATTTCCCTTTACCCTTCCCCCAGTGCAAGGTAGCAAACCAAAATCTTATCTCCGGTTAACCTCCTTGCCTTTCCCATAGCGTTTATATCTCTCTCTGTCTCTCTCTCGTTTCACGGCAACGATTCCGGCGAAGCCCATTTCGCGAATATTCTCGACGTTAATTGGAATAGCATTAAAGTAATGTAGCCATACACCCGTATTGCCACCGCCGAAACGCGCCATGCAGCCGGGTCTTCCCTCTCGTGCGTTCCTCTGGACAAACTGCGCCCTCTAGCGGTGCCGCCGCGAAGCCTGCCCATAGCGCGCCTGTGAACATTATGTCCGTGGAAGATTTTGTGAATATATAGTATAAGACACGCGTTCGGTTCTGCCCAGCACCTGAGACATCCTAAGTGATGTTGTTTGTCAATGAAGAGTGGCGCACACCCAGTGAACCAACTTGGCTTCACAAATGTTCGTTGATATGCGGCACGCAACCACTGGCACATACCCTGCCACCCATGGTGGCCTCAAGGAGGTCCCTTTAAGGAGTTGCAGATGTCCGGTGACTCATACCTAGTGACCCAACTTGGGAAGACATAGTTTCACTGAAGGGTGGCACACAAACAGCGACACAATCCCAGTGACCCAAGGTGGTGTAAAAGTGGTTCCTCGAGTAATGGCACACACTAAGTTCCGCATACCCAACGAGTCCAGTTGGGGTGAAAGAGACTCATCGAACACGAATACGAATACGATTTATTTCATGTTCGTTCGAAACATGGGGAGATGGAAGAAAAAGCTGCTAAACAGCAGCTTGACAAGCTCCCACCCCCCTTGTTCACATAGGCAACAGCAGCTCATACAATATACATATGCAGATCAGCATACACGTACGCACATGCACACACGTTTTTATGGATATCTTATACATCACTAAAAATGGTGAAAGACAATTTCTATAAAATATATACAATTACAAAAGTAGTGTAAGTATGCATGATTGAAAATACTTCAATGATTTGAAAGAATAGCAGTTATAAAATCAAACAGAAGAATGAACAGGTACACAGAGTATACAGATCAAACCTGAGAAGAACTTTCCATAAATCGTAGTACATTTGTAGCATTTGAGAAAGAAAAAAGAAGGAATTACTTTTTCTCAACGCTATTTCTAAACTACTAAAGGAATAAATCTCCGAATTCTCTTTTCGAAATGCTCATAATATCAATTTCTTTGCGAAAAAAATAATTTAATACACATGGTACTGTGCGTCATTACATTTGTTCACCGTAATTAGTGCGGTTACGATGGACTTCCCAGTGCTCAGGATGTCTAGTTGTATAATAATGGGTATTCCTTTGCAACTTTACCAGATTAGTTATGAGAATAATGCTTTGTTTCTTTTCATCTCTTAACTTTTTACAAAGGTGATAGGTAAAGAAGTTCTCTGTTTTAATTAGTCTAAACTTTCTAAGCAAGCTGTCTGCTGAGTAGTCTGGTGGAGAATTTGCCATAATCCGTATTACTTTATTTTGCATTACCGCCAGTTTCCTGACGTTTGTTGAGGTTGTCTTACCCCACACTAAAAAGCAGTAATTTATGCGTGATAAAAACAGGGAATGATAAATTAGCAGTGTTGTGCTTACAGGAAATAGGTCTCGATGCCTGTAGATTAATCCTACAGTGCGAGCTAGGGACGTGATAACATGATTAGTGTGCGAGTCCCAGAGTATGTGCTCTGAAAAAATTACGCCTAGAGTTTTAAGTTTTGTCACAATGTCTATCGGCTGACACTGTAGTTGAAGAAGATTATTTGGAACAATGTCTCTGCCCTTCGCTCGGAAAACGACTGCCTTAATTTTTTGGGTATTAATAACCAAGCCGTTGCAGGAACACAAACCATGAAGTTTACTTAATGTGCTGTTTGCGCGATTAACAAGTTTTTCGTAATCGTCACCCTCGAAAAACAGGCTGCTGTCATCTGCGTAGATCAGGAATTTCGTTTCATCATCAATGTTCACAATAGAATTTATGCAAAAATTAAATAAATGCGGTCCCAAAATACTGCCCTGAAGAACACCAAACAAAGTAGATTTAAATGTAGAGGTGCTGTTGTTTACTGAAACAGACTGTATGCAAGTACTAAGGTATGATTCCAATAACTTCAACGCAACACCACGAATTCGGTAGAATTCTAATTTTGTCAGCAAAATACCTCGGTTAAGAGAATCAAATGCCTTTGTAAAGTCTATAAAAACTCCCAGTACGTATCGTAATTCTTCAAGTTTTTTTTAGAATGAACTCTTTTTGATGAAGCAGGAGAAGTTCGGTGGAACAATGTTTTCTAAAACTGTATTGAGTCTGTCAGGATGTTATATTTATCTGTAAATAAAAGCAGACGTGAATGGATGACATTTTCAAGTACTTAAGGAAAAATTGGTAATAGGGAAACTGGTCTGTAATTTGCTAAATTATTTTTGTCACCTTTTTCGTGTAGAACACAAACCTTTGCGCACTGTACCTGTGCTGGAAATACTCCACTTGACAGACAAAGATTGAAAATATGGGCAAGTGGGACAGCAATAATGTCAGCAATGAATTTAATCGGGCGGACTTGAATGTCAGAGCTATCACTGGAGCTAGTACTTCTTAAAGGAGTACTGACACAAAAATTTGAAGTTGAGATAACTTGTGAGATCGATTTAGTGGGTCACACACACATCGTGCGTAAAATATCAGCGGCAAATATCGCTTAGAACATATTTAAAATCAATTTTAAAGTACGTGCGCGCAGCCAACCGTAAAACAGAGCACCTCGCGACATTTACATCACCCGGGTCTGTAAATAGCCAAGAAAACGCTACGTCATGTGGCTACGTCACGAATTTTCGTTGGCTGCCATGCGGCTTTACACGTGCTCGGATGATTCGGGACACACGGTGCATGCATCCGAAAGATTCAGCGGCGCGTAAGCTCCGCCCAGATCCAGCCCTCCAGCTTGACTTCAGAGCCACGTCGAGAAACGCAATATAAACAACTCTGCACAACACTGCGTCGCTTTACGCGAACACTGCCAATAACGTTATGCCCCTGCGAGTGACAGAACACTTCACGACGGCGCGTCGTCCACTGACGACTCCGCTAACAGCCAGCGATAGGGTCGGTAGGCCTAGGTAGGCAGACGCCGCGGCCGACGGCGCTTACGATCCAACCCGAGCTCGTCGAAGAGCGCTTATGTTTGCCAAAACAATTAACACTGTACACTTAGGTCGCCCGTAATTAAATACAATTGGTTTACTCGACGCAGTCGTTGCGAAGGGGAAACGTGCAAGCGAAGCGAGCAGCCTCGCTCAGACGGTCGGTGTGTGCTGTCTGCCCGCGAAATGCCCTCGCGTCGTGGCTCCTGATCTCGCCAGTAGCTTAGTCCTAGTGTACTAGGCGTTGCTTTGAATAACAGGCACACGTTCGAGATAATTTTACTGAACTGGTAACTATTTCGTGTCGGAAACAAACTGCAGCAGGCAAGGGAAAAAAAAACACTGCGAGAAACCGTCCAGCCAGCACCGCCTCCGTGGAGGAAACGTCACATGCCAGCCGCGCTATCATTGGCTGCGGTCAGACGACGGTGCGGTTGTCGGACGCGTCGGACGATGAAAATCTGCCCGGTTTGTCGCACGCCGGACGTGCGATCCGGCGCTTCGGCACGGCAAAACACCTCGATTCCGGCTGCCGTTCCGGCGCGTCGGACGCCGGATCGGACATCGAATCGGACCGTGTGTCTCCCGACGTGCTCGCCGTCGCCGGCCGCAATATCCGAGTCGCTGTTCTCCAGTGGGTCAAATTGAAAGCGATTGGCCACGTCTAATACGGCGGCGACTCCCACATGCAGGAAATCGTCGCCGCTGGACGACGAAAACGAGGACGACGATGATGGCGAGGACATGGCAAACCACGTGCAGGCGTAGCAGACGACTAGCAACACGAAGCTCGCGTGCCGGCGCGCCGCACGCTGGCTGCGCGGCAGAGCATACGTCATGGTTTTTTGCGAACACGTGACCACTTTGTTTACACACCCGGTGGACCGTTTCGTTGCTCTCTGAAACCGAAACTTGGACTGGTCGCTACAAAAAACACTGCAGATAATTACCTGTCGCGCTCTGAAGTAAATGAAGTCTCGTGCCGTGATTACTGGGTCATTAACTACTTATTAAAGCAGAAAAAACCACATGGATTTTTTTGGTGTCAGTACTCCTTTAATTTCATAATAGAGAAAACGTCCGTTTCCGAAACTGGACGCAAATAAATTGTCTCAAGACAACTGCCAGTCAGGTATTGCGTACAGTATCCTGATGGTGCAGGAAACTTCCAAGTTTACTAGATAGTCGTTGAAAACATTAGCTAGATCAGTTCCTGAAGTTGTTGTGCCATTCCCAACCGTTTCACTAACTCCTTTTCACGCCTGCACGTTTTGAAATATTGAGTTGAGTTTTTTCCATGTCACGGCCGCGTGTTTCGATGGTCCTAAAAAAAGATAATTGAAATATATATCTCTGACATGCTTATGGTCCTTGTTCAATTTATTACGATACGTCTTAAATTATTTAAGCAGTTCGGGATTCCGTTTCTTAAGAAAAGCTAGGTACATTGTATACTTTGTTTTTATTTTACCAAATAAAAGAGTGCCGCATTCCTAGCAGCACGTATCCAGAGAGACAAGTTGGCATCAAATAGGTCCATTACAGATTGGCACGTACTGAGTCCCATATACTCAACGACCCACTTTGTTCCAGCGGTTAGTTTCGAGCACGGCTCCTTCAGCACAGCAGCCCGATACTCTACCCATTAGAACACGGACTACACGTGACCGAAGTAGGTAGGAAAGAGTTTAGGCGCAAACGGACAGGCATACCGCAAACTGGGTCATGTTCCCAAAGAGTGCAAAATTACATTAAAAAGCGATGTGCGATGGAGAAGCGCGGCTACTCCACACGTTTCGTCAAGCTCTTTAATAAACACATCGGATTAGTACATATCACAACTATGTCTCTTTACTTCCATCAATATAATCGCACCAATATTCATGATAGGAAATTCGTCACTGGCTCGAAAAGCGATTCGTGCACTAGTGCGGTACTTAAAGTGCACGGGCTTAAGAGACCGCTTATAGTGTCATTGTGTAAGGTGTCCCTCCCACATGTACTCAGTGCTGACTCTCTCCCTTTCTTCCTCTTTCTATTCCCCTTTCCCCCACCCCCAGTGTAGGGTAGCAAACCGGATGCTGTTCTGGTTGACCTCCCTGCCTTCCCTACTCTTGCTTTCTCTCTCTCTCTCTCTCCGCAGAACCCGTCCCACTGTAAAAGTGAATGTTAAGGGGATTAGCAACGAAGGAATGCAGCCGCACATCGTATCACCACCACAGAAACGCGACCTGTGTGAAAGGTACATGAAGCTGTGCTTCTCTCTCTCTCGCACTTCTATCTGGACACGCTATGAGACCTACAGAGGGTGACGCGAAGATCATGCGTTGCGCCTGTGGGAATAAAAATAAATTGCATCTTTGGTTCTTACGTACCGAAACCATGATCTGTTTATGAGGCGCGTCATAGTGGTAGATTCAGGAAATTTTGACCGTCTGGGATTCTTTTGGTGAGTGAGTGAGGGAAGAAACTTGATTGCAGGTCCGGCAAGGACGCGAACTCGTCGCGCACCAGGCTAGTCCCACGTCGTGACCGGCAGGTCTAGCCCACCTGCCCGGTCGCGGGCACGCCGGACAGCCAGGATCTGACGTGCACAGAATGGACGGCGCACGGGATTTCTTGCACTTCGCCCCCATCAAAATGGGGCCTTCGTGGCCGGGATATGATCTCGCGTGGGGTAATATTTGTTCAGGCACGATTCTCTGAATATATATGACGCTGGTATGATTCTATCTAGTACTGGATAAATGTGGAGTGTTTTCTTGTCATTGAAGAGCTATATATATATAATGTAATGGGGTGGGGTGTATTGAACAGTTCAGATGATAGCGTTGGTTCGTAACCGAGAAGGCAGGTGACGCAGAGCAGGAACAGCTGGTTGCTCGAACGGCTCACATTCGTGCTAAGCACTGGCGATTCATCTGGCCCACTGGTTGCACTGCAGGCATGGAACATACGATCTGGCTGGCCTTGTCCTCCTCCACAAGGCGGCAACAGCAGCCTAGTGGCCCACACTCATTTGCTCAAGCTATACCGATTATTTATTCTGAACCTGTTTGCGTCAGCAGCACAGCTCGATGTTCCACCCTTTAATTACTTAAATTATGGCGTTTTACGTGCCAAAACCACGATCTGATTATGAGGCAGGCCTTAGTGGGCACTCCGGAAATTTGGACTACCAGGGGTTTTTTAACGTGCACCTAAATCGAAGTACACGGATGTTTTCGCATTTGGCCCCCATCGGAGTGCGGCCGCCGTAGCCGGGATTCGATCCTGTGACCTCGTGCTTAGCAGCCGAACACCATAGCCACTAAGGAACCGCGCCGGTTGAATTTAGACCATGCGCGACCAAGTGACCCACCTTGACCAAGGGACCTTGGCACGAAAGAGGTTATACAGGGATCGACATAGACAGAGAACCGCAAACTGTGAAATTCACGAATGTTGCCAATCACAATAATAATCGTCTTAGCATATTAAAGATATAACCATACCTAACATAAGAAATATTCCTATTCACATTACCATTGTCAATCCTTTACAAAAGATAGATGCGCCGGTAATTTGTTTCTTATTTTTATAGCGTAAATAGGCCTTCTGCCCAAATGCGCAGAGGATCAGGCTCCTGTGCTGAGCGAACCGGGTTCGAAAACATCCATTGGACCAACTTAGGCCACAGTGTATGTGATCACGGATGCGTGGCGGACTCTTCATTAAACATCATTCACGCCAACTAAGGATGCGTGCCACTGGGTATGCGTCGCTCATCAGTAATCCTCTGCCACGCCAACTTTGGTCACCGGGTATCTCCCATAAGGTATGTATGGGCTGCAGTTCGCTGACAAAAAAAAAAAACAATCTGGCATTTTTTTTCGCAGTCGGGCGAAATTGAACCAGCGTCATAAATATATTAAGAAAATCTTGCCCGACTATATATTCGCGCATTAGCCAAGCACGAACTTCATGGTGGCACCGCCAGAGGGCGCAGCGTGTCCCGAATGAGGCGCGGGAGAGGAACAAGGCACATACACGCCTTATTCTTGACGCGTTTTGGTTGTGCCAATGCGGCGTTTCGCTACTTGTTTTCAATGCTTTTCGCATTGCCGTTTACATTCATCATACAGTGGTATCCGCTGGCATCTTTTTTCATACACATTTCAATTTCGGCTGATAATCCATTTTCCTTACCTTCCTTTTCTTCTCATCACTCTTCTCTTTTTCTGCAGCCGCAACTCACCTGTCCTTTCTTTATCTCCGCAGTGTTCCTGATCTTAGCACAGCGCTCCTGGTTTTGCGCATTTCCTACGCTCCAGAAAAAAAGTTACCCCGAGCGTTTTTAATTTTCGCCTGCATTAACAGACGAAATAAGAAGCAGCAGTAGTTCGAAGAGGACGGGAACATGCCATAACTTTGAAGGAAGAAGAAGAAGAAGAAGAATATCAGGACCACGGGGACGCAAGGTCTTGAAGAAAGCCGGCCCGCGTCTCGACTGCAGGTATCGAAAAACGTTCCGCAGGGACATCAGTGAGTGCTGGACAGGACAAGGGACGGCATTTGTAAGCACAAAAATATTTATATTGACCTAGTGTTCGCGATGCGGAAGCTGTCAGTTTTAAGCCTCGTTTTCACCGACGTGTCTCCTGTACCTTCGCACTTTCTGCGGCCATGAAGGGAAAGCTACAGAGGAGCTTCTGCACATGTTTTACTGCGCCAAGTAGCCCTGGACTGTCTAACAGCGCTTTCGCTTTCTTGGGACAGATTGTTCTACCACCGTGGAACAGCTATGCTTAATCAGCGCAGTGTCCACCTGCGGTGATTCCGCGTTTGCCCAACACTGAGTGGTCTATTTCATGTGCTATATAATAAGTAAATGAGATCCTTTCTATTCCCCGTCGTAAACTAATAAAATGTTGGACTATGTTCAGAAGCCCTCTTGATTCTACGCACTTTGCGTCCGCAGCTTTGCTACGAAAAGTTGTCCGTGAGTATAGCATTGCTTGTACCCGGGCGGGTCTCCTGTGGTTGCTATACCACTGTTTAACTCCTTCATTGCTTGTGAAGACTTTAAACATGTGGTGGAGGCTGCTTTTGCATGAGTAGAAACGTTGTAAACAGTGGAAATTTCACTTGTGGTGTCAACCTGTATGCTAGACACCATTGAAAAAAAAAATACAAGCGAGAAATCACGCCGAACAGACTCAACTTCAAATTGTGTAACGATGCGTCACCACCGCAGTATTCAGTAGAGCCGAACGAAGTCTCAAAATACATCGCAATTATTTTTCAAACAACAAAGTAGGCCGTATTATTCAATTGCCACTTCCAGGAAAGAAGCTGGCTTTTTGTTTGACGGACTATAGAATCTTGGTTGACATTTTGTTTGAAGAATTACATAATCTTGGTCAAAAATAAATTCCGGCAGAAATCATCTCACAACGAATGCCGACGTTAATTCGATTAGTAATGAAGCACAGTAGCGGCACCACCGCATTATTCATTTTTACACTTCTGCGTAGCCGACTACTTCATTTTGTACTTTCACTTCATTGCAGCTCATCGCTTCAAGTTCAATCCACGCCCTGCTCTAATCCTGTTCACTTCATTTCTCCCTCCGCACTTGGCTGCATCTGATACCGACTTTCTCAGTTCTCCGTAGGTGATCTTCCATATTCTGTTGCCGACTTCTTCACTATATCTTCCCTCTTGCTTCGCTTTTGTTTCCGGGCCGCCTGCCCAGTGGCACATAACCCCTCTCGAGGATTGCCAAGGAATGTTCGCACATTGTTGTCACATGCCCAATTGAACATGCCTAATGCCCGCAGTTTTCTATTCGGGTCCATACAACGTGCCACATGCCCAGTTTCACAAAATGAATTGCCCAAGTTGCCTGGTCAGCGCGTGCTCAATGGCACATATGCAGAGGCAGGTACCTAAAGGCATATATATACACAGTAGCCCAAGTTTATCTATCTATCTATCTATCTATCTATCTATCTATCTATCTATCTATCTATCTATCTATCTATCTATCTATCTATCTATCTATCTATCTATCTATCTATCTATCTATCTATCTATCTATCTATCTATCTATCTATCTATCTATCTATCTATCTATCTATCTATCTATCTATCTGTCTGTCTGTCTGTCTGTCTGTCTGTCTGTCTGTCTGTCTGTCTGTCTGTCTGTCTGTCTGTCTGTCTGTCTGTCGGTCGGTCGGTCGGTCGGTCGGTCGGTCGGTCGGTCGGTCGGTCGGTCGGTCGGTCGGTCGGTCGGTCGGTCGGTCGGTCGGTCGGTCGGTCGGTCGGTCGGTCGGTCGGTCGGTCGGTCGGTCTACGTGTGTGTCCTTGTGTGTACGCTGCTACAGTTAGCTAACACAATAGAGCGCTCTCTCATCATGAATTCAGGCACCTTTCTTTTAGCATGCTGCCTTCACATGGTTGTGACTAACAGAAGCCAGGCCTCTCAGTCACCCTTCTTCTCGTTCACCATGAATGCAAATTCTTTTGATTACGCACGATTCGGCTTCAAGGAGCCTCTGAATGTGCAAACTTTCGCGCCTGACTGCTTGCTATTTATTCACTTTCCGCGTAGAATCAGCGATTATAAACGCACGAATGGATGCAACACCATTTTTTACAAATTTGGCCCCTTGTCTTTTTTCTTTATGAAAGCTTGATAACGGTGTTACAATTTACTGAGTGCACTTCGCAAGTATGAAAGCACCTGCAGGCCAAGATTCACGGAATCGGTGACGAACGAACGAGTTACTAACCAGAGTAGCCACCACACACGATCACTCCTTTCGGGCCAGCAAGCTTACGAATAAGGACGAACGGTTCATTGATACGTGAATTGGCGTTTCTAAACATTGCAGACCACGGTGACGGTGTGGGTGGTTCTCTTTCTGGGGGGCTTCCCTTTCAGTTGTCTATCCGAGAAGGGGCCACGTCCCCATAGTCCAACAGGGAAGGTGCCGACGCCGCTACAGCGACGTCCGTCCACAAGAGGCGGCGACATCGCGACGCCTCGGCGGTTGCCGGTGGAGGAGGCAAGGGCGGCGGGCGCGGTCGCCACAAGACTGCTCGAAAGGAGCGCCCGTGCCCACAGCAGCAAGAGCAGAGCCCGAAGACTGGTGACTTGGTCAAGGCCACGACTACCAGCAGTGGCGGGCACCGATATCAGAGCAAGGTTCGCGCGAACACTTCCAGAAAGCGACCGCATCCTCCTCCCACCGGGGACGCCCAGGCCATGTCTTCGCCCCCAGAAGCCGCCTTGTCGACCTTCCCGTCACCGGAGCCCGCAACGCCGTCCCGCTGTCCGAAAGGTGAGAGCACGTTCACTCTGCGTTCATCGATAGTGATGATTACGATCATCATCACTTCATCAATTTATGACGACGACGATGACATCAAATCGTGGTGCTTTATCACGAATCGAGTGGCGCAGGCGGGATGTATTAGTTGAGTTAAATTAAAGTTAAATAAAAAAAAAGTTGAGTTATAAACCAGAAGCACGATCTCATTTGAGGCAAGCGGCTGTTATGCGAAACTCCTGACTGATGTTCAACACCTGGTGTTTTTAACGCAAACCCAATGCACGGTACAGGGACGTTTCTGCATTCCGCCATCATTAGAGAGTTTTAGCTTAGGTGACGCAAGCGACTTGCGTACCCACGAACTAGGGGCGACGCTACTGCGCATGCGCAGACCCGGACTTAGCTGTCTGCGCATGCGCGGTACCGTGGCCCCTAGTTCTTGCGTAGGTAAGCTGCTTGCGTCCCCTAAACTAATGCTCTCTATTAAAATGCGGCGACCGCAGCCGCGATCGAACACGCGATCTCCTGCTCAGTAGCACAGCACCACAGCCAGTGAGATGTGTCGCCGGGTTGCAGTAATTCGGTAGACTACTTAAGCTAAAGAAAGATGATATGATGAAGGTGTGAAAATAAGAAGTGCGAGTACACAGTCAGACATGGATGATATAATTGCCATGTTTTAGGTAAAAGAAATGCTGCAGTGAGATGGTGAAAGAAACAAATCAAATAAGAATAACGCTAACAGTTTTGTCGACAAGTTTCGCAAGTAAGTTTTCCTGTGTCATTGCATGCATTACTGTGTGTCTGACTTCGTACGGATTTTTCAAATATTAACAATATAGCAACAGTCAACTAGATGCCAAGACAAAGATCAATGGGCACAGTACAGTCCTGGGGTAGAGCACTGCACGGGCCTGCAGGAACAGACCCGCACTGAGACGCCGTGCTTAGCTGCGCAATGCCATAGCTGCTAAGTCACTACGCCACGTGTGAAATGCAATTCAAACGCAGTATGAATTTTACTTGAACAGGTGGCGCAATACCGCACCCAGTGGTGCAGAGGAAGACCTTTGTGTCTTTGTGAATACGGGATTAAGCAATAGCAAAAGTAGGCAACCATAATATTTATTTATTTATTTATTTATTTATTTATTTATTTATTTATTTATTTATTTATTATTTTATTTGTCTCAATGCATTAAAGGCCCTGTGGGCGTTATACTAAGGGGTGTGGGTGTGCACGATTGAATAGAATACATAAATGGCAATTTAAAAGCTATAAAACCCAAATATATCAATAAAAACAAAGAACAGTGTTTCAGTAAAAAGAAAACACAGCATGTGGTCGAAGCCATGGTGTCCGGAGTAACATAGTTTAGTGCAGAGAAAAACGAAAAAAAAACAAAATATTCATCCAAATACAATATTGACGAGCAAAGATTATTTCGTTTACTCGGCGTTAAAACAGTGCGATGGTAAATGCATAAAAAAAGCACTGCAGAGTCCTCGCGTAGATAGACTGTAAATAAAGTAGTAACGTATGCAGAGGCAAATTTTTCGCTTTGTAAGTAACCTAGTAGTGCAATATTGATGGATTTGTTACCACAACGATGTTAGACTCATGCAAGTCTCATTCGGCTCTTCACAATGCCAAAGGCGAATTCTGGTGTTTCTTTCTCCTGGAGAAATTGGAAGCAATTTTGCGTGCTCGATCTGGACTGGTTGAAATAAGCGGTGCTGGCAGAATAAGAGATTGAACGAACGATGTGTTGCTGTAGTAAAGTGAATGAAAGAACAGCAATCAGGATAAATCGCCTGCGCATGACAAGTGTAGTAAGACGAAGTTTTGCTTTCACTGATGAAAGATGCGATAACACCGCCATTGTTACATCGCTGAAATGATAAAACTGCGTAAATGGCAGCTATGCTGTGCATGCGTGCGTGTGTGTTTGAGCATGTGTGCCTGCCTGCATGTGTGTGCATGTGTGTGTGTGTGCGTATGTGTGTGTGCAACACTTACGCGAGAAAAAAATAATCCCATAGCTCCAGTGACGGAAGGATCTCCAAAAGGCTACTGCCAACGGTCCCTGCTTTACACCGGTAGCGAGAAATCTTTTATTGCCACTGGACTGTCAAGAAGTCTGCAATGTATTCGTATGAGAAAAGAAAGAAGGATCATATGCACATACGGTAGTATGAAAAACGAAGTATGGGTGGACGTCATCGAAGTCAAAGCAGCGGAGAAAGCAGGAGATGTTCCAAAAAGAGGAGCAGGCGAAGCAGATGTAACATCGAGAGCGAATGTCACCTGACCTGATGAGTAAAACAAAGTCGTGCGCAAAGTGAACGGGTTGAGCATTATGAACAGCTTAAGACAAACACTGATGGTACCAGACTTCTTATCGAAGCAGATTTCTACCACGAAACAGTGTCAGGAAAAACAAAAAATCACCACCCAAGCACTCCGTATAGATGGTTAATCAGCGAAGCTGAAACGTGTGGTACCGGCGTCTATCACTCGGTTCATGCCGACGGTTCATTAAACTTAGGCTTGGCAGGCTGCCGGACTTTCGGTACGCAGTTGCTGCTTGGCCTCGGCTGCACGAGCCTGTTCTTGTGCCCGGGCTGCAGCATCAGCACGGCGTAGACGAGGCCGCTCCCGGTCGCGCTTGCAGCGCTGCCTATCGAAAGGTGCCTGCTCCTCAGAAGTACGTGTGATGCGTGCCCTAACGATTTCGGAGCCGGAAAGAAACTGCTGCGCGCGCACTCGGATGCGACGGAGAGCAACAACGTCACTACTGGCGCAGCCAATCGTGTGCCTCTCTTTCTTTTTTTTTTCGCGCATGGACATGGGATTGCGCCGGAGGGGTTTTCGGCGTACAGGCGACAGACGGACGGACGAATCGGCTAGCCATATACAGCTTCGCTGTAAAAGGATCATCGAGAAGAATGTACCATTTGAAAGCCTTCTGGCATGGACTGTTCGCGGACCGTGTACACTGAAATGGCAAGCACTCCCGTAAATTGTGTTTTTGTACTAGATGCTGCAGAAAGATGTGACGAAATCAACGATGCAGAAAAACGTTTGCGAACTGGAAAACGTGTGTCTGACACCACGTGAGGACTTCAGAGGTACGAGAGATGACGACATGATAATAGCCACATTTTAAGAGACAATTACGGAAGAAGGCGGGAGTTACCGAGTAAAACTTCCTTGGAGGGAGTTGGTAAGCTTGCAAGACGACAAGGATATTCTGACCTAGACATTTATGTAAATGTCTACTAATGTCCAAAAATACAAAAAAGAATATTGGGAAGATATGATAAGGCTATAGAAGACGATATAACGTCTGGTGTGACGGAAAGAGTGCACAACGATGGAAAGTGCGGGCAGATAAAGTATTACAAGCCACACCAAGTAGTGATACGAGAGAGCAGGGCAATAACCAAAATGCGTTTCATCGTGTTTCACGCTTCGTCAACGGCCAATCGCTGCATGTCACTGAAAATCAACTTACAAGCAGGAGCAAACTTGAAGCCCAACATACTTGCCTTATTACTCAACTTCCTGAGTCATCATGTTGCAATGACCGTTGACGTTGGAAGGGTATTCCTACAGATCGACATCCATGGTGGTGATTGACATGCCCTCAGGTACCTATTGTGGGGCTATACCAGACAGAAGAACTCTGACAAAAGAAAGATCGCAACGTGTCGAATGACGCGAGGGACCTTTGCAATGTATTGAAGTAGCTTCCTCCAAATCGCAACAATTACTCAACATCTTAATAAAGACTAGGAGAACTGGCACAGTCAAGAAATTAATAAATTCTATTTGCATTGATGACGTGATGCTACGTGCCAAAGACTTGAAAGAAGCATAGTTATACACGCCGAAGGGAGATATTTTCCCAAGGGCCGAAATGAACTTAAGAGATGGACCCACAACAGCACGTGATTAAGGAAGACATTTGAACGACAAGACTCCACACCAGAAAATTCGGATGATGCTACTCTACTCGGCATAAAACGGTACACTTCTGCATACCCAGGGAAGAAATGGTTGACAGATATCGCAGACAGGTTCACGGAACGCTCGGTGCTGCAAGCAAGTGCCATAATATTGACCCGATCAGATTTCTAGCGCCAGTCACGATCGTCTCAGAAATACAATACAACGCACTATGTCAATACAACGACTATGGAAAGCGGATATTTCATCAGCCGACCAAATTAAGGAGAAACGCTAAATGAATGAATTAAATTGAGGAACTACCAACAGTCGAAAAGCTCGAAGTGCCGAGACCGTACGTCGAAAATTTAAGGAAGACTACAAGGATGAACATCCATATATTATGAAATGTCCATCCCGCTACGTACGGCCCGGTCGCATACTTTGTAGTATGCATTGAAGATGGAAGAAGAGCAGTAAAAGTGCTTCTAGGGAAGATCAAAGTAGCTCGAATTGAAGCTACTAGCCTGGCAAGGTTTGAACTTCTGGGGTAAATTCGCTTTCAGTGAAAATATGTAAATTGCTCAACCAAGAATTGCAGATGATAAAACCCAATTCCTCAAGTAAAGGTCTGACTGATTCAATAATATTGTCACAGTCGGTAATGTGGAAAGAAGACGACGCTGATAGTGGTCTTAGAGACGACGAAGATGTGTTTAAGAGTATCGATGCTCTACGCTTGTTGGCTCAGCCATTAAAAGCCACTTGTAAATAGAAAATAGACGAACGCTTCTTCCTTCCCGTAACATCATTGGTGGAGGTGCGGGGTAATCACATGAGCAAGACGGAGCTCCGCAGCGGACGTAACCTGGCCGCCATCTCATCTGAAGGAGGGAGTTAAACCGCCGCCCCGGCGTCGCCACCGACGGTCATCCTGGCCCAGCCTCGCGACCCAGGCATGTTTTGCGGGATTGACAACGTTGACGTTGACGAATGGTTACAGAATTATGAACGGGTCAGCGCACACAACAGGTGGGATCACACGCTTATGCTGGCTAATATAATATTCTACCTCAAGAAAACAGCACGGGTCTGGTTCGAAACACATGAAGAGATTACGAGTTGGGACCAGTGTAAACAGAAGCTTAGAGATTTGTTCGGCAAACCCGTCGGCCGCCAACGTGCTGCGAAGAAGGACCTTGGGACCCGTGTACAGACGTCCACTGAATCTTACGTGGCGTATATCCAGGACATCCTTGCTCTTTGCCGCAAAGTTGATAACAATATGGCAGAGGCAGACAAGGTCAGCCACGTCTTAAAGGGCATCGCGGACGACGCGTTTAACCTGCCTGTTTATAAGAACATCACAACGGTCAATGAGATAATTCACGAATGTCGCCGCTTTGAGGACGCGAAGAGTCGCCGCATAGTTCGACAGTTTACTCGTCTACCTAATACCGCAGCTTCATCGACGTGCGAAGACATTTGTCCACCGCGGGAGTCCACCTCCAGCGAGAACGTCGTACGTATCGTTCGGCGAGAAATCGAAGCAGCGTCTCCTTCCACGCCAGTGACGCAGTGCTTTGACGATTCCCGGCCGCTTGTGTCCCTCATTCAGTCAGTCATTCGCCAAGAACTTGCCAATGGAGGTCTTCCATCCATCTGCTCCGCCAGCCGTCCTGACGTTGCTTCGTCTGCTGCCTCTGCCCCTGCTCCACGTAGCCAATACGTACCATATCCGAGCTATCGCAACCCGGCCGAATGGCGCACCCATGACGATAGACCCATCTGCTTTTACTGTGGACGTGTGGGCCACATCTCTCGCCACTGTCAAAGTTCCTGGCCAGCCCACTCACGACCAAGCTTTCCCGCCTACCACCGCTCCCCACTGAATCCTCGCCCGCCATCACTCTCCTCCGAGGTTGAAGACGCACCTGACAACGCTCGAGCTACCGCGACCAGCCGATCGCCATCACCACATAGTCGCCGCTCCCGTTCGCCCCAGCTGCGTCGCTCTCCATCCCCAGCTTACCGTCGCCGCTCTCCAACGGGAAACTAACTGGGGCAGCTCCTGGAGGTGACGCTGCTCTAGAACACCGGCCTGAAATTCCTCTGCTGACCCTGCCTACTAATCGGAACCTTCTGGACGTGGACGTGGATGGTTTGCCCGTTACAGCACTCATCGACACTGGAGCCCAAATTTCGATCATGAGTGCGGAGCTTCGAACGCGCTTGAAAAAAGTACTTACCCCTGCTCCGACTCGACTGCTCCAGGTCGCCGATGGTGGAACTCCGGCTGTGCTTGGAATGTGTACTGCTCGTGTCAGTGTCGCCGGTCGCCACACGTCCGTTTTGTTTAATGTGCTTGAACATTGCCCTCATAATGTGATCCTCGGACTCGACTTTTTGTCTGCCCATTCTGCTCTGATTGACTGTTCCGCCGGTGTTGTCCAACTTGACCTACCCCTATCTGTTCCCATTGACCTTCTGGCTGAAGCTCCAGCTCAACTTTGTTCCGCGGATTTTATACGCCTGCCATCTCTTGCAGCAACCTTCATCCCTATTTTAGCCAGCCCACCTGTACCTGACGGAGACTACATCCTTACTCCCTCGACGTCAGTCCTGCTTTCTTACAATGTCTCCTTCCCACGCACCATCGTTTCTGTTGCGGACAATCAGACATGTCTTCCCATCCTAAATTTCGGGCAGTGCCCACAAGTAGTTCCTCGAGGCATGTCTCTTGCCACGTTGTCACCAACGCACGAGTGCCACATTTCTGCTCTATCTGTTGCTCCGTCTTCGACCACTGCTCATTCTGCGCCTTCTGCATCAGTACCGACCGACGACTTTACAAAGATGATTGCACCGGACCTCTCAACCCAAGAAGCCGCAAAGCTCCGTGGCCTCCTCGAGTCCTACTCCGACATTTTCGATCTGAACGATCGCCCTTTGCGTCAAACTACGGTCGTGACACATCGGACAAATACCGGCGATGCAGCACCTGTTCGCAGACGCCCATACCTGGTGTCGCCCTCTGAGCGACAAGTTATCCAGAGCGAGGTTGACAAGATGCTTGCCAAAGGGATTATTGAAAACTCTTCCAGCCCGTGGGCGTCCCCTGTTGTTCTCGTCAAAAAGAAGGATAACAGCTGGCGATTCTGCGTTGACTATCGTCATCTAAACACGATCACCAAGAAAGATTTATATCCACTTCCCCGCATTGACGATGCTCTGGATTGTCTCCATGGTGCTACTTATTTTTCATCTATAGACCTTCGCTCTGGATATTGGCAAATTGCCGTGGACGAAATGGACCGTGAAAAGACCGCATTCGTCACACCAGACGGCCTATATCGGTTCCGGGTAATGCCTTTTGGCTTGTGCAATGCCCCGGCGACCTTTGAACGGATGATGGCCATGCTCTTGCGTGGTTTGAAATGGTCCATCTGTTTGTGCTACTTGGATGACGTCATCGTTTTCTCTTCAACTTTTGCGACTCATCTTGAAAAACTTTCATCTGTTCTTTCTGTTTTTCTCACCGCTGGCTTGCAGCTCAACTCGTCCAAGTGCCACTTCGGTCACCGCCAAACACCTCGTCGATTCATCAGGCATTCGCCCCGACCCCGCTAAAGTTCACGCTGCGCAGAATTTCCCCGTACCAACTTGTGCCAAAGATGTTCGCAGCTTTATTCGCCTATGCTCGTACTTCCGCAGGTTTGTGGAAAATTTCGCCCATGTTGCCCGTCCCCTGACTGACCTCCTCAAGAAAGACGTTCCTTTCTCTTGGGGCTCTGAACAAGCGTCTGCTTTCTCGCAGCTCATCACGCTGCTCACCACACCTCCTGTTCTCGCCCATTTTGACGCCTCCGCTCAGACAGAAATCCGCACTGACGCTAGTGGCTACGGCATCGGCGCAGTTTTAGCTCAACGCCAATGTGGGCACGACCGCGTCATCGCCTACGCCAGCCGCCTCCTCTCTCCCGCAGAGCGCAATTACTCGATTACCGAGCGCGAGTGTCTCGCCCTCATTTGGGCGGTGGGCAAGTTCATACCCTATATATATGGTCGGCCATTTACAGTTACAACCGACCACCACGCCATTTGTTGGCTTTCCTCCCTTAAGGATCCGACCGGACGCCTCGGTCGCTGGGCCCTACGGCTGCAGGAATACACATACACTGTGGTCTACAAGTCGGGTCGTCTACATCAGGACGCTGACTGCCTGTCTCGAAATCCCGTCGATGTACCGGACGGCTCAGTGGATGTCGCACCGATCTGCGTTCTTTCGCTCCCAGCGTTGCAAGACCTTGGCGCTGAACAACGACGCGATGAGTCGTTACGCCCCATTATCGAACGCCTGCTCTCTGCTCCGTCTGACCCATCCCTTCACATGTTGGTACTACAAAATGGCATCCTGTATCGCCGCAACATGCACCCCGACGGGCCTGAGCTCCTCACCGTCATTCCGTCTCATCTGCGACAGACTGTACTGCAGCAGCTGCACGACGTTCCCACCGCTGGACACCTTGGCGTTACGCGGACCTATGACCGAATTCGGCGACGGTTCTTCTGGCCCCGTCTCAACCGCTCCGTTCGCCGCTATGTTGCCGCGTGTGAGTCGTGTCAACGCCGGAAAAGAGCAGCTGTGCCTCCTGCCGGACTGCTGCAGCCTTTGGGTATACCGGCCGACCCTTTTTTTCGCGTTGGCGTTGATCTTCTCGGACCATTCCCTATGTCGAATGACGGAAATAGGTGGATTGCCGTCGCTACGGACTATACAACTCGCTATGCCATTACTAGAGCCCAACCGACCAGCTGCACTACAGACGTCGCTGATTTCTTGCTTCACGACGTTATCTTGCACCACGGTGCACCTCGTCAACCTCTCACCGATCGCGGCAGATACTTTCTTTCCAAAGTCATAAACGAGCTACTTCGATCATGTGCTACTAAACACAAACACTACCGCTTACCATCCTCAAACTAACGGTCTTACTGAACGCCTGAACCGCACAATAACTGACATGCTCGCAATGTATGTTTCCTCCAATCATCGTGACTGGGACATTGCTCTGCCATTTGTCACGTTCGCCTACAATTCCTCGCGCCACAACACAGCTGGCTATGCCCCCTTCTATCTCCTCTTCGGCCGTGAGCCAACTTTGCCTTTCGAGACACTCCTCTCGACCACGCTCGATTCGCCGACAGAGTACACACGGCATGTCATAACCACAGCGACCCAAGCACGCCAGGTTGCCAGAATTCGTCTTTCTGCTTCACAGACATGCCAGAAGTGCCGTTACGATCAGCGCCATCACGACGTGCATTATGAACCAGGTGCCCTTGTGCTAGTCTGGTATCCAACTCGGCATGTTGGTCTTTCGGAGAAATTCCTCTCGCGATACTATGGCCCTTACCGTATCCTTCGCCAGGTGACCCCTGTCACGTATGAAGTGTCTCCGCTGGATGCCACGGTGCCTTCACCTCTCTCTGACATCATCCACGTCAGCCGTCTCAAACCTTACCTTTCTCGGACAGATGAGCCGCACCAATCAGGTGCTTTTTCCGACGGGGGTTATGTCACAGTCGGTAATGTGGAAAGAAGACGACGCTGATAGTGCTCTTAGAGACGACGAAGAAGTGTTTAAGAGTATCGATGCTCTACGCTTGTTGGCTCAGCCATTAAAAGCCACTTGTATATAGACGAACGCTTCTTCCTTCCCGTAACAATATTTACTTGGATCAAAAAGTGCAAGAAGCGAGACGTTTTCATTGACAACAGAATCAGTGATATAAGTACGTCTCGAGAACAACAATGGAACTACATGAGGAGTAACGAAAATCCAGCGGACCTCTCAACCAGAGGCACTGCCGCAAAAACGTTACTGTCAGCTGAATTTGGTGGAAAGTACCACAGTGGTTGTCCCCCCCCCCCCCCTCCATCTACGCACACAAGAATGAGCAAACCTCTTACGGGGCGAGTGACAACCAAGAATACTCAGAAGAAGGAGTCGTTATCATGCATAACATAACGCAATGCACCACGTAGCAAGTGAGCAACCCTAACCAGTTTAGATTTCACTGCCAACGCTAGGCGTACATGCAAACGGCATGTAGCCTCGCGCACCCGAGTTACAACGCAGTTCGCTGCTGAACGCCAACTGTGACAGCGGTTTGAGATGGAGGCGCAGACATCTTTTGGACGTATGAAGGTTTACGCGGTGTTGTGAAGCGCTCTTGAAGGCAAAGCCCTCCTCTTCTGCAGCCGGCCTCTCCTGATGTGGCAGCTTCGGGACAGGAGGAGGGCAGGCTGCTTTCACGTCGGCGCCGGAGCCGCTAGGGCCAACAAAGATATCGCCGGATCTGCTTATATGTATAGCTACCAATAATGCCGCTCCAAATGTGCTCGTCAATGACCTATTCTCTACAAAATTACGCAATGAAGCCACAAACATCACACCGTTGACCTCTCTGCAACAACATACACTTTCAAGTACATCATTTTCTTATAAAGCGGGAAGCTCTTAGAAGCGTTCCGTCATCCAATTACATGGACAAGCATCGCGGATGGTTTCTCTACATCTCTTTTCTTCTTACCAACTCAGGCCATACTTCCTGCACTCCTTTTACTCTCCCCTCAAGCCACACACATTCCCTAGCTGAATCATATGTTCCCTGCATTTCCGCCCCTGCCTCTCTTTTTCTTCCGCTAAAGAGTTTCGCACTGCACGGGGTGCCTTTCATGTTTCACCACGCCATTTAATCAGCGCCCCGTGCTTGCCACCAAGGTGTTTTACAGTCAATAAGCCAGCAGTGTGCTTTCCTCTTTTTCCCAGCCAAGAGGCTGCTGGCCGTCAATCTCCCACGTGCCGATCCTTCGGGGGCCGAAGTGACCAGTCCCGAGTCTACGCTAGCGTCGCCACCTGTCGACCAGCATCTCGCTCAACCTCCGCCGGGCACCGGACCCGCAGAATTCCAGCTTCCGATAATCGAACCCGTCGCCTCCTCAAGCGAGCTCGCAGCCCGAACTGCGGGACGCGGGGTCGGTAAATCGGCGCCAGCGGACGCCGAACGGGCACACGAGTGGGCCGCCAAGCAAGTGGATGGGCTGCCTGACGTCGACAGTGTAGTTGTCGAGACCGCGCAGGTGCATGCGCCGTCCGCCGACGGAAACGATGCCGTGCTGCCCGGCACCGAGCCGTTCGAAATCGACGAGAGAAACTCGGGGCCTCGCGCAGCCACACAGCAGCCGTACGCGCTGTCTGCCAGGGAAGTGGTCGAGAATGGTGGACCAAACGACACCGGCAGCGCCTTGAAAGATCAGCAGCAGGAGGGGGAGAGCGAGCATTTCGAATCCTCCGCACTGCACCGGTGGCGAAAGGCGCCGCCGGCGGCCAGAGGGGGAATACTGCCCAACTGGCTCAAGCAGAGACTGCAGCAGGGGCAAACCGATGGAGAGGAGCAGGTAAGGGTCCAGGGCGGGTATTCTGTAAGGGTCCACCTAGTGGACTTTCCATTTCGGCCGCTGCTGAGTGGATGCAGCTGTACGAGCGAGGAGTGTACGAGTGGCCGTAGCCAATCAGGAACGGCCGAAATGGACAGTCCACTAGGTGGGCTCTTACAGAATACCTCTCGAGCTGGGGTTCACGTCTGTACAGGCTCCGTGCGCCCGTCTCGGGACGTCGCCAGCGCTATAGTGAGGTGTGCCATCTATGGTGGAGACTTCATACTTGGCGTGAAATGCAAATGTCAGTCCGAGGGAAGATGCAGGGCGCATGGTGCGGCGATCAGCGTGTTCCCTCGTGACGTCACACATTCATACCTTTTTAATGAGTTTCCAAGGGGAGCTTTTTTGTCTCTTTCCACCGCTTTGACGGCGTTCAGTGGCTGCTGAGCCATCAGTCACGGAATACGTTCCACTAAGTATGTGCATCTGTATATGTGCCGCTAGGTAAGTGCCCGAACAGACAACATGGGAAACTGTATGTGAATATTCTCTTGGCCAATCTTCTAGAATGGGTAAGTGCGTCTGAGTAGCTGCCCAAATAGGCAAGCTGAAAAAGAGGGAATGAGTGAAGTGGCAAAGAGAAAACAGAAAAAAATCCTACAGAGAAGGGATGACATCGCCAGCAAACGCAGCCTAGTGTTGAGCAGGAATGCATCGAAGCGAAGAAGTGAATGCATTTCAGTTAACTTTATAGAAAACTTCATTTATCACAATTTCACACATATGCGTGAAACCCGCATGCTTCTTTCCACTTAAAGCGTTAAAAGTGGCTGCCGCGTGCGCCGATGACGGATTGTGCACGAGATGAAGGCGCGAATAAGATACCATGCATTGCATACAGTAGTTCAACATACTTGTAGCACACACATGAAGTTTACTACGAAGTTTGTGCGGCTGGTGCAATATGTCTCGAGTGCAACTTGTTCCTTCTAATGTATGGTAAAGTGACAAGATGTGGGAAACATCGTGTCTTTCTTGCTGGAAGGCCGGGGCCGAAATCCTGCCGTATCGCCAAAGCTCATCGTGTGTCCGAAGTCTCACTATGACAGTGCACTCGTGCTTCCTATTGTGCTAGCTAAACATTGCAGTAGTTAGAACGAACAACAAATATTATTTCAAATTGCCAATACAGAGAACACGACAACATTTACTACTTCGAATGAGCCGCGCCTTGATCATAGGTCACAGAAGCTCACTGTGAAATCAAAATATCGCCCAGACATTACTGACATTGCGTTACTGTTTGACGAAGCTCACCGGGCAGAGAAAGTTCACAGACATTTGAAAGCAGCATGTGTTTAAAGGACAACGTCACTGCTGCAGAAATCCACAATCATAATTCTGCCAGCGACCAATGTTAATGCGCTCACGATTCCTTGCGTAGCTCACGTACTTTCCCGAGACTGACTGTCTATCTATCTGTACATCTATCTGCCTATCTATCTATGTCTCTAACCGTTTTCCCGCCAACCTGGCTCACTGGGTAGTCTGTGGTCGATTGGGTAGCGCATCGGGCTTCGGTTCTGAGCGAACAGGGTTCGAAACCAAGCATCTGACCATATTGGGCCACTGGGTATGTGGCACGGTACAACTACGTGACGTTCTTCAACGACCCTCTTTGACGCCAACAAGCTCCACTGTGGACGTAGTGCTGGCCAGGTTTCATTTTGTATATATACCGCTATTCAACAAACTTCTTTGACGCCAACTTTGAGCCCTGAGTATATGCCACTCGTTCGATGTTGCTCTTCATTAAACCTATTTGTCATTACTTGACACCTGCTGCTCTATAGTGACAAAAATTCTGCTTGAATTTTGTCCGATGCTTCGCGCAATTGAACCCACGCCCTCGCGGCATTTACGGCGGCGTCGCTAGATGGCCCAGCGCGTGCGGCAAGAAGCGCGAAAGAGGGGCCCGGTTGCATATAGGTCTTGGCGTTGGCGACAAGGTGTGTTGCCACATTGCTTCATTGATAATAGCGTTAATGTCATCGACATTTATTGTGAGATTTCTCCTGCAGGGTTTTTGTACTGGGATACTCGTCGTGGTGGATTGATTCCTACGGCGTTCTGCGTTCCGAGGTTCGATTGCCGTTCGCCGCGGACGTATTTTGCTGTGGGCGGCAAAAACACTCGGCGCTTCGACTGAAGTGCACGTTGAAGGAATCCGGGTGGTCGAAACTAATCTGGGAATCTACTGCTGAGGCGTCTCTCGTAACCCTAGTTAACATGAAATGGGTTCGTTGAACAGCGGCGCATAGCCAATGATAAAAGTTGGCGCAACGGTTGCTTTCGAACACGGCTCCCTCATCACGGCAGCCCAACGCCATATTCATTATACCGTGGAGTACCCAGTGAGGCAAGTTGACCAGAAAACTGTTCGATGTTGACATACAACTAACATGCCGCAAAAGGTGGCTATGTTTCCAAGGAGCGCTAATCGCAATAAAAATCCCACATAACGACTTACGGCCTCCGAGATGGAGCAGTGCTTGCGTTAACGATCTCGGAGGCAATTTATGGAGAGCTGAATTCGAACTCGGGTCGAATTGCGTCGTATTGCGAAATGTATAGTCCCGTTACTTACGCAGCTTGTAAAGAACAAGCCAAATTGGAGTAAATCTGAATATTTCCGGTGTTCGTAAGGGAGGAGGAGGCGTAGAGGAGAGAAGGATCTGTAGACGGATGCATGGTCAAGTGCGCAAGTTGAGATGATCCATTACGAGCAGCGCGCGCAAACGTGTAAGGACTGAGGAACGCTCAACGTCTAGCGCTGTTGTTCTTCTACCTTTTTTCTCCTCTTTCTTCAAAGCGCTTTAAATATTCCCTTCCGACAATCCCAACTTACTGCACCAAGTACTGACATATATCTTGATGCGATGGAACATCTAAGTACACCTGTGAACCGTCCTTTCCGGGAAACACGTACTAGTTTCCTCTCGGAGCACTGATTGCTACTCTGGATACTGTAAAATTACGCCATACTATCAAATTATCCACCTTCTCAGTGAAATACTGATTGGTTAAGAGCAGAGTGACGCCCTCACAGCGCCCAGAATAGAATTACTCGATCGTGCTACAACTGGAAGCAGTAGCGTTTCTTACGAGCACCACTGGTGGGAACCTAGGAGCTGCCATCGTTCAGCTATATCATGAGAGCGATGGATAGCATGGGGATTTGTATAATTTTCTTGTTTTTGTATTAAGGCATTCTCGTGATGCGGCATTGTATACTTTATTTTTGTAAATTTCTAAGCAATCGAGGCAGGGAGTCTATGCGCACGTGGACAATCAACGCAAATTGTTGCATTTATAACGCAGTATTTTGTTAAAATAGATCGCTTTGCAAGGTACCAAAGCCTCTTGAGGCCAGGAGTACAAGGTTTAGGCAAATCCATGTATTAACTATAATTCCCATGCTCTTTGAGCCGCCGTACTTGCACGTGTCGGAAGACAGTAACGCCCCAGTCCTCTCTGATCATTATTGCCACACTTTCTAAACTACAGGTATAGGCTCCGAGATTCGCGCGCCAATATAGCTACTGGCGCGCGCAATCTTAGAAGCCATGCTGGAAGCCAACCTCCACGTGCCAACCTTTAAACCCCCACGCAGGAGAGCAAGAAGAAACGGCTGAAGTGCAACGCTGACCAGCGCAGCCGACTCGCGCTGTCGTCCGTGGCCGCCGTGCTGCTTCTCGCACTGGTCCTCTGGCTCGGTGCAAAGGACACGGCGTTCGATGTGACGTCAGTGTCGCTTTGCACGACTTCCGAGTGCCGCATGCACGAGCACTCCCTCGTTTACGTCGCAGACCCGACGGTCAAGCCCTGCGAGGACTTCTACGCCTACGCGTGCGGGAAGTGGAGGCGTCTGATGGTCCTGCCGTTCGACCAGCACATGCACCGACGCGCCACCGTCGCCGTGAAAACGCAGGCAAACTCGCACCATAGCGTTTCACACAAAGGTTGCTAGAGGAAAACGTTGCGCTATAGTGTGTACACAGGAGCTGCAAGCGTGGCTGTTCAGCCAGCGTCGGAACGAGGAACGGGGCGTGAATATGCCTAAAGGCGCAGAGTTTCATCCAATAACTACCAGAGGAAACTCCTGTGCCCGTGTCTACGGTAGCTGCAATCGGGGCGATTCATCCAGCACGGGAACTGTGGGAAGTACATGGATTTGCCTAGACTTCGTGCTACTGGCTTCAAGCGGCTCCGCGACTTTGTAAATTCGTCATTTTCAACGAAGCACTGTGTATGAAGTAATTAAGGAAACATTACTAAATTGTCGGACGGCAGGATTCGAGCACAGGACCTCTAGCACAGAACTTCGATACTGAAACCATTACGCCACGGGCGCACGCATCGACAAGCGGCATATGATTCCCTTATGAATTTCTTGCAAGCAAGACAGCGCGTTGAGACGCTCGACGCGTTTCAGTTTGGCCGATTCGACAGTTTCTTCTGCTGCAATTAGTAGTGATTTTACCTGTTCGCAGAGTGTTCTGAACTTAGAAAAGTACAGATCGTCTTGTAGTCAAGGTTTCGACGAAAATTCTTCTTGTCAGGCATTGAAGCGAAAAAAGGTTTGCAGTCACTGACAAAGTCAAACGAAAAGAAAGACGTTTCGGAACCCGTACAGGTTCCTTGTTCACAATGAGGTGGACAAGACGAGTAGTGGCATATTAAAGGCGGAGTTAGTGATGCAATGACTGACTGTAGATGATAGGCATGCTTCCTGCTGCTCGGTTCATGGTCCCGGTTGTCGATCGGATGAATAGATCGCTTTGATTAGGACAATGAAGACAGGTAAAGCGTAACAAGCAAAGCTACAATTACATAAGAATCCACAAATACGAAGATCGGACAAATCCATGCACTTCCCATCATTCCCATAGTGGCTGAACGATCGTAGCACCAGAGTTCTTTCTAGTAATTATTGTACGAAACTTTGCGCCTGAAGGCTGTCCTTTCGGCTTCAAATTGATTTGTGGCTTTGCAAATTGATCATTTTCAACGCAATATTCCATTACAAAAGCAACAATTCGCAATAGCTGTGCGCGTGCGCGGAGACTCGCTGTGCTCGCCGAGCTGGTTGAGTGGCTATGGCGATCAGCTGCAAAACACGATGCCGCGGGTTGAATTCAGAGCAGCGGTGGGCACGTTTCGATGCGGGAGAAATGCAAAAACGCTCGTCTGCTTAGACGTTGGCGCACGTTAAAGAACCGCAAATGGCCAAAATTATGCCGGGGCCTCCCATTGAGGCGCGCCTCGTAAAAAAATATGGTAGCTTGAGCGCGAAAACGTGTTTTTAATATAGAGAGTAATACATAAGCGCCGCAAGAACGCCTGAGGCCATAGGAACTGAGATTAGTCCATGTACTACAATATTAAACAAATGTACACCCTTTGGGGTGTTATATTTGCCACACAGCAATAATCGTCATCGGTCTTGCTTGCGTTACCTTTCGTGAAAACGATGCGCTCGTTACTTCCCTGTCGAGAATGATCTGTCATGCTGATAACGCGCATGTCGTTCGTGATTTGGATGTGCCGCGCTCGCAGCGTTAAAGAAAGGAAATTCGGACAAGACAGATGACGATTATTGTTGTGTGGTAAGATACGACATAAAGGGTGTAATTTTGCTTAAGATTGCACCCATCGTCCCTACGGTAGATTCTATTTTAAAAGAAAAGAGAGGAAAATTACGATAGAAACACCCCATTGGGAAATCTTTATAGAGTGCGTAGCATTCTTGTACACGTTAAGTATGAAGCTTATACTCTACCATCGAAACCAGGAGTGCCGTACTTGAAAGCGACACCAGAGGGAAATAATTAGTGAAGCGGTAGTGGATAGACTAGTGCCCTAGAACGACTAAGCCGTTACTATTATCGCGAACAGAGCTTCTTTAGCTGAGAAACAGACGTAAATGCAGGATATGATTAGAAATTCCTCCGAAAAATTCAAGTACTAGTCCAATGACGAAGGCACTCCTCATAATTCTGTCCCTAGTACTCAACCATGCGTAATAAAAAAGCTAATTGTATTGTCTTATAAGAAGAAAAAGTGCTGGTTGTCAAGTTCTATTTGATTTTTAGAAAAGAAGAAGAAGAAAGAATGATTGATGTTACCCCCACAACGACACGGGTGGTCGAAATATTTCGCTTTCTCCACTGCCCGCGCATTCGCGTTTCAGTAGTTCCGTTATCGCGCAGTGCTGCGCGGATTTTGCAGGCTCGCGAAACTCGCAGAAATTGCGAGTAGCAGAGAGTGTGTCACGTCCATGCGATGAACAGTCCTCACCACGTAACCAAGAGCAGCTGCAGCGGCGAATCCAACGCTTGCTTTCTCCACGGGGCAGCGTTTCGCTCATTAAACGTAGCGCCGTCTGTCGGGCGCCGCTTTACCCACCGACGGCAGTAAAGGGCGATGATGACGTATGCAACGTCACCACTCCCCCCTCGGGGGCGCACGATTTAAATTGCGCTAAAGGTATGCGGACCCTTCAGACGCATTCGTCCACGACCACTCAGCATTTGCCGTTAGTTCCCCTTTAAGAGATAATTGTACAACTCTAAAGGATACCACGCACACTATGACTATCTCCCAAGCGAACTCGTTTTTACCTTGAATCTTGTGTTTGTTAAATGAAAGAAATATTGTTGTGCTTTTCCTTCTCCCTCATAATTTGCCAGCAGCCGACACGCTCGCTTAAGTTCCAACGCATCATCTTCAAAAGCTTCTCATGTTGCAAACGCAATTCTCTGGCTGCTCGCGTTTCAAGCGCGCACCTTGCCCGCGCAAGCTCTCGCCTGCGTTCTAAATGCGCTGTAGTGAGGCCAGATCGAAACGCGCCAAGCGTCTCAATGCGCTCGCTTGCCCGCGAGAAATTCATAAGGGCGTTTTATGCCGCTTGTACATGCATGCGTCCGTGACGCAATGTTTTCAATATCGAACTTTTGTACTAGACGTCGTGTGTTCGAATCCTGCCATCGGACAATTCTCACCGTGTTTATTTCGTTAGCTACAAAAGAGAACTTCGTTTAAAATGATGGCCTTACGAAGCGTTTGAAGCCAGAAGGACGAAGTTTAGGCAAATGTCCGCACTAACCATTACTCCCACGCTGGCTGACTAAATATCGCGTCGAAGCTTCGTGCGCCCACGAATAGGTGGCGGTAAGCGCGCCCAAGTTTGTGTACTTTAGCCTAGATGGCGCTGTGTATATTCTGGGCCACGAAACAGAAAGACGAACGTAACTGAGTAGAAAATGACCCCACGCAGCTACAGCCGCTGGCAACCTAAGACTGAAGCCGCGTTCAGACAACGTGCGCTACGTACAGATCGTTCGCACGGATCGTAAGCGTAAACGCAAAAAGCGCAACTAGTTTGTTCATATTACTGTTGCATTGAGCGGAAAGTACGCAACAATCGCAACCAAATGTTGGAGTACCCGCTACTTTTACGACAAGCACTCTTACAAACAAGCTCCCCCAACCAACCCTACGCCTCTGAAAGAGAGCCGTCGTTTAACAATAAAACAATGCCAATAAGCTGATCGCAACTTATTCTTATTTCTTGGTTAATGTGGCTGCTACGGCAGTAGGAAAATAAAAGCTAATTGCTTTAAGCTGAACTGTTTGGTATGGCAGTGACCTCAAGATTACTGATAAAATTTGCCCTAGACGTTCAGGTTTCTCCCTGCAACCAGGGACAAAAAGATCATACTGTGCCAAGGAAACATTGGCTTCAAACGCGGGAGACCGCTTGACGTCAGGCAAGTCAGCAAACATAATTGGTTGGCGCATCTATGAAAATTGTCTTTATGTTGGAAAGCGTATATATAACCTTGTATTACCAGTGTCACACGTATACTTCTGATCGCGATCGGGGCTGATCCGGGTAAATTTTCTGGACAGAGGCCGACCATGGTCGCTGATACACGCCCCAATGGTCCGGGTCGAGCTATTGTCGTCTGTTGATCATAGGCAACTCTCAGAACTGCATACTGCGCTTGCTACAATGTCATATTTGCAAATTATGGTTAAACTTACACAACCTTGCAATCTTACAGCTTGCTATTCCTGATAAATACGCTTGTAAACGTCTCTGATTGAGCTGCCCTGACTTGTTTTAGCGCTTTGAGAATACTGCGCAAGAAAGCGCAGACATCAGCCCGCGATTAAAGCCCCTCTACCCATAGTAAGACGCTCTATGCCTCTACCTACCAGACGTTCATTTGAGGGATCGCCAGCCATTTGTGCGCAGGCGCGAGTAAGAGCGGGCGTCAGAGAGAAAATCTGAGAAAATGTTGTGATACAAAATACAGTTGTGGGCTGTTTCTGCAAGTATGCGTATACAGAAGGTATTACCAGTATCTTCTAGGAGTTGGGTGCCGCTCAAGGGCGCAACAAAAACATTTCGGCCTGTGTGGAGGCAGAACTGGCAGAGAGCGGAAAAGAACAGCATGATCAAATGTACGCTGGAGAATGAGTAAATGACATTGCCTACACTGGGACACAGATGCTTAGGTGTGCTCGTTTAGGGTATGCGATCTGGTACCTACACACATTAATGATGCAGTTACGTAAGAAAGCTGCTACAGGCTCTGGTACAGTGCAAGTAGCCTGGTAAATACGCAATACATGTTCTCGTAATGAGAATTCCCTCGTCCATTAATTTGTTATTTGCTCAACATAATCTTTTCCAACTACGCCCTAGCCATGAAGCTCAAGTATATTAGGCGCATGGTCAGGGAAAAAAGAACATTCATTTGCACAACGTTAAGAGAGTTTCAAGCGTGTCAGCTTAGGTTGATCTGGTGGCTTTGGCGGTCGGGGTTGCTTCCTATGGCTGAATATGGATGGTGTCGCATTCTTCTTCAACCATTTTGTTCCCAACTTGTTTAAGATTAGTTTGCTCAAATTAATTTTCTTCAAGATGATCCCGGATACAAAAAAAGACAATTCAGATTGAAATCATATCACAGCACCAAAACCCCAGAAACATCAGAAGCGTCACAGAGCAGTTTCTCAAATCTCTATGCGGAAACAGGGACAGCGAATGAAGTATTGTTGCGCTTCTGTGTAAGTTTAGTCCACTAATCTACTGCACCTGGAATAATCCCCGGCAACACTCGGTGCGATGCTCCGAAAGCCGCTGAACCTCTGTCGCTAATAGCGTCGTTAAGGTTCCGAGATCGCCGAAAATTTTACCCTTCGCCGCCACCCCCCAGAAGTGGTTCGCAAATTGCGACAACACGAAGAAGGCGTTGTGGGTACACACGCGACTTCCGACGTAATTAGCTGAGCTAAGTCCGTTTTTCACAGCGCGGTTTCAGCGTAGAAGCTGCCGACGCTCGCTCCGTTTTCAGTCATGCATCTAAACAGTACAATGAAAATGTGGTAGGATCTGTGGAACTGCAGCGAGTGTTGCAGTTTACGCCCTTCACTTATTACACATCTTCGCACCTCATAAATATAGTTAGGCGCCACAGCACAGCGTTTTGGCCCGTGCCTGTAATTTTTCGATAACGCAAGGTGAAAGAACGCTGCACCGCCATGATCGAGCGGAACGGAAATCGTCACTCAGCCGCCCCGTGTACGTACCTTCTTCCGCTTTTGCTTCTCGCGCTGCCCCGTTATGCGTTCGAGAATACACCACCTAGCCCAAACAAGAGCGTTACCACGTCTGCTTTAACTGCGTCCAGTCCCGTCTCTTTGTGCGCAAGCGGCAGTGACAGGCAATGGCGTCGTCATCGGGTGACCTGTCGCGAGGCTACATCACCTGATGCCGTTACCACTTCCTACCCGCAAAACTAACTGGCTGCGGCGAGCGACTGCCTTGGCCTTGGCGACTGACAAACTACGCGAATTTTTGCGCGAGATCGAGTCGGAAGCGGACAGCTTACGCGGCACAGCAAACCAAGACACAGCGGTGAATAACAACCCGCGAATACCTCACAAAGGCGCGATGGTACCGTAGGCTTGAAACTGGCTCGACCTATTGTGTGGAGCCAGACTTTCCTACCACCTTTGTTCTCTTTTCCGCCCGGTATGGCAAAAAGCTTTTCCCCTTGACCGTCACTGTTATGACGTCCGAACGCGCAGCAACAAGGGATAGCCAGACCACGAGCGAGACGGAGTCAGACCAGAACTTCGCACCCTCGACATATGGGCATGCGGCGAGCAGAGAGGGAGAGAGCCCTATAACGTAAAGCTATTCCAATTAGGTTTTATTCCAATCTCCTGATGCCAAATTTGCATAACCACCGACGTAAGCATAGGGCGGTCACCCGTAGGGTTGTCTCAACAGACCAATAAAACGCTCTCCTCGTTTATAGGAGGTCACTTTTGTTTGCTTTAAAAACAAATAACATTGCCTACACTGAGTGGCTTTTCTCATCTAATTGGCTGACAAGAGGCGAGGAAGCACGATGCAGTGGAGAGGGATTCGATAAGGCCGAGCCAGTGCACAGAAAATCAATAACCGGATGAAGAGAGTGGTGCCGGCGTCTGCGATTGGTTCGCTTTCCCTTAATTAGCTTGATGTAGCTGGTCGAAAATCGCAGCGGCATGCAACAGAAGGTTAAGAATGCCGTTAAGACGGATCCTCGGCAAAGAAGAGTTGGCAGAGTGAGGTCGTAAACGTGCCGAAAGTGCTCGAAAACGTTGCAGGGCCATGCAAAAATTTTATTGTACGCAAATAAACCCATGCTCTCCGGCAGGTGCACGTAGCCGTTGCCGGAGCGAACCCCGGCAGCCATCTTTTATTCATTTCGGAACGGGGCAGTCTGCGGCTATTCAGAAAAAAAAATGCAGTTTTGTTCGGCATGTTAATGCATCTTTAAGGCGTACACGTCACTTTGACGTGGTGAGTTTTCGCGGTTTTGTGATGTCGCGGGACAGGCAGCTAGGTGAAGTGGGTGCAGCCCGAAAAATTTAGACCAAAAGCCGAGGGCTAATCGCGAAAAGGCGTCGAATCACAAATAACTATATTTATTTTGTTCGGTCCTATCATTCATAATCAGGGTGCACGCGTCATATCAGATTGAGAGCTATCACAGTTCTTGTTACGTCGCGTGACAGACAGGCGAAGTAGGGGTGGTTTAAAAAAAGTATTGACCAATCGCGGAGGGCTGATTGCAGAATTGGAATAGGAATGTTTGGAATAACTTCACATTATAGGGCCCGGACTTTCAACATGGCGCTGAAGCGGAAAAACCAAAATATAGAGAACAAAGCGCGCGCGCTATCACGTGATATCAATTGTCCAATCGGAGATACAGGGGAGAGAGAGAGAAGCGGCATAGTTGAAGAGATGGCGGTACTTTTCCGGAGATAGAGTGGTTTTACTTGCGATATGCTGCGAACGCGATCAATGGCCTGATTGCAATTTTCTTATCGCGATCATCCGAATCCCGATCACGCAAGGTCGCGATCGCAAATAAATGACCATGTATCACCACTCGATCCCGATCGAGCTCAATCCGAATCGGCCCCGATCGCGAGATCATAAGTGTACGTGCCACACTTGCATCAAAACTCCAGGTTGTCACCTACTATAGCCAAAGAGTTCTACGCATTAACTTTGATTCACGACATATGCAAGCGATGGGACACCATGAACGTTGTTCGTGTCAGATCACGGTCGTGGCGGAACGCTAGCCTGTTTCACAACGGCCGAGTTCATTTTCGTTAACTGCGCACAATGTCAGGTGCGGCGAGTGGGCCCGAAAACTACCGGAATAAGTTCCAATAATGTTGGGGCCCATAGAAAGCATCCGCCAAAGTCCGCCAAACTTCGCCACTGCGGCCGAGCTGTTTTCGCTAACTGCGTCACGACACTGGGTGCCTTGCCGTGCCGTAAGCATAAATTGCTTGAAATACAGCGCAAACTGCCAAACAAAATTTCTCACTTTGTCGTAAGTCGAATAGCGCAGTGGTGCTGTGTGGAATGACCGAATGAATTCCATTCGGTCCCCATTAGATTACGTCCCCATTAGATTATATAGCATTCGGGCGAGGTAGAATGGTGTCACGGATCGAAGTGCACCAGTCTTGTGTAGGAGGAGTTGGCTCTATTCCCACCCATACCGAAATTTACGAATTTTATTTTCAAAGCCATCGATTTACTTTGTTTCCAGGTACCTCCCTGAGAAATTTCACGTGAATCTGAGCATCTTTGACGCGTTTTTACTACTTGCGCCATCGACCATCTTTGGTACGTTCACACGGTGGCGACGTCGAGGACGCCGGATTTTCGCGTTATGGGACATACGATGCTTTCGCACTAAAAACACATCTGCAGGGTTTATTGGCGCGGAGCACTAGGCTGTCCAAATAGGACGAACGCAACGCTCCAAGCCGGTCACCGTCAGTCGGCCGGTCGCGAACCTTATCCTCGCTTCTTCGGTGCGCTGCGCGAGCGCGATTTCCAACAGCTGCCGAGGCTTCCGTGCATCGACAATCCGGTCTAAAGACCATCTCGCTTCCTTCTCTCATCAGTACCTACGATATGTCTGCCAAGGAGCCCGACGCCACAACCAGCACCTTTCTCTCGGCCTGCCTGAGTCCCGAATCGAGCAATGTGAGCCACAGCGTGAAGCAGTTCCTCTCCTGGAAGGAGTCTCTGCGACTGCCGTGGCCCGCCAGTGCCACCTGGGAAAAACCGCCGCACCCGCTCGACGTGCTCCTTGAGCTGGCCATCAGCTGGAACATCAATGTACTGTTCAAGGTATGTTTGGGGACACGTCTCAGCTAACGCGAGTCAAGAAATTCTCGTTTCTTGCGGCTGAGTCACTCTGCTAGAAGCGTTTTGCTGATGACATCATCATGATTTTGTCCCCCGGGGAAACGGATCCCTTAAAATTTCTCACTGACTTCCGTTGCGCTCGTCCCACCATTTCCTTTTCTCGCCCCTGCTCGCCGAACAGTTTTAGCTTTCTGGATGTTACAATCCCTTCGTGGGGGGGGGGGGGGGGGGGGGCACATGGCCTACAAAACTCACTACCAGTATTTACACTTCTATAGTAGTCATGTTAGGAAAACGGGCATTCCGCAAAGCCAAGCACACTGCTTTAAGCTTAGCAAAGAATATTTCAACGCTCGTTGTGCGGAAATGAAAGACGTTCTTGTTATGCAAACGTACCAAAATGAGATAATTTATGATGCTGTAAATCAAGCTGGCAAGCTTAAGCGGGTGGATATATACGTACTCGAAGCAAAATCGCCTGATTGTGACTGATACACTAACATAATCCTTAACAACTCTGCGTCGGTGCGAAAGGTTTCAGCTATTCTTATAGAAAGCACCATACAATTTCATGCTTGCTCAAAATGATCGCCTTAAGCACATATTCAGGAAATCGCCCCATGTCCTGAATAGGAAGAATAAAAATTGACAGGATACTTTGACCAAGTCAACCCTAACATTGGCACTGGCTGCACGCCTTGGAAAAAATCCCGTTCCCATCTCTATCCTCACATGAGAACTACAAAGAAAGCTATCCACCCGCGCCCAACTTCTCTTCCCGAATTAAACTTTACGTGCCACAGTGCCCATGTGGTCTAAGTTCTTGAATGTACTATCTGCAATGAACGGTGTATTGGTCAGACAGATACAGCTTTCAGGATACAGTTGCTTTTACCAAAGATCAGACGTAAGAACTTTTCTGAATCTTCCTCCATCAAACATGTCAACTGTCCTGGTCACTCTTTCAATGGCTTAAAAGCGGCAACATTAAAATCAGGCTATCGCTCACACCAGGATCGAAAAAAAATACCTCATTTCAGTTATCCCTGAAAGCACCTGGAAACTCATCTACGTGCTTGCTGATTAGAACAATGCTTTTGAGTCCTAAGGGAATCCCTTGTAATTTAACTTTGACGACGCTTTCCATGCTTCGTGCTGACATCGTCCTCTTCTTCCTCCATCTGTCACTCTCCCCCCCCCCCCCCTCATTTCTTTACACTGTTTCCAGCCGCTGTTGTGTCGGATGCCCTTCGCACGAAAGGAACATCAAAGCGGCTTCTCTTTTCGTAAAGGGGCCCTGACACTCTTTTTATCGAAGTCGAGAAATGTGCTCGAAGTTAAAACAGACTTTTATGGAAATATCTTGCCGCAAGAAAGTACTTCACTGCATTCATCAGCGGAAGCGGAGTTATCGGCACTCAAACACTATAAGCAGCGCTTCCGCTCTTCCTTCAATGACTTGCAATTCGAAGGCTACGGAGGAGTGGGTCGTGCCCACTGTACGCTCCGCCTACTGAACGTCACCGTGGCGCGCAGTTAAAATTTGATTCTGGGAGTTCACGCAGGCACCACTACTTCCGATTTTGGCGCCTACCACGCGCCAAACACGGTTGTCCTCGGCGAACCGCAGTACGCTCAGCCAGGGAACTCATCGGATCACCCCGCGTTGGCCGCGGTGTTTACGTAGCAGATCGCAGCTACATGGCCACTGTAGTGCGTATGCGCAGCGTTTGCTTTGTGCACGACAGGGCTTGAGCGCGTGCCCTCGCTCATAATCTTCAGTATGTCCGTGCCTACATAGTGCGGACCGATTTTGTCCTGCACCAGCTTGGCCGATTGATGGAAGCGAAATAAGCGAAGTGTGCCAAGGCGTCTGACCAGGAGCGGCCAGGAGTGACCGCGAGCTGCCAAGCGTGCGTGTGGTTATAGGCTAGTTGAGTGCTCAGAAATAGTCGAAATTAGCGAGACCAGACGGCTACGACACTGGTAAGCAGGGTGTCGAGAGTTCCATTCCTGCGTGGGCGATCGCGGCCGAACGTGAGCAGACGATAATCCGCTTCTTTCGAAAGTGCGTAATTGCAGCAGAAATTCGAAAGCAGATTTGCACTTACTTCAGCCTGTTCATTAAATTGCGTCATTAAATGTACACACTAACAGTGCAAAGAAGCGCACTGATTCAAACACCCATCTTGATCGGTGTCAGCTGTGGGCCAATAGCGGTGGCGTATGGGAATTTGATGTATTACGAAATAAAGCGTCCTGAAAAGAGGGAGGAGCAGGCTTCTGTTGAAGAGATAGCGTTTCAGAAGAGCGCGATTTCATTGAACAAAAATAAAAGTCTTAATGAATGTTATATGCATGGCATGAGGAAAGATAAATCCCTTTTACTTTATCATTAACAATAATTACCTCCACCTGCTATGAAAGGGTGCCCAAGCACGGCGCTACTGATGTGCGCAGAAAGGAGCGCTTGTAAAGTTCACCTGTTGCTATACGATCTCCTCTTCTGCTCGTCAACGCTTGTCTGGATTCTGGTGGCGAAGTGGTTTACAGGTGTGCTTCGCCGTTGTTCTACGTGTTTGGTCAAAAGCTAGGACCACCAGATAATTGTTTACTTTAGCTGTCGCCGTGCGTCTCCGCTGGCCGATGGGCTTGGTGTCAGACTACGGGACGAGCCTTCAACACCCACAGCTTTCTGAGCCCTGCGAAGAAACAACGTTCTGTACATGGGTGTGATTTCTACACCCGTGCGACTGGCGTTTTGATGCATCGCTTTGAGCGCTAGAAGCTCGAAACGCTAATCGATTCGAATTGCGGGGCGTTTGAAAATACAGCTTCAATGGCAGACCACGAAAACAAATTTCGCACCTTTGACAATAAAAATGACGTCATTCCACTTTCGAATGGATATGGCGTCACATTATTTTTGTTCCCTTGGCAGTGTACCCTCGTAACAGAGATGAGGGTACGCCCCATGAACTTCCGATGAACCGCAATGTTTTGAAGGCGTGGGTTGAAACAAAATATTACGGGGTTTCACGTGCCAAAACCACGATCTGATTTTGAGGTACGGCAATAGTGGGAGACTCCGGAATAATTTGGACTACTTGGGGTTCTTTAATGTGCACCTAAAGCTGTGCACAGGAGTGTCTTCGCATTTCGCCGCCATCAAAATGCGGCTACCGTGGCCGGTTTTCGATCCCGCTTCCTCGCGCTTAGCAGCCCAACACCACAGCCACTAAGCAACCACGGCGGGTGACGTGTGGGCCTCTATGGAAGCTTCGCTACTAGGTATGTTTGCGTTGGGTTAGCGTAGCGTCTTTGTATAATAGCCTTGGCATAGGTGTACAGTTTTGCACGTCTTCCTTTCTGCTCATGCCCGTAAATTTTGGACATTGCCCTTTCGACCATTCGTTGAACTTCACCGCAGTGCACTAGCATAACTCAAGGAGCAGCACTTTCTGGAAGTGACACGCATAAAAATCGGCCGAATTTCACCATCTTTCAGTTATCAACATCCAGAGGGTACTCTCTTCTAATAACATATGCATTACGGCACTTAGAGGAAACTTACCTGCTGCGTTATAGCAGTATTTTAAACCTGGCCATAGCGCAGCTATAGTGCAGCAGCGAAATTTCTATGCTGTGCTATGCTAGAATACAGTGCTCTCTCTACGTTGCTAACTGAAAATTGCTGAGAGTCGGCCGATATTTTGCAATTTCTTTTTAGGTGCTCGCCAATGAATTACGCTAGTGCATTGCGGTGAAGCTGAACGGACGGCTGAATCGTTAATGTTCAAAAATATAAGGTAGTCGCATAAAGACGTCGCGGGTGAAGACGTGCGAGGCTCTATTATGCCTATACAAACGGATACAATATTAAAAGGTTCAAGAAGGTGGCCGATGTGGCTATGTACAAGATTCCTGCGCGTGGAACCATTCAATGTTCAGGACTCAAGAGAAAATTATATTTTATTGGCGTCAAAGCTATATCGTGGCGGGAGACATCATATATTGCATGATAACCATGAACACAATTATTTAGTAAACATTTTAGTGATTTGCTTTCTATTTAATGATCTCGGAGCCATGTGAATGCAGGTTGAAGCTTTCTATTTGCCAATTTGCTATTACGTGTACCTAGCACCAATTTCGAAAATGTGACGTCAGAATCCGCACTGAAATGCATTGCCGTTTCAGGTAATGATTCTGCACTGAAGAAAAATTCTGTAACGAAACAATGTCAGTTAGAAAAGCAATGCATTTCATGGCACGTTTACAGTGTTTGTTTTTGAGACTATTTTCAGGAACAAAGCTTCCAGTGACCGGTAATATTTTGAGTGCTGGCTGACTTCAGCTCTGACATTACAACGGGATCACAAGTCATTAAGGAAAATGTCAACTAATCGAATATCAGTAATATTTGTACTAACGATAGATACGCTAGTTCTGTACGATTGCTTTTGGAACTTTTTCAGCAAGAATGAAGTTTCTTTTTCCAAGTTTTAACTTTTCAATAATCAAAGGCAGTGTTAATCGCAGGGCATAAATTGCCAACGCCACCTTACTATATTATAGTAGAGGTCATGCATCCATAGACGTATACACAAAGCAGTTAGCAGCAACAATTATCGAAGACATGATATATCAAGAAAGCTATGAAATACGTTGCAAGATATTTGCCAATTTCATCGTGAAATCTGCGAAACACATTATAACTGACGAAATGCGCACTATGCTGCTTTTGCGGAGGTGAATGTATGCATACAAGTTCGACACGCCATATATTGCGTTGTTCGGAGCCTTCGTGAAAGGAAGTTTCCCGCAAACAGCCTCATGTCCAGTCATCACATTGCAGTGAGATTGGTAATTAGTGGGAAACACGACATCAATAACGATGGCGCATACCACAATCACTAGGAATTTCTGCATACAGCATTGCCTTTATCGACGAAGGCATATTACGGAGGCCTGAGGCGGTGATAGCCAATTCTTTGAGTGACGTCAGTCGCAGCAGTGAGAAAAGCAGCTGACAGAAACCATGTAGTCAAAGTGCTATGATTACATTGTTTTTTTGCACATTCAAAGCATTCTTGCTCAAAATATGGTCGCTTCGCACTTCTCCACCACAAGAAAACATTCACAAGCAACAATATTTATTGCCTTGCTCTATATTACTCCGCTAATACTTTTTTTTTTCACCCAGGCCATCAAACACTTGTAAATACGCCTCTGGGAAAAGCACTGCCTAGCCGCGCAAATTTCTACAGGAGCACTAGAAATGCTGCAAATTAATAGAAATATTGAAGGTCCTTGTATAATACCTTAAAATACACATAAATGTTAGCTTGTGACTACTGTAAGGAACGAAGACATCCCTACTGCGAGCACAATTATGTCTGCTGTCATATGTCAGTTGCAAATTCTCCTGTTTCCTGCTCAGCAGTGAAGCTCACAATCCGCGCTTGTCTTCATAGTGCCTTTCTGTCATTTTTCTGCTGTCACGCTGCGCGCATTATCGACGAGCTCACAAACACAGAATATTAACGTTACAATCTCATCGTAACTTGTTGGTGCCACACTGCAAGCAACAGCTATTACATGGCAATGATACAGGCATAAATAAACCGCATACAAATAAAGAACTACCACAGCACATACTTGAAACCTAAGCATAAACTAACATGGCCCAACTTTTCATCCTAACATCTAAAGTCTGTGAAAACTCTTTTGCGCGGTAACTGTTGACGACAATAAGTATGAAAGATTAAGGAATGTATGGTAATGCCTAAGTTATTTAGCACTCCTCTCCGGTACAAAAGACAACACTCCAAAAACGAAGGTGACGATATAAAAGGCCACTAAAAGAAAATATAAAGTCGAGCTAGATCCATAGAGTATTCGCCTTGAAGACGACGATCATTTTCTGTGAGCCAATATATCACTTTGTTTCATAGAAAATTTCCGTCGAAAGCTCCGCAGATGCTTTTTCAATTTGAACTGCCCACGCCATAGCAGAGGACTTGACTCATGTCCACGTGACTTCACTATATGCTGTTGTTACACAAAAACACAAAATCAAGTTCGTTCAGTAACAAGGCAACCTATATAGCATAGATTACTTGCGAATTTAGGTTAAGTTGAAGGTTATTACGCTAAAAGTGTACATATACCATTTTAACATACATACACAACTATATCCACCGAGATATCGACCCTGCTTTTTCCGCGTGCACGAGGCGCATAAAGATAACGAAATACGTATAGAGATACTTAAATCGTAACAAAACCATAAAATGAAGTCCATACTTTGCACGAATGCCAATTAACCAGCTTTATTGTTAACGAAAATGAATCTCTGAGGCGCATGTCTCCTAAATACCACTGTTAGATACCAGAAGTCGCCCTTCCAAATAAGGGGACAGAGTAACCGCCTGCTCGCGTTTTATGTAGTAATTGTTTTTTTTTCTTGCACAAAGTACAGAGGTGAATATGCAACATCATGTGCTGGGTTGCCATGGTGACGCTTCATGCTGAATTTTCATGTCATTTCATGGTTGTTATAACATACTTTATGGTTACTTTTCGTTGTCTGTGAAGACACAACGGCGTATGTCCTCTCTAACTTGGCCTCTCCGTAGGACAAGCTTGGCTAGAAGCCATGCTTGAGAAATACCACAATAATATCAACTTTCTCTAACGCTGGCGGCAAGAATATGACAAAACCTCTTCTACAGACATCCGCCCGCATCTTGATTTATATTCGGCATGAATATTTCAGTTCATTGCTAACGAATTAGATTTGGCGAAGATGTATGCCAATGTGCAATGTTGTTCAAGAGGCATCAGACGCATAACTAAGCAGCCGCGTAATGCCACTGCATCGGTGGCGTAGACATGAATTATTTTTCGTGAGGGAGGTTTGCATATGTCTGAAAAAGATTGGAGGTGGGGGTGGGGAGGAGGCACGTCACCGGTGTAACCGCCTGGCTACGTCCTTGCCTCGAATTCTAGAACAGTGCCCACCGGCTTAGGGTGGCGATAAGGCATAACACTGAAGCGAAGCAAACCAAATAGAAATATTCATGTTTACTCAGTGTTGCTGCCACGAGAGCCGTCGATTTGTAAATTAAACAACCCATCAAGGAACCCATTGAGTAATATCTGTTCTTTTAAACCCCTTTCGAGAGCGCTGCTGTAGATTACGGGAAGCTCGACTTTTGTTCTGCAACTTTGAAACGCGCAAAAGAACACCTAGGGATAATTCCACAAGGGGGGGGGGGGGGGAACGAAGTACATCGTTTAGTTGACCCACGGCACCGGGGAAGCGTGATACGCACTGCATATATAGCGCATTCCAAACGTATTTGCTAGCGCTAGTTTGTATAGCTGACTACTTTCTGTAATGTGATACTAAATAATGCACAGGAGTCTACAAATATTGTTACGTTAGTATTGCTATTGTACTTAACAAGCATTTACTATTTGTACTGCGTATTCGGCACTTGTCTTACAAACGTTCTTTACGGTAGTTTTACATCGGGCCTTTCCTTGTTAACTTTTTATGCAATCATATTTTGCCAAGTAGGCCAATAAATGAACATGGTACCAAGTTTTTGTGCGTAAGTGCTGGCTGTTGCGGGACCAGCTTTGCCAACTATTTATGCAGTGTTACTGTACGTGTGTCAACACTGAAACCCGATCGCTCATATCCGCCACCCTCACTCCCATCCCGGCCTGAGTCCGACAGTAAGGACACCGGCAATGCTCTGTTGTAGCCGAAAGTGTCGCTCGACATGCGTGGTATTCATGACGAACAAATCAAAGCCTGTCGCTAGGTGCTCATGAATATCTTTATAGCCAGGCAATTACAGCCGTCTTGAGCGCATCGCCCTTATCTTGTGTGACTTTATTTTTGTTTCCTTCGCATTCTACAACGTAAGGCACTGACACACACAGCGCTCTGCGCGCGTTTCCTCGAAGGTGCACGTGCACGCAAGCGCCGGCCGCCGCGCACAGACTGTGCTGGCGCTATCCGCCGGAGAAATGGACACCGTCTGGCAGCAGCTGCGCCTGATACGCATACGGCAGAACTCGTACAAGGACTACTTGGGCGACCATCTCGAGCTGCTCGGTTCACCCCCGATCCGAGACGACCGGAGCTTTCGCGAGCTTTTCGACGCCGAGGAACGGCTGTTGCATGTCCTGCGGGCTGGCCTCTTCAGAACCCAGTCGTGGTTTCCGCTGTGGCAGTTCCAACAGGTCAGTGTGGGATGAAAAAAAGAAAAAAAAGGTAGTCAGTATCGCACAAAGGCACAGCATTGAAAGCCATATGTAGCAAGGTTCAGTGCTGAGCTTAAGGCATCTGAATGAGCGGGCAGGATAA
This sequence comes from Dermacentor albipictus, assembly GCF_038994185.2. Lineage (NCBI taxonomy): Eukaryota > Metazoa > Arthropoda > Arachnida > Ixodida > Ixodidae > Dermacentor > Dermacentor albipictus. The sequence continues at coordinate 54,012,578 of NC_091822.1, forward strand.
GGAGTAAGCCAGCAGTGTTGCAGTGATTGCATTACATTGCCACCTCGGTCGTGCACAAGACGAAATCGGAGAAAAACTGTCGGCGTTGGTCAGCCTCCTAAGAATGGATTGCATAAACTTAGTTTGGCTTTCACCACGGCGTGGTATGCACACAGGTGCTCAGAAGGAACGCTAGTACGTGTTCGCACATTGCTCGTGTCAGCAGTGGAAGCCAGATCGCTTCCCTGGCTCTGACAGAACGGATTGAGCGGGACGTGTTCCGGTTCGTCCAGTTGGCTACGTCGCTTTTGGAGCCAGATGGGCTTCGTCATCTCTGCAACCCATTCAATTCTCCAAGCTGTAGGCTGTGCTTGCGTCGTTGATAACAGGTCATGAGCACAATGCCGACGGCGATAGTGCATAGCGTCAGTACAATTGCTATCGCAACGAATGAATGACTAAACCGTTTTAAATAAAAACAAGAAGGCGCCTAAGCCTAAGTGGGCAAAGGGTGGGGAAGAAAGAAAACCGCCAAATCGTTCTGGAACTGCCGATATCTCTTTCACATTCGTTGAAGGCCAGGAGGTGATCTCGAGTCCCAACCTGCGGATTAATCAATTCTTTCAGAGTTGGCACGGTGGCTGCGTAACTGGGGCTAGCACTGTTGAAAGCAGGGCATTCCCATAGGAGATGGCGTTTGCTCGGTTTCGTTGGCGCTTTGCAGCAAGAACAGTAAAGCATGGAATGGGGCACTGCACGAGTACGTGCTTTGTGTCACTTTGTGTCACCACTTGACAGTCACTGCGATTAATGCTCGCTGCGCAGCGCGAGGCACTCGGTTTGGATGATTAGGGGTGTTTGGCCGGTCCAGTGGCCCTAGTGTAGGGATTACTGGCTATCGGTCAAAATGTGCAACCGGGAAGTCAGCGCGAGTTTATCTCTACCAAGGTGGCTCGCCTCTAATTTGGCCAGGAGTTCAACAGTGGTCACACCAGGAAACGCTTCTCCCAATGATCCTTCTGTACTTAGCGTCGCACCAGTGTCGAGCCATGCACTACAATTGCGGGCCTCGTGTGAGTAGTGCGGGCGCGCAATGCTGCATCAGTGTAGAAACGCGTCGCAGCAAGTGGATCACAGCATTCCAAGTACTGTCTAGCGTAATGCTGTCGTCATTCTTTGTGCCGGTCAGGATCCATTCGCTTTGGCAAGGGCTTCCGACCTGTGAGTTCAATGCCTTTCCAGGGTGCTAGGTAGTCCCCACTGGGTCTGTGTCGGGAGTGGCACCACTTCTCATTAGGAGAGCTGTGCTTTGTTCTGTGCTGTTTCTACTAAGACTGTCACGCTCTTCTTAGATTTTAACTATGACAGTCATGGTAGGCATTCGTGCAACAACAAAATCTGGCAGTATCGTCCGAAGGGTAAAGCAATAAAAGCGACAAAATGATTAGGGTAGCACTGAAACTCCTCTGACAGAAGTTTACTTTCCGTTCAACTGCACGCAGCTATATGGCAAGAACCCTATACTAACGGACTACATTCTGTTGCAATGAAAGGGAAAGTTACGGAGGCAAAGTGCACTGAAGCGAGAGCGCTTCTGAAGAAAGCCCCACATTCTTAAGGGTGTTAGTTTAAGCTGGCGAAAAGAAAACAGAGACATATTATCAGAGCAGCGAAATAATGCAATGTACACCACTGGCCGCTAAAGAAAATTTATTTATGTTTATTATTCATTTCAAAATACTGCAGGCAGCAATGCTGCCCTAGCAGGAGAGGGTTACATCAAGTGCAATGACAAATATTTCACAAAGGAATCTACATTTCCACAATCAACAACAGACGCTGGCAGACAACTCCACTCTTCAATTGTGAGCGAAAAAAAAAAAGACTTCTGAAACATTTTCGTCCTCGCAAAGCACGGATGGATAACATTCGAGTGATTAATTCTAGAAGACCTGTGTTGTGCGCGGGAGATCGATTATGTTCTGATATATCAAATAAAGCATTTTAGTCTCGCAATCTTTCGGCGAACACGGAGGGCTTCCAGATTCAGTCGCTGCAACATGTCAGTAACAGATGAAGAAGACCGATAGTCAGACACAATAAATCGAGCAGCGAGGCGCTGAATTCGTTACACTTGTGCGATATCTTTAACGTAGTATGGGTCCCATACTGCGGAAGTGTACTCAATGACTGGTAGAACCATAGTGTGGTATGCCTCGAGTTTAACACTTGGCGGTGAGTCTTTAGTTTCCTGCGCAAAAAGCAAAATTTATTTACCGCTGTTGTACAAACATGCTTCAAATGTTTGTCCCATTTTAAGTTGCTTGTGATAGGTAGTCCTAGATATCTGACAGACGTTACCGGTTGAATAGTTTTATTAGCAATGTTGTACGTATGAGACAGTGGCTTTTTCTTTGTGGTTATTTGTCATGGCAACTGTTTTATCAAAATTGATTTGCATACCGTTTCGTTCGCACCAGTCCGCAAGTTTACAGAGGTTATTGGTCAGTAGTGTTTGGCAAGAGGAGCTATTGACAATACTTTACATCATGCACTCATCAGCGAACAATTTTACTGTAACAGAATGATCGATGTTAGAAGCAATGCCGTTTATATAAATTAAAAACAACAGAGGACCAAGCACTGAACCTTGTGGAACATCAGACAATACCGGCAGATCAGTAGACCTAACACCAGCACACTCTACAAACTGTGAGCGAATACTCAGATAAGCCTGCAAGCACAAAATCAATCTCTCAGGAAGCCCGGCATCCCTTAATCTGTCAATGAGTAAAGTATGTGGCACACGATCAAAAGCTTTTGACATGTCAAGAAAAATGTAGTGCAGTGGAGCGCTCTTTACCTACTTTCCCGGGTTTGGGATGGCTGCTGCCTAGCTACTGGTATATATATATATATGCTTGAACATGCTTGAATCAGTCCAGAACCGAGCTGCCCGTTTCATTTCACGTAATTATAGCCATCACTCCAGCGTAACGCAAATGAAACTCGATCATTCCATACAGCCTTTAGTTCTTCGCCGTAATATCGCTTTGTTATCCTTGTTTCACAAATATGTTTATAATGCCACACAATCCACACTACATATCCAGACCGCCTCGAGCACGTCTCGTCGATTAAATAACCACTTAAGTTTTGCGCGCATGTACGGTACGACACATGCTTTTAACTTTTCCGCACTCCCTACGGCCATTCGCTTGTGGAACAATCTGCCTGATCACATTGTTCCGAGTCAGATCAAGAAAAATTTCGTCATCTCCTACACGAGCATTTTTCATAACAGCACTTACAAATCACTTTATCTTGTTTCTAACACTTGGCAATCTGCTTCGAACTTCTTGTGATACTTTTTTTTTATGCATTGCTATCTCGCTCTTGTGAATTGCTATGTTATGCTGTATCGTGTGTTCACTTGTATGCTCTGTATATATTATTGCTTTTTTTGCGTCTTTTTCCCTTGATATCACTTCAAGAATTGTACTCCCTGATATGTTCATTTTTTGTGTATTTGACTTTCTTGTATTAATGCCTTACGTTAAGTTTTACTCAAGTTATTTCCTTAAGTGTACCTTTGTGTACACTTAAGTGTACCTTCATTACTTCAGTTGTTTGTGTTTCATGTTTCAATCTTGATAGTAATGTTGGTGAGTCCTGTATTGAGGTGTATCTTTTGTATACCACTTTAGAAGGCTGCTTACTCTGTAACCCCCCTTACACAATGCCCCCATGGGGCCTGTAAGGTATTTTAAATAAATAAATATATATATATATATATATATATATATATATATATATATATATATATATACATATATATGTTGCTGATCTAGACAGTGTTGGCAACGTTCCTGAACTTACAGGGACAGTCCCGGCTTTTCTGTAAAGTCCTAGGTCCCGACTTCATCCTGCCGGGCGGCCAATTGTTCCGACTTTATTTCTTTTTGCTGCTGAATAGCACTCATAAAAGTGCATTTTCTTTTTATAATACCTGCCAGCTCGGTTGCACATTCCTGTCTTTTTTCTTGTGCTGCATGGTTATAAATGTAGATGACATTTCGTTTTTGCAATGGTTATAGTTCTGTCGTAGGCACTCACCGTTCGCTATGCGTTTATCTGAATTGGCATCCGGGTTGGCTAGGCAATTTTACTGCAGATTTCTTGTAAATCTCGACATGGTAGAACTAAAAGAAATTGTGCAACTTCGTTGCACAAGCAGACTGGCAGCCGCTGGTAGTTGCAACGACAGTTATGTGATTAGATCACCGAGTCGAACTGTGTCTATTTAAAGGTATGAACGTTTCTCGCATGCTTTTTGATTATTTTACCTCGTCAACTTAAGTGAACGAACAATAAATGGAAGCATAAATGCGATATTTTCACCATCCCATCCACAGTAGATTTAACGTATTAAAGCACACCACGTCGCTCAGTAAGCCACACTTTTCCGACTAAAGATGATCACTCGCAGTAAAACGCTGTTCAGACACGGCATTCTTCAGTGGGCATTGTTTAGCACCACTTTTATGTGCAGAACCTGTGTCCTCTTATCGGATAAAATCGGAATACCTTTCATTACAGCCTGCGTTATACAAGAGCAGTGTCCTCTCCTGTCGCGACGACTAGAAAGAAGTGCTTTCTTTTCACTTTGTCGTTTTTAATGACAACACGCACGTCTCCTCCTGACGGTATGCTCAGAAGTGGTGCATAATTTCGTAAACTTATGATGCATGACCGCGTATTCTGAGAGCCCCGACTTTGGGAACAAACTACGTAGTTGTTCATAATGGTCAGTTAGTACGTTTAACAAACATGCTTTCTATAGTGCAGACAATGATACGCACTTTCTATTGTTGCGAATGCCGGGATGTTGAAAATGCGGATAGTAACACTAACAAATTTTTTGCAAGATTCGCAAGCTATTGGAAAATATTCGATATTTGAATCTCTTCTGACCTTATTCGATTGCCATTCGATTCGGTTTTAAAACAGCACGCGTAGTTGTGCATGGATCTACCAGCCGTGTGCTACGAGATAACGCGAAATTACGTATGCTCCCGCGAGCACAAAGGATTACATTTTCCATGCTTGAACGCCCGCTGTATAGTTCACCACATCAGCATCAACAGTATAGTCTGCCACATCAGTACCTGCAGTATAGTTTGCCACGTCAACAGTAGAATCACTGCATTGAAACAATGAACGGAAACAAATAATTTTCCACTCTTTCTTGATGGGGCCTGTCATCGTTTGTCCGGAGGTCATAGCTGTTCATCCAGGGCCTTCAACACCACGCTCGCTGCGCAATTTCAGAGTCCGGCTTCCGCCGAAGGATTAATGGCCTGCGTGACCATGCTGCGGCATTGTGCCGTGGTCCAAATGCGTGCGACAAGCGCGTCGCCTCTTAAAATTCATCTGCTTTCTCAGGCTTCGTGTGGTTAGAGAAATAATAGTGCATTCGAATCAAGCAGGCGATGCGGTCGGCGTCTCGTCCTGATTTGGTCAACTTATCGTGATTGAAACACGCACTGTGCAGAAAAACACAGACGTCAGAGCGCAGTATCTTGCAGCCGTGAAAGCGGCTGATGAGCGATCGCCTTGCGCTGTCCCCAGTTTACTGATCTCTCACTGGCCAACAGAACCCCTTTAGTGGTTTGTAAGTTGCGTCTTTCTTAAAATGTCCAAAAACACGCACGTCACCGCGCCTGGCTTATGTTTCCGCAGTGGTCATAAGCATCGCAGAATAGAACAATACTCGTGTCATCAATGTGCACGTATTTGAAGCCGCGAGAATGGCACGTGAGCTATACCGTACGATCTAAAAGCAGCAGTAGTGGTCGTGCGCTGAAAACATTGTAGGCCCATCTTTCCTGTATGGTTACGCATTTATTTGGAAAGCGGTTACAGTCTGCTCATTCCAGTGCTGTCAGGTACGCGACGTAATATTCGACGTTAGGATGGATAGTTGAGCGTGTTGGTTAAGCATGATCTGAAGTGAAGGCGCTAAAATGACGGAGGACAAAGAAGAAACACTCACACACACAGGGCGCCTCAGTAATATTCAGTCGCCTCAGTAATATTCGAATGACACAGGAACTTGCTTTCACGTATCAATAGTACCGTTATGTCTCGGCTCTTTTAGATGACCCCGTCACTGCGGCCCTATGGCTTGTGGTTCCAGCTCCTGCAGAAGCACCTGGTGGACCATGTGCTGCTATCTCCCGATGACACCATGGTGGCGCACAGCACGGAGATGCTAGCCGAACTTGACGCCTTGCTGAGGGACTACGCCGACAGGGCCGAGAAGCTGCTAGACGCCGTTGCGTGGACCCTAGTGCAGACCTACCTGTGGGCCATGGTTTCATCGCCGAGTACAGCATTCGGCAGTGGCAGCATGATGATCTATACCCTCTTTCATGTGCGCCAAGCCTGCCAAAAGCTGGTCGACTCGCGCCTAGGACTACTCCGCGCTGCTCCACGTATCGTGTATCGACACACGTACACGGTTAGTGCGTACCCCGCAAAATACGCACGGCCTTAAGAGTTGCTAATGTGTTCATACTGGCGCTTAGCAGCCAAAGCTCCCTCTTCGGACGAAGCTGTATCCTTGGCGTTTCAATTTAGGCACTACAATGTAACGGCAGAAAAAGTTTCTCTCGACAACCACTGCACTAATTATGATGAGCTTCGATTCTTTTAAAAAACAAACTGTAGTGATTGCAAGAAGCACAATTTTTAAAAGTCATGAATATTTCTATAAAGAAAGGTTTTACATTTAAAGATTTCTGAAACCAAACTGCAACTTACGGCTGAGCAACTCTACGAAAAAAAAAAGATGTGAGAATTCTGTAAACTGGGCAGAGTAATACATGCCGTTGAACTCTTCTGCAACCAACGCCTCTACAGTAAAATGCAATGATTAACGAAGGATTGACTTTGTCCGGCCGAATGCTCATTTTTCATGGGTATCGTGAATGTCTCTGCAATGAAGACAAATACAATGAATTTCCCTGTAAAACGAAGGAATTTAGGCGTCTCCAACGGCTGATTTGTTGCTATAGAAGCCACACCGAGGTGGGCAGAGCGCGGCTCGGTGATCTCGCAACGCCGCAGTGGATGGCAACGTGACGAGGTAATCGTAACTGCTGACCGAAGGCGTCTTTAAAGCCATCAAGCGCAGAAAAAAACGCGAATGTAAATGAAGGCAACAGCAAACGAACCGTAATATTGACGGCAAGGGAGACGATAGCGGCATCGGACGCTCTCATCATTACTTGGCGCAGCTCCTGCCTTTTCCCGCGGAGCGTGCTATGAACCTCGGGGCATTAAGGCTGGCCGCAGTCGCACATGCTGTCAGAAGAAGTGTGTAAACAAAAAAAAAATATTAGTGACTTTCTTCACAATATCGCTCCTAAATTCGTTTCAGATAAATGTTTTCTGTGGCTGAACGTGGTTACCCTGCCAATTGTCAACGGCATGACGCGTCAGCTTTACAACGAAGTGACCTGCATAACAAAGGGTTTTGGAGATCTCCAACACTTCGATATAAAGGTGTTTGACTATACTTCTAAGGTGGACAAAATTCATGTATTAGCCCTATACACCCCTCCGAAATATATCATAATTTGGGAGTTGGACTTTCGGAAAGCCGTTGTGAACGTTGTAACAAAATCACGTAAGCTGAAAATTCATACATCAACCTTATGCGCTTTTGGGGCTCTAATTAAAGCACTCAATTTACAGAACTGTGATGTCTATTGTTGGTGGAGTTTTACAGATTTGTAAACAACACTCTTCTATATTATTTTATGTAGGCTTGCCGAATTTTTGTGTAGAAAATGCAGGCCCTACATAAAGCTTTTGCTTCCATCAGTCACTGGAATTTACCTTTCTCCCCCAATGCAGCAAATTTCATTCAGATCAGTTCAGCCACCATCCTATCAGAGCATTTCTGCAATTTACATGTATTTAAATAGGTGGCGCTGGAGTCGTCCCCGAGGTGAAGGCTTTGCGTTTTCTGCCGATCCTTGTCGCCGTTTACAGATCCTGAGTTTGCTTTGCAGCGGCAAGATTTCCTCGTGAGCACCACGGAAAGCGCAGCCGCTTCCTTGCGTCAGTGTGAGCGTTCCCTGAAAGTATACGCTTCGGTTACTCGTGGCATTTACTGACGAAGAGATTGAGAAATGCCGGGCAAAGTAACTTTTGTTCTTAAATTTTGTTAGGTAGCTGTAAGGCTGAACGCAAAACAAGCGCACACGGCAGGGCTGATTCTTTGAGAACGATTCATTTCATTCGTCCTTCCTTATAAGATCCGTCCTGCCCAATGCCCAAGTGTGGCACCGCAACATGAGAGCCAATGGCGAAGCACGAAAATGCTCAGAAATCAAATGGATCGTTGCATAGTACCACCTCCGTCTGGCTTTGGATGCCATCGTATGCTTGTTATGTGCCAGTATTGGATGAAAACGGCGTTTTAGATGTGGCTCTGGCGCTTACACTAGACCAGTATGACTTACCGGACTCCGTTCTGTCCACGTTATTCCATTCCTAAATTCGTAAATTCGGGTCGTTGATCTGGTTCTCCGAATGTGATTGCAAGGCGTTCAAGATCCGAGTCAGAGAAAGCAAGCAATTCCCGAAGGGGGAGAGAGAGAATAAACATTTTTATTAGGCAAACGCAGGCGAGCCACTCTCCGTTAACGCGGGCAGAGGGAGAGTTCCGGTGATGCGTGACTGAACGCGGACACATCACGAAACATTACAGCATCACACCGAGCCCGAAAAATAATGGTAGGGTACCAAAGCGACCGCTACAGTGGCCGCCACTTCCAAGACAGTCCTACGTAAGCACAGCACGTTTTCGGCACTGTAATAGGACGCTGTCACTGCTTGCCTCTCGACCCACAAGTAGGACTGAAGGTGTAGCTTACCAATGCATATGTTGCCACGTCGCCAACATCGACGTGAAGCACAGACAGCACAACAGCAGAATTACAAAACCCTCTTAACGCCCGAGCCAACACCGGCAAAAGCGCCCTGCCGGAAGCTGCATAGCGCTCGCACGTACGGAAGCTGCAATTGCTCCGTCGATGGGAGAATTTCTGGATGCTCCAAGTCGGATATCAACGATCTCAAAGAAGCAACTCCACAAAATTACTACCGTTGGAGCACTCCGAAACGGCCACCTGAAGTCGCCATTAGAATCCACCGCTCCCTACCACTCTGTCGTTGGGCTAACGCAGGCAGCAAATCTTGCGTGTCACAAGCATTATGGCAGTGAAAAGGGTCGGACGTACCAATCGATGCAGGTAGGGCAGCCTGGCGAGATCATGGTGCACTTTAGCAGTTCGTACCTTGAGCGGTTCCACACTGTAAACACGCTCGCGTATCGTCAATCCCACTTGTCGTCTGTCGCACGGCATCTGTAAACGTCAAGACATCCAATCTCATGCTCATGCAAATTCAGTTACGTTCTGTCTGCGCACTGCAACATACAACGCACATTGGCGATCAGGGCGTACATCGACTAAACCTGTAAACTTCTAGATTGCGCACTGTCGCTCACCAGTGCATGTACAAGCCGCACGTGGACCCAAGCTCATGATCATACAGCTTGTGACTTAGAATCGACAAATAGTGAAAATCAAAGATTTGGTACGGTGCGTTACATCATACCGGCTCTGGATGGCTGTGCCTGATTTTCTTACGATGAGCGTTTCTTTAAGCAACACTGCGAGTGCAGTAGTGTAGTTTTGTATTTTTTTCCCACACGCTGCATTTGTGCATTTCAGACTCGCGGCCGGATAGACGACATGTTCACCGCGATCGCAACAGCGGCCAAGGAGAACATCGCTAGTCTGCGCTGGGCACGCGACGACGCCAAGGCGGAGGCCGTACGCAAGCTGGACTCGATGACGCGCGACATCTTCCCCAACGACGTCTTCTTCCACAAGGAAGGTCGGCGCTCGCTGTACGAAGCATTCGCTCCCAAGGACCCTGAGTCGAGCTTCGTCGTGCGCTTCCTCGAGGCCAGCGCCGTGCTGCGCGACTTCCTGGCGACCGACGCGTACGAGGACGTTTACCGGCGGCGGATGGGCGAAGGCGGCGCGGCGCTGTTGTCCTACGAGTACTACAGGAACATCTTGCGCGTGTCGTTGGATGCACTCGAACGCCCGCTGTACACCGTAGGTGGCACGGACGCCATGAACTACGGCGGCCTCGGGTCTTACGTTGCCCGCGAGTTGACCCGCTCGTTCGACCCCGTCGGCAGCACCGTCGACTCGACGGGCACTTACAGGCTCTGGTGGGGTCCCAACGTTTCAAGCGGGTACTTGAAGAAAATGTCGTGCATGAATAATTGGACGCGAGAAGCCGTCCTCGACGGCACGACACCCTCGAGCAACCGTCCGGTGTTCAGCCTTTTCCCGCACCTGCCGGCTGTGGAGACGGCCTTCCGCGCGTACAAGCACGCCAGGGAGAAGAAGAAGACGTCGGACGGGCTGCAGTTGGCCTTGCTCGGGCAGATGTCTGGCGACCAGGTCTTCTTCCTCACCTACTGTCACGTGCTATGCGCCACCGAGGAAGGAACAGGTGACGCTGAAAAGGCCTGCAATGTACCACTGGCCAACTTCGCAGCGTTCGCGAACGCGTTCCACTGCCCAGTCGGCTCGCGCATGAACCCGAAGGTCAAGTGCACTTTCTTCGAGGACGACGGTTGAAGGCGCATCGTAGCTAGACTGCGACACGTCAGCCGCGTGATCCCCATCGTGTCGTCTAATATTTTTCCCGTTTCCTTATGAGGCCGCTCAAATGACTTCTTGTTATTGCGCTAAAAGTGCTCCCTTATACATGTTCCTGCTCGACGCCTGCGTACTGCGTGGAAGCACACAAGAACAGCCATTATGCGATTTATTGAATCTCGCCGATTTGCTTCGAATTCTCTATAGCTTCTTTTTTTTCTGTTCATCATTTCACATACAATGCCACTGACGGGCAAGTCCCATCTTGCCATGTTTATCACGTCGGCATTGCATGGGACATTCTTAGATGTAATAAATTACTCGTGTAGCTGGTGCGCTGTAGTGAGTGTTACCATCTACTCTCGTTTTGTTAACGCAATATTTGTTGTTTCAATATTTCACTGTGCGCACGACACTTCTGTGTATGTCGGCAGTATGTTAAAGGAAGAAACATATTCTATGAGGCGCAAGTGCTTTGCGCTTTGTGTGTGCTGAAGCTTCATGGATTGATTGAAGGGGCTGTGAACACTTCTTAAAAAAATTAAATTATGGGTTTTAACGTGCCAAAACAACCATCAGTTAATGAGGCACGCAGTAATGAGGATTTCCGGAATAATTTGCACCACCTGGGAACCTGTAACGTTAACCTAAATGTAAAGCCCAGACCACACGTACGCTTGCGCACGAGCGCGAGCTCGCGTCCGCGCGCCCACGCATGCGCAGACACTGCGGCAAGGCTCGTATGCGTCGAAACGCGGCGCGATCTCGGTGAACAGCTGCTCTCTGTTATAGCGCGCTTGGGCTGCCTCACGTCGGCGCGCAGCTACGGCGTGGTACATTCAACTCTCAGCGAAGCACATTTGTATCGTAACGTACAGTTTAGTGACGGTACTTTAATTACTTTACGTTGGGCAAACTTGTGCCAGACAAACAGCTAAGCAAGTCTCACTACAACGTCCACAGTCTTTTCGCAAGAGTTCGGCACTTCTTCTTCCCCCGTGTCCCGCGCTGATGACACGTTGCTCCGATCGCACGTGCCTTGTGAGCCCGCGTTGCCCGCTTTACTGCCGCTATCTTTCGCAGGTAGCAGTTTCAACTGGACGAGCACAGGAGGTGGCTTGCGCACGTAATTTGAAATCAGCATGGTTCCCGGCGCACATGGGATCCAATGTACATTCCAGCAAACCCAACCCGAATGAGCTAGTTCATGACCAGGCGCGAGGTCTAACATTCCGCAATGGTCCTGATACGCTAAGCAGTCGGGATTGTGAGCATAACTCTGATCCTCTACTCTCTCTTAATGAAATAGTTAAACACTATCAGTTTGGGCGCAGGCAATTCCCGCTGCCACACCCACAGCTAACTAGACCTCAATCTTCCACATTGAGAATGTTACAAACGGGATCTTTCCCTTCGAGAGGAAAGTTTAGCCGCTTTGCTCTGGACATCGACCCACACTGCCCCGAGTGCAATGAAGAGTATTGCTCGTTAGCACACATGCTCTGGCAATGCCCTGGGTTACAAAACGCATCTTTTAATCAACAAGAGGACTGGGAAGAGGCCCTTAAAAGCGGCGATCCCCAGGACCAACTAAGGGCTGTCCAAAGGGCCCGCGAACGGGCGGAGGACCATGGTCTTCCGGCTCCAACGTGGGAGCGGCCCGCAACTACGACTTAGTAGTTCCTTAGGACCTTAATAAAGTTTGTTGACTGACTGACTGATCTTGCGTCATTTTACCCTTCCAAGAGTGCGCCGTCCCGATGCTCATACAGAAGGCGGTGGTTTCTAGGCTGTCATTCGCAACGCTTGTAGGCGGAAGCAGTTATTGTCTGTCGTAGTATGGTTTCATTCGGATGACATGTACTATTTCTGCTCCATGCCGCCGTCGTGATGAGGTTACTCGACATTCTGGAACAACTTCGTAGTCCAAGGGATGAATTCAACGAATTTTCGTATACGGGCCAAAATAACGACGAAGAAGCTTTTAGGATAGGCCGCGCATCAATACGGCAGTCCACACCCACACTTGGTGTCCTGGTGCATGCTGGACGTCTTTTCGTCCCTAGTTGTATCGGTCCACCTCGGTTTGCGGTTGCTGATGAATGCGCTGTCGCGCCAGCTGCCGTTCTTCTTCAGCTCTTTGTGTGAAGTCCCTGACGTCATGGTCATTTTCATGAAGTCCCTGACGTCATGCTCATCTGCAGATAGCATTGTATCTGCAGTGCATCTAAGGTTGTGGGAACGGTCTAACGAAAATGGCTGTGGCTTAGGTAAGGTTAAGCCCAGGATGCGAAGCATACTAGCCTTTATTTTAGTTGTTGAACCACTGTTTAGCCTGGTGAACTGCTGTTGCTTGGCTATATTTGGTTCGGCTAGACGAAGAAACAACTCATGCATTACTTCTTCGCCTTCAAGAGTGGAACGCGACAGCGTTCCCGTCGACCCGCCAAGGGGTGTAAGACAATGGGCTACAGGGCAGCGACTACGCGCCCCGCATTGGACGCGGTGAGCGTCGAGCAAAGCAGCGTTCGGCGCGGCAACGAAATGTGCGCCTGAGCAAGAGACGCACGCCTTAGAAACAGCGCGTTTCTAAGGCAACACCGCATTCACTAGAGGCGCTTTTGTACCGCTTTGAAGCGTTGTACTCGTGGCTCAGTGGTAGCGTCTCCGTCCCACACTCCGGAGACCCTGGTTCGATTCCCACCCAGCCCGTCTTGCAAGAGTTGAGCCAAAGCCACTTCTCCTCTGTCGTGACGTCACGGTGTCACGTGATTTCATGGTCACCGCCGCGCCTGAGGAGCTGGGTTGAGCCCTCGTAATATGCTTCGCATAAAAAACTAGTTGGAAAGATGTCATCTAGTCGTCTGTTGCACAGCGGTATTGTACGCGAACGTTGCGTAAGGTGGTATCCTTTCCCATGTTCGGTGCTCCATATCCACGTATATTGACACCATACCAGTCAGCGGTCTGTTTACAATTTCTCTGCGGATTATATGGGGTGGTTTTTCGGTGACTGGTGTGCGTCAGTTTCATAATGGAGTGTGTCAAATGGGCAGTAAATATGGCTTCTTGGTCCGTGATGAGAACTTTAGGAGCGCGATGCCATAGCACTATGTTAGTGACAACAAAAATCTGCTACTTCAGTAGCCGTTCATATCGAGTTAGGTAGTTGCAACTACGATCCGACGATTTCTTGATGACGATGTGGGAAAGGGGCCAAGTCCATCCCCACTTGTGCGAATGGAGTTTCCGGTATCTGTATGAATTTTAGGAGACCTGCTTGCTTGAATGGTGGTGTTTTACGTCTTTGACATGCCCGGCAGGTTCTTACGTAGTGTTGCACAGAATTCAATAACTTTGCCCACTAAGTACTTCATGCAAATGCGTGCGAATGTTCTGCTCACTCTTAAATGTCCTACTGACGGGTCGTCGTGGCAGGCTTCCAATATCTCGAGTCGTGACTTTGAAGGTACGACGAGCACAAATATCTCTGCACTATGTTCAAAATTTCTTTTGCACAGGACAATATTTCTCAGGACGAACGACGACAAGCTGCGGACAAAAGCTCATGGAATGTCGACAGGATGTCCTTCTAGGTAATCAATGAGCGGGCGTAACTTCGCGTCAGACTGCTGATGCTGCGCCATTTGTGATGTTGTGGCAGCTCCTAGGAACGGGCAATCCTGTCTATTTTTCCCAAGTTTATATTCTGTGAATTCAATCTGTATACGTGAAAAGCAATCAGCATCACTGTGCTTGTGACCGGTCTCGTATACGACCGTTATATCATACTCCTGCAGCTACAGACTCCATCTTGACAGCCGTCCAGACGGGTATTTGAGATTCGCCAGCCAGCCCAACGAATGATGGTCGCTGATAGCTCGAAATGGTCGGCCATCTAAGTATGGTCTAAACTTGTTGATGGCCCATATCACTGCGAGGAATTCTTTTTCTGTCGCTGAGAAGTTCACCTCGGCCTTCGAAAATGTTCGACTAGCATACGCAATGACTCGTTCCTCTCCATTTCGCCGCTGAATGAGGATGCCACCGAGGCCTAAATTGCTTGCCTCTCTGAATAGCCTCTCTGAATTGCTTGCCTTTCTCTTGTTGAATAGCATGTAATACGTTGCTGTACTCATTCCTATCTTGGCCTTGTAAAGGGCTGATAGCATGTTCAAACAAAATGAATATCAGTTTCGGCTCCCTCGTCAAAATGAGCAAGAACTGACTGGTTCGGAAGACGCTTTCGGAGCTCATTGAAAGCAATCTCCTGCTCATTCAACCAGACGAAAGGCGTGTCTTTTTTGTTAGCCGCGTTAGTGGCTCGGCGATCATTGAACAATTTTGACGAAGCGTCTGTAGTAGGCGCAGAGTCCTAAAAATCGCCTGACTGCCTTCTTGTCGGATGGTTTTGGAAATTTTTCCAGTGCCGCAGTCTTCTCAGGGTCCGGTGTGTAATGCCTTCTGAACTGACGACATGGCCGAGGAAAAAAAGCTCGTGAAAGCCGAAATGACATTTCTGTGCTTTTATCGTAAGACCTGCTGATTTAATAGCTGTCATCACAGCCCTCAGTCGTTCTACATGCTGCTCGAAGGTGGCAGAAAAAAAAACACATCGTCAAGATAAACGAGACAGGTTTGCCATGTCAGACCGGTGAGCACAATGTCCATCGTCCGCTGAAATGTGGCAGGTACGGAACAAAAGGCGAACGGAAGCACTTTGAAATCGTATGGGGTTTGTATGAGGTGCCTAACTCGTATTTGTTTTTGTCTGTCTGGCGTCACAAACGCCGTCTTTTCACGATCTCGTTCGTCGACTTCTATCTTCCAGTACCCACTTTTGAGGCCCAGAGAGGAAAAGAATTTGGCATCTCGTAGTCTATCTAGTGTGTAATGGATTCTTGGTGGTGGGTACACGTCCCACTTTGCGACGGCGTTCAGCTTTCGGTAATCGATGCAGAAGCGCAAGGTCTGGTCCTTTTTCTTTACAAGTATCACAGGCGACAACCACGGACTTGCCGATGGCTGAATTACGTCGTCTTCAAGCATTTCCTTAACTTGACTTCCGATGGCTTCTCTCTCTTTTGGGGACACTCGGTGGGGATGCCGGCAAATAAGCCTCACTGATTCGTCGACAATTATCCGATGTTTGGCAATAGATGTCCGTCGGACTTTGTATGACATTGAAAAACATTCGTCGAATTCTGGCATGAGGTTCTCTATTTGCTCTTTTTGTCTGGGCGATAGACCTGGTTCGATGTCGATGGCTGCAACGACAGAATTCACATCTTGGAAATTCGATGGTGAAATCTCTGGAATGCTGAGGGCTGTAACTTGGACGAAGTTCTTAAGGCTGGCAAGACTGCTTCCCTCTGCGACATGTTGCACCTCATTTCCAAAATTAGTGATGAAAACTTTGGCACATCCGCCACGCAGCTGCACAAAGCCTCTTGCCATGCAGATCCCTTTTTCAAGTGGGAGACTGGTGTTCCTGTCTGAAATTCCTTCGTAGTCACTGAAGGCCTCGCTCCTCACTGCAACGGCTGCGCTGCATCTCGGAGGAAGCATCACGTCGTCATCGGCAATGCAAAGGGCGTCGAATTTTTCTTCAGCGTTGAATGCTGCGACAGAATGCTTTGTTGAAAAGGAAACACATCATTCCTGCAAGTTGATTACAGCCCCATTATCCTGTAAGACGCCCATGCCAATAATCAAGTCTCTTGAGCACTCGCAAAGCACGATAAACTAGCGACGTACGTGAAGCCTCGTTTTCCAATTCTAGCCGTGCAGTTCCCCGTCGAGTCAATGAGGTGTCCTCCTACGGTGCGAACTTGTGGCCCTTTCCAAGGAGTCAGCACTTTCTTCATTTTCCTTGCAAGCTCACTGCTTATTACCGAGTAATCTGCACCTGTATCCACTAACGCGTTCACTTCGCAACCATCCACAAACAGACGTAAATCGGAAGCAACGTCGCTCTTACAGTACTGGTTTCTGAGACTCTCACTGTAGTTCGGAGTCATCTATGGACGTTCTTCTCTTTTCGCATCGGCAGCGGCCTTACCTCCCGAGGTCGCTGACTCTAGATTTCCCGACGCGGACTCGGTGAACAGCGTCTTGGGGAGCTTGAAGACGTGCGGGGGCTCGGTGACCGATGCCTCAACGGCGCTGTTGATCGAGGTTGGTGTTGCTGGTAGGCGTATGGGGAGCTTTTACGAGTAGACAGGTACTCTTCGAATTCAAATGAACACTCATCATTTCGTGGGCAATGTGCGTTCACTGGAAAACCACTAAGTCCTGCCTGGCGATAGTAGCGCATTCTGTACAGGTGACCTGCAGAGAGGTATTCGGTGAGGAGTGCGCCATACATCAGCCTTCCTAAATCTTCTCTGGAGTGGCGGCAGCGTATTTCGAGGCATCGCACTGTTCATAGAAGAAGTGGCTGCGACATCAGCACGCCCATGAGTTTGCCGCCGCACACCGACATATGAGACGCTCGGCTGGCGCACTAGTGGCGCTTGGGGCTGCGCACTGAGCTGTGGTCCCCGGACCGCCTGTCTGACCTCTTCGCGAACCACGTCTACCAGCGAACAGAGCGTTGGAGCGTTCTGGTCAAGCCGTACCCTCTCAAGCTCTTATAGCACTAAAGATCGCACGAGCTCCTGTATGGCCTCCAGGCTGTTTCCGAAGACGGCTGGAATTGCGTCTACAGAGGTGATGTTCATTCCTCGGTCGCACATCCTTGATCGCTGCTACAACGTGCTTTCCATTGTTGTCGCCTCAGAACGAAACTCCGCGACGGTGAGCGGCGGGCTAAGAACCAATAACTTTGCGAACAGTTCCTTTTTTACGCCCCGCATTAGACGGCGTAGTTTGTTGTCCTCACTCATGTTCGCATCAGCTCGGCGCAATAGGCAGGACATGTTTTCTACACACATGGCCACGCTATCATTGTTCCGCTTTTTCTTGCTTGCAGAGCAGCTTCGGCCCTCTCCCGGCGGTCGGTACTCGGGTAAGTTCAAGCAGCTCCCAGCCGGAAAGCATTCCACGACACAAGTGTCGCTTCGTGGTTTTCAAACCACGTTCGTGCGCTGTACTCTAACGCGAAGTAAAGTTTTTGCTTCCGCTCTCTGTTCCATCCATTGAACTCCGCGACGCGCTCAAAGCGTTCCAGTCAGTTCTCTGCGTCTTCAAATGTGTCGCTGTGGAAAGGCTGTGGCTTCATTGGAGAGTTCACTACGATGTGAGTTGGCGTGATTTGAGTTGTCATCTTGGTAGCCTTTCCGTTGGCAGCTGCTGACGCTCCGATCGAATCTGGCAGAGGGAAAAACTCGGGGGGGGGGGGGGGGCTTACCAGGGAGGCGACGACTGCTGCGTTGCTGGACAGGAGTCAAGTCAATGGGTCCGAGTCGCCGTGAGTCCGGGCTCCTTTCTCTGGCTTGAGAAGGGCTTGAAATCATACCCGGCACCTCCACCGGAATTGTAACGCACAGTTTAGTGACGGCACTTTAATCACTTTACGTTGGGTGAACTTGCGCCCGACAAACAGCTAAGCGAGACTCTAACTACAACGGCCACAGTCTTTTCGCAAGAGTTCGGCACCTCTTGTTCTTCCCTCGGGTCACTCGCTGATGACGCGTTGCTCCGACCGCACGTGCCTCGTGAGCCCGTGTTGCCCGCTTTACTGCCGCTATCTTTCGCAGGTAGCAGTAAGAAACAGGACGGGCGCAGGAGGCAGCTGGCACACGTAATTTGAAAACATCTTGTGTATCATGCAAGACAGTGCTTAATCTTTCCTTTTTGCGCTGATCTAAGAGCTTTAAAAATACAACAATTACCTAAAATACTTTTATAGATATCGAAGTATCATGAAACACTGTCAATAACAAAAAGTGGGGTCTTCCAGGGCGCCTGTGAATGAGCCAAGTGAGCGCGCGGTCCAGCGCGTTTTTGTGGATGCAAGCCACCATTCCTCGCGAGCCGCGGCCTGTGGAAGGCGCGTAGACGCGAGCTTGCGCACGTCCGCAAGCGTACGTATGGTCTCGGCTTAAGTACACCGAGTGTTTTCGCATTCCGCCCCCATCGAAATGCGGTCATTATGGCCGGTATTTGATCCCGCGACCTCGTGATTAGCAGCCCAACACCATAGCCACAATGGAACCATGGAGGGTTCGGAACCACTTCCTATCCGAATCTCGAAATGCATTTGAAATTAAAGTAGGCTATTTCATAAATGTTTTGCGGGAAAATTACTTCAATGCATTCAGCAGGGGCGAAGTTATTGGCAATCAAAGGTCGTCTATGATTCCGCTCGCGGTGCATCCGCTCCGTCTTCAATGCCTTCAACTGCGAAGGCTACGGCAGAGCGGGGCGTGCTCACAGGGCTCCCTCCGCCTACATAACGTCACCGTGGTGAGTAGTTCAAATTACATTTTGAATATTCACATAGACGCCACTAAACTAACGCTTTTGACGCCTACGACGTGCCAGACGCGGTTGCCCTCAGCGAGCTGCAGTGCGCTCAACCAGCGGACTCGTCGTGGCACCCGGCGGTGGCCGCGCTATCTGCGCCACGCAGCAGACCGCAGCTATGGGCACGCAACTGCAGTGCGTGTGCGCAGCGCTTGCTTTGTGCACGTCAGGGCTGGAGTGCCCGTTCGCGCTCGTATGCTCCACTTTGCCCGTGCTACGTGGTGCGGACCGGCTTTGTCCTGCACCAGCTTGACCGACGGATAGTAGCCACATCACACTTGCGCAGTTTGAAGCGCCATCAATAACTCAGTACGGAGAGAGATGTGCCGAGGAGTCTAACCAGAAGCGGTCAGGAGCGGAGCGCGCGCTGGCAAGTGCGCGTGCGGTCTGAATCTAAGTTTCGCGTGGTTTGAAGCTCGTCGAGTATTCAAAACTAGTCAAAATTAGTCGAGACTGGACCCCTACGACACCGATAAGCAGGGTGGCCACTGTTTAGGTCCTACGCGAGCGACCGAGCGTGAACTGACGATAGTCGGCTTCGACTGGAAGCACGACATTATTATCGAAATTCGAAAGCATACGTTGGCTTACGTCAGCCTCTTAATTAGACTGCGTCAATAGATGTGCACAGTAGCAGTAGGAAGAAGTGCACCAATCTAAACGCCTGATGTCAGCTATTGACCGATAGCAGCCACGTATGGGAATCTAAGATATGACGAAATAAAGCATCCTGAAAAGAGTGAGAAGCAGGCTTTTGTTTAAAAAATAGCTTTTGAGAAAAAGGTGACTTAGCACTCCTCTTGTGAGCTCCACGCGTTGTGCACGACTGCAAAATTTGGCTGACATGTTTCACAACAGCGTATGCTATCCGCCGACTATGCTTTTTCACCAAGCATGAGGGGCGGTACAGTGCCCCTTTAATAGTGTAATATACGGTACTCCGCATTGCCCCAATGTTCTAACATTCACTCTAATGACAAAGCGAAGGCGAGCGACACCTCTGGCGGGACAAATGTTCGTCCCAAAATTAACTTTATTTTGTAGATTTCTCCAGTACTTCGCAATGTAGCCAGTTAGCGTTGACACAAGCGGAGCGATTGAACCTAATCCCAGTCGCTAAAAATTATGTAGGAACGTCGACAAAAATGTGAGGTGCATAATTTTATTCGTAGCCGCTGGAGAATGCGTTACAAGGTTAACTTAGGTTAAGGTAGGTTAGGTCCTACATTCGAAATGCTTTGCACCTTTTCTAGGGACTCGTTGTAATTACAGAACAGTTAATTGTCTCTTTATTGTAATGTTAGTCGCGCTGGCTCTTTTCGCGATAAAGTGTAACCACTGACTTGAAGCAGGTACAGAAGTGAAATATTGGCTGCACGAATTGTAATCAACAAAAATCTAATCCTTTCGTTATTGCTTACTTAACGTGGAACGTTGAAGATCATTTGAAACGATGTTTTGCCTTCAGTAACGTAAAACGTAATCTTAATGAACTCTAGGATTTTGGGTGCCAAAACCACGGTATGATTATGAAGCACGCCAGCTTGTAGGGCATTCCTGAAAAATTTTGAGTGCATGTGGTTGTTAACGCATACCCAATGCACAGTATATGGGCGTTTTTGCACTTCAGCCCAATCGAAATGCGGCCGCCGCGACCGGGATTTGATGTCGCCACCTCATTCTCCTCATTCTTAGCAACGCAACAACATAGGCACTATGCCACCATGGTGGGTTTCAGCAGCGTGGTTGCGTGTAGCAGTACTCGGCTTAGTGAAACAAAATTGCCCCTCATTTCCAGAAACCTCTCAGAAAACTCCCAGAAACATCTAAGTCAGCAACTCAGAACTTCCTACTTCTTACGTAATCAGTTTTGCTGCGTTTAAAGAAAGCCCCTAAGTATGAAAAAGAAAACTGTTTTCGGGAGCTATCTTAGGATGAATGTTCACGTTAATGTGGCTAGCATTGAAGCACTGTATTGAAGCATTGAAGCACTGTATAGTAATCTATCAGGCGTGTATGACACCGGGCTGCTTTCTCGCGCTTCCCCTTAGACACGCTTTGTCATCTAGCGTCGCCGTAGCAAAGCTCCCGTGTGTGAATAAATATGATGACTGCGCTGGCGATGAGATTCGTTAGGAATGCACCATTTCCACCTGTACGTGGAAGTGAGTTGTACAGGCTGAAATGCAGTTTATGGTCTGAGGTTCCAGACAGGCAGGCAGTTTTCAGACTGGGGATGAAAACATCTGTGTCACGGTGACTCATTCGTAGCGTGAAAGTCTTTTTACCGCGTGAAACCCCTGGGTGCGAGCCGCTGTGTGGCGCCTCAAGCGCACGACGGAGAAAAACGTGCCTGCTCTCCCGGCTATACTGCGGTAGAAAAATGGTAGTTTGTGCTGATGAGCTCGCGCAGGGGTGGCACGGATCTGCGACATGTTTGCCAGGTCGTCGACCTATGTGGTACGACAAATGCTGCCAGACGTGTCTGTAGAACTGGGAGAGACCACTTCGGCCATTAGGCGGAGAGATGTGCGGTAGATAAGGTGAGCATGCGCACATCCAATGTCTTCCTTGACAGCAGTTTCTAATTTCTAATAAGTTGGCTGGGACACACTGTATGATGGAAATCCGCGGTTGTCGAACAAGGACGGATGGTGCTGGGAACAATACAACTGAAGAGTCGACCATGTACCCATCATTGTATTGGTACTATAGTCGACCTTGTAATATTGGGTAGACGTTGCTCAAAGGCCCGCGGTGACATGGTCGCCCCTCCTAAGTTGTATCCATAATCATAATTCCCGTGCAGGTACAGCCAGGTGATCGAAGACACTCCACCAGCTTCAGAATTTGTCTTTACCAGATTCAATAAATGTTTGGTAATACTAGTACTACAATTTCAAGTGGAGAAGACTGCCTAATTACCATCGGGACAACAGCAGAGAAGCTAAACCACTGCATCATGGTGGTGGGGGTCTTCCGAATGATTGTGGTGCAAGTCTACCAGATGGGGCATTGGCGGTCTTCCACTTTGTTTCTTTCGTTTCGTTAACTAAACCTTTTGCCCAACAGCGATGAGATGCCCATCCCGACGCGCCACGGTGGCGCAGGGACTATAGCTGAGCACGACGTCTATGTTTCGGTTCTCGACCACGGCAGCCCCATTACTACTGAAGCGGGATTCACGAACGTCCGTGCACTTAGATTTGCGAGCCCACTGAAGAGCTCCAGGTGGTCAAAATTAATCTGAGGCCTTCACGGTCACGTCTCCAGCAACCGACCGTGTGCAAATTCGTGTGCTCTACAATTCTGAATGCGAACGAAATTCTTTGTGAACTGCACCCACTTTCCGGGAAAGGTAGAAATAAACATTCATCCACATTGAGGCAGGTCGTCTTCCTCGTAGCGCCCCGTTGGCTCGCGCCACTCCGCGTGTCCGCTGTGTCGGCTCGGGGTGATGCGTTCCTTTCTAACCTTTTCCACGCCAACATTGTCCACTGGGTACGTGCCACTAAACGCATTCCACTCTCCAAATTAATCAACATGATATACAAAACATATTGTAGCACTCTTCAATGAAGCGCACTAAACACACTGGTTTATTGTGGGCGAACTTGTGCCCGGAAACTCAATATTAAGCATTCTAACACTTTAAAAGAAGAGTTAACAGGAGCCGATACCACAGTCAACCACGTCTCTCCGCCGAACGCACTATTCACTCGCCCCGAAGGCCAAGAGCCACGCCGTGGCTTCTCATTGGACGGCGGACTCGGGCGCTGCCGTGAGCGCGTGCACGGGAGACACGCGCTGTGTCGCCATGCGCGAAGCGTTGCTGGCGCTCTTCTAATGGCGATGCGACGAGTAATGGGTTTCAGCGATGAGACGCTTGGAAAGGTGCCTCACGAGAGTGCTCGTAACTGGCATGTGGAGAGCTCTCCGCGGCAATATCACCACCAATCACGCACCCGTCATACGAAATATTGTGAATCGCAATAACGCAACTTCTTTTTTTCTTTAGTACTGCTACTTCTAGTGAAAACCCGCTTGACCTCGACTGCCTAATATTTGTGCAGCCTCACCGCATCTATCTGTTCTTTCCCTCGGGAGTGATTATCACCCTTTATTGTCCGGATTAGGCGCCAGGCTCATGGTGTTATGCAATTCGCATGCTCCAGAAGCAAGTCTCACGAAGCGTTCTTCATCCGCGCGTGCTTTCAAATACACCAAAGAAGAAGAAGACGAAGAAGAAGAAGCACTTTGATCGGGACGAGCAGCACTACCGTGTCAGGGCAACAGCTTTTTCGCCTCAAAGAAAATCGACCAGCGTCTCTGCTGTGCCCATAGGGACCGCATCTCAGGGACATCGGTAAGTGCTGGAAAATGCAAAGAACCGCATTTATAAGCGAAGAAGCGTTTATGTGGAGCAAGTATTCCCGAAGCGCGGTGCTGGTAGCCCTAAGCCTCGTTGTCACGCATGTCTCTCCCGCACTCGCGTACTACTTTCAGCAGCAATGAAGGAAAGGCTACGGGGGCGGAGCTTCTGCACATGTGTTACTGCGCTGAGTAGTCGGGCAGATACGCTTTCGGTTTCTTGGAAACAGCTATTGAATGTGAGTAGCCTAAACGTGCAATGGTTTCACATTCACCGATTACTGAATTATGTGTTTGATATCTTATATTATTAGTACGTAAGAATCTGCGTTTTCTGTTCCCTAGCTTAAAGCTGACGCTAATGAAAATGTGGGACTGTATTCAGAAGCGCTCTTACTGATGCATGCTACTGTGCCAGCCACTAGCGATGTAGGACATATTCGCGAAAGCGATCAATTAATCACAAACAGCACTTACGAACGGAAAGCTTTGTGAATTCGACCCCTGGATTCCTTGTGCGTGTAGGCGGCTGCTATGTTATTCGAGTATAACGACCATAATCAGAATCGCCTCGGGATTGCTAGGACGGCGCTTCCGACATCGGGCCACCATCCGTTTGCTGCTGTCACTTAGCTGCGAGGACGGGTTGCGAAAGTGCAGCGGTCGTCGGGTCATCTCTGGAGGCTGGCACACGTGCCTTTTTTAACGCGACCACATTTCAGATGGCAAAATTATACCACGGATATTATTTAGCGAGAGCACGCGGCAGCTCTGTATGCTTGAGAGGAGCTGCAGCGTCGCGCATTGGGCCAGCTATTTTTTCTACCATATGTGCCCATTCATGCGGGCTTTTCTTTATTTTTTTCGCACGAGCGTAGCGCTCCCCGCATCATAGCACTCTGCCCCTCCCCCCTGAAGTGCAGTCGAGATTGGCCAAGTGGTTGCGGATGCCGTGGGTGCCGGAAACTCGGGTTATGCGCAAGCCGTCTCCCCTCCGCTCTTCCTCCGTTTTCCGCCTCCTGGTCCCGCTGCACCCTCCTCCTGCGCTTTCGTCCTCTCTTCGCTGTGGCCTTTCTTTTACCTACCGCTGCGCTCTGCGTTCACTTTCATTCTTCGCGGCACTCTTTTGATCGGTTACGCCTTCACCGCCGACGCTCACCGCAGGAACTGGCTATTAAGAGCTGCGCTTTTAAAAGACAGAACAACAACAAATATGAGGGTGACAGCAGCAAGAAAGCGAGGGGGGAAGTATAGAAAAGAAAAGGGCTCCCATGGTTTATATGTACCTAAAAGTGTGGAAGAGAATGATAAATTAAGTGTTAAGGGAGAGGCAGGAAACGTAGGAAAATGGAGAAATAAGTGAGGTTGAGAATCCAGCTTAGCTGCTGACATGACGTGTTTTGTGGCTTTGTTAGTGATATGAGAATTTCAGGTTCAAGTTACAGCTTTTAGCTATTCTAAGTTGCCACGTGGCATATTGGTTCCGGTCGGGTGCAGGCATTTAAATTTGCGTATGAGGTATGATTCTGCATATTTCCTTTCTCGAGGTAAACGGAAATTTGTAGTAGGTATATAGAGACTTGCTTTATCTAATATATGGTCATATCCATTGAAGTGGTCCGCTACTTCTTTAGGTAAATTGTGTTTGGTACCTGCGCAATGACCTTTGAATCTTGTACTAAATTGTTGTCCGGCCTCGCCTATGTATTTTTTGTTATAAGCGGCGCATTTTAGGCAGTAGACTGTTGCTTGACGTGCATTTGAAACCCGAAGTCACCTTGTGAAGATAATCGGAAGCTGCACTTTTTACTGTAGTAGTAGATCGAATATGTTTGCATGTAGAGCACCTGGGGCTGTCACAGAAACCAGATGACTGTTTCTTCGTCTTTGTATTTAGTTTGGCATATACACGAACGTCCTTGAATCTAGTGTTGCGTCCGTAGCCTACGCTCGGTGAGTCAGGAAAGATCTGATTCATTTTGTCGTTGCTGGTGGGAATTGGGTAGTATTAACTGAGGACTTTGTTCACGTTTGGGAGTGCGTTTGAGAATTTAATAGTAAGAAGACGCGCTGTTGTTCTTGTGATCTTTGGGCGGTGTTTGAGTACCTCGGCTCGATCATGTTTGGTTGCATCCGTGTAGGCTTTTTGAAGGGCAGTGTTCGAATGGTTGCTGTTTGATAGGTGAAATGTTTCTTTAAGGTGATCGACTCTATCTATGTGATCATGATTTTCAACGCAAATGCGACGTAGTCCCGTGGCTTTATCATTGAAAATGAAATGCCTTGTTTACAATTTATGGGGTGGTGGCTTGTGGATTCTAGGTACCGTTGTTTATCAAAGGCGTTCCTATAAAGCGTTGACTTTAGTGTCGCATTGTCAATATTGGCGGCGAGGAGTTACGGAGTCGCCCTCTATAGGAAGCGCCTCGCTGGCGTAGTATGAGGGATCACGTGGCGCGCTCCTCATAGGTTTTGCTGTCAGCGCTCACTGAAAACACCACGCGTGAGCTCTCCCGGACATTTCTGTGAGTACTTTCGAAACGAGAGAAGTTTCTTACTGTCCAAATAATAATCTTGGGCAAACTGAAAACACACAATCGTTTACAGCCGCTATCTCTTTACTGAATACGTACAGTGAACGCCACTGCGCGCGGTCGCCGCGATGGAGTCTCCCGAACCGGCTTCTTGCGTGAAAGGTAGGTAAACGCTGAGAGCAAACTATGTGAAATATGTTCTTATAGTGTTTGTATAACTAAATGGAGCGTAATAGAATGAAGCCTCAATGCAGCGATCGCGCAGATTCGCAGCGACCGACTGCGCGTCTGCATGCTTGTCCGCGCACTGTTTCGCTTTCTGCGCGCGCGCGTTTTCGCACCGTGCCATGAGCTTAAGGCCGCAGAATATGAGCATTTGACAGTATACAAGCAACCATTGTTGCGTGGGCGCTATCAGAGCTGTTCAAAAATAATTTCATTGCAGAGACTTCGACGCCTACGGGACTGTGATGTGCCGTCGCGACGATTCAATCTTTTTTTCTTCTAAATTCTTTGATCTTTCAATACTATTTCTCTAGTTGCGTCTCACTGTATGTTTATCGGCGTTCTCAGCGTGCAATTTCCCGCTGCTCCTTTTTTTGTAATCCAGTGCATTAATTCATAACACAAACATGACCATATGCCATGCTTTCTTTAAATGTGCTTCTTACCACTGCCTTTCCACTCCACTGAACTTGCCAGTAGCTATAGTATCGACAAGTTCATAGACTAAACCGTCATGACATTAGTCGGACAGCGGACTCGGGCGAGCGTCTCAGTGCGCGTTTCCAGAACATCGCAGGCCCGGCACCGTAGCAGAAATCTTCCTTGCGTCTGTGCTTGCTGGATACCCGAGTTGTAGCCGATGACTGTTTGCCGGTTTTATGTTTCGCGAGCCAAGCTTCACACAGCTTCTTGTCCTGCGGCTACGTGCGAATAAGGCTGACACCGGCCTCCGTTACGTGCGTCCAGCTCTGCGACACCGAGCAGTAGCCTACCATGTCGCGCGCCTTCAAAGGCAGCCACTACCTATTGTAGTGCTTTCAAGCGTTGTAGAGGAGACACTCGAAGCGTGAAAATTTCGCCACTAAATGAAAACCGCAGCGTACGAGGGAATTTAAGCTCGTTTTCAGCTCGCTTCGGCGCGCCCGAAGCAGACGACGCGGCCGCTATGCCCACGTGATCCCTCCTAGCACGTCACGCCGACGGTGGCGCCAGCTTTTCCAGTGGTGGAGCTCGAGGCCAATAAAATATTGTGTCCAGGAAGTTTATGCGCTCAGTTGAGGATTCCGATGCGAGTTTTATTGTTAGGTGAAAACGATTTAGGAATGTTACAAATTTACCTAGACTGCCTTGACCATGTCCCTATATTATGAGTATGTCGTCTATATATCGTAGGTATGTATGGGGTTTGTCTGTAAATATGTTCGCGTAGGTTGATGCAAAACTTATACCTATGCTTGTACCGTGTATTTGTAGGCAGTAATTTTCCTCAAATTCGAATTAGCTATATGTTAGAACTAATTCAAGAAGAAACAAATAGACTTCAATAGAGTGTTGTGCATTGTGTTTGAACAGCGTTTCTTTTATCGAAGGTAAACTATCAGGGATTGGGATGTTGGTGTACAGGGCCATGACGTGTAGTGTTGCGACAATTAGGTTTTGCGGTAGTGTGCCCTCAGCATTAATGTCCTACATAATTCTCACTTGGTAGAAATGTCTTGTAGAAATTACGGAGGTGCTTTGGCAAAGTCGCCGAGGAAGTGTTTAAGAAATGTGGAGAGGCTCTCTGTCTGGGTGTTGTTGAAACTACCCGACGTCCCGGGTTATTAGCGGTGTGTAGTTCAGTGGGTGTAATATTATGAATACTTGGAAGGAGGTAGAAGCGTGCGGCAATTTTGTTGCTTAGTTTAAGAAATGTGAATTCTTACAGTGCTATCAATTCATCAGCCAAAAGTGATTTCAGCTTGTTGGTAAATGTTGTGAATATGTGGTAATGTCGGCTCGTTGTGTAGGTTACGTTAATGTTCTGAGTTGTTTGGCTGTCTGTAAGCCTCGCGCTTGTACTTCTTTCTTAGCAAAATAATAGCTACACCTACACCTTTATCTGCTTCCTTAATGACACTGTCGTTCCAGCAAATAAGATTTTCAATGATACGACTCTCTGAAGAAGTTACGTTTTTTTAGGTCGCCTAATTAACTCTCTTGGATTGGCTTATAATTTCTTTAGTGGCAGTTTTAAGATACAGGTCGAGTTCTATGGCTTGTTCTAGTTCGGGAACCTAAGTGGATTGCGCTCTGCGCGAAGTCGTTCCGGTGTCTGCTGCGTTGTTGTCTGCTGAAAAATGTCCAATACGCATTCGCAGGAAAAATTTCGAAAGGTCCTTATGAAGCTCGAATTTATTTATTGTGTTATTCGAGGTACAAAAGTTTAGGGCCTCGCTAAGCACGCCTATTTCTTCCCTACTGAATGTTTTTGAAATGTCTACAACATTAGACTGGTTTATTTTAGACTTCAGCCACGTCTGGTATTTCTAGATTCGAGCTCCTTCTTGTTGGCGCGAGGTGGCTATTTGCATGGAAGATTCTTTTTTTTTATTAAAGTTTTTTTTCATCTGTTCTTGAACCAATTTTTGTCACTGCATTTCGTGGTAATGTTCTAAACCTTTCATCTCGTCCGGTGTCAGAGCAATGTTCTGAAGTCTGTAGCCAAAACTCTCGAGTTGTTCGCCGCAGTGTTCCTCCGGTATATTTAAAAGTGAGAGTCCGGCATTGTTCAATGTTGTTTGCTAGTTTGAACACTGGTGTGGTGGAATGTTCCTATAGCTGGTACAGCCTTAAGTGCTAGTCCTTTAGGGCTTATATTGTTCTGTGTGCAGTCTTTGTACGTTTTCAAATGGAAGGTGTAGCTCGCGCGTCTTTTGATAAGTTTTCTAGCCTGTACAAATTCGGCGCTTCGTTGCTGAGAAGGGTGATTAACTTGTAATGGCTGTCATTTATTTCCCTTTTGGCGGGTAGATATGCACGGATGTGCTCCTATTGTCCAGGTTTCTTCCTGCATGCCTTACTTAATTCCAGATCCGTTTGTGTTTGACTTTGCGCGTGTGCAGGTGGGCGTGTGGATGTCTGTGTGAATACTTCCGTGGCGGATTTCGTGTTGTCTGTGACGGTTGTGTCTGCTTGCACTGCCGTCAATTTCGTCCTTGGAGTAGTGTGTGTCAAGTGGCTCGTTCCACATGCCGCTGTCTGTGTTCCGCGTGTTCCCGATGTGACGGTCGCAGTTGTGTTGTTCGGGGTGGCATGGTTGGCTGAGTTGGTGGGGGTGGTCTCTGAAGTAGATTTGACGAGTGTTTTTCTGTACTTGTCCTTACTAAAGGATCTGATGTGTTGGGAAACTAGCTCTATTCCTGTGCGGTTCAGATGGAAGCCGTCCTTGTCATACAGGTTTCCGTGAACGCCTTGTTTCCAAGCGCGCCGCTTCCACAAAACTTAACATGCTGCTCGTGCAGCTGAGTGTGAGCATCGCAAAATTATCGCAGTTCAAGCACCTCAGCATTGCGTGAAGGCAAAAAAAAAAAATCAACTGGGTTATTGACGCGTGCACCGCCAGCTTTCTGTGCACGCTTGTCATACACTTCTTTCTCATTGCGCGAACAAGAACCCTCTAATGCGGCTCATTCATGTGCATGAAAAACGCAAAACAAAAAAAAAACGATCAAGTTAATACCCTGCAGTCTTGTTGCACTTGTCATAGCGGAATAATCGCTGCGTGAGTTGCGAAGTCGACATCTGCAGCCCATCGTCCTCTGCTGTCCTTTCTTTCGTACCCAAAACACGCTTTTGGATACGGGTAGACATCCGTGGGCTTTCTGTCCGGAAAGTTAACCGAGCAGACCCAAAACAAAGACACCGAAATGCGGTAAACGGCGCTGTTCTCGCAGGCAGGGCGCGCACCGTCGCGCTGTTTACTGCAGCCAAATGAATACCCACCTCATTTTTCCACTTGTGCCTAAACTTTCCCCTTTTTTTAAGATATAAAAAAAATCTACCTTGAGAACTGAAGCATAGGGTAATGATTCGTTATTTTCAAATGAAGGCTTAAGAACGCAGACACAACAGAGACCAAAAAAGCTAACATAGTGAATGTGTTGTGCCTTTCGTCTGCATTATGTCTGCGCATTTTACGCCTTCCATTTAAAACGAAACTACAAAATAGGATGCCTGCTCGCCGCAAAAAGTGCCTTTAAAGAGCGACCCGAGTTGCAATTTACTAAACTCTGGAGCTTCCTTTACATGTGCTCACGTCGGTTGTCTTGCGAGGTTACACAGTAATGGCAGCAAGGTCACTTACTGTAGGAATTATGCAGGTGGCAAAGAAAGCGAACTGCGAAGTAGCACGCACTTGGTCCTTCCAGCTTCTAGTGCCCCGACCTTGTCTCGAAAGAACGCTCTCATAAGCGCTCGGAATATCACGACATTTGTAAATACACTTTTTCAAGCAAGCTACTCTAGGTTCAGAAGCTTGTGATGTCGGTTACCTTCTTTAGTAGGCTGTAGTAGTCATATGTTTGTTTACTTTAGAGAAAGGACTGCTCCATCGCAAGGTATTCAAATACTTGATATGCTTACTGAGCAGAGTGGTAGCGCGAAGCAAAAGAACCATTGAATGACGTCACAAACGGGGACGAGCGCGCGTCCTTGCTTGTCTCGTCATCCATTTGTTCTTTTGCTTCACGCTACCGCTCTCCCGAGTAATCATGACATGCTAACTAGCCCAAGCCGCTACCCCTTCTCGTGACGTACATTATAAATGCATGTTTTTGCATTTTCATCAAGAGTACCTGTGCTTATTACAATTGAGGGAGAAGCTACGGCCTTGCATCGAAATTTCTTTGGACGCATAGCCATTGTATAATTTCTGGGCATGAGGTCAGGTTTACTGTTGCTGATGTATACGTCCCCTTTCCTACTTCATGCCAATATTGTCATATTCTTGGGCGGAACTATTGCTTTCAGATTTTGCCTCAACATCGTTTTGTCTTTCTATCATAGACATTACGCTTGAATCGTTAGGGCGCTTTATGAACGTTCTGGCTTTCAGCATGGCTGTCAATGAAACAATCTGTGCTTTTTTAGGGTAAAAACTTTTCTGGTAACCATAAGCCCAATAGGCTCCCCCTACTCTGACTACTTGTGGTCGAAGGTACGAATTAACGCAATAGCGAGCACGGTTAGTGGGCCACTCAGGGACGTGCGTGTAAGGGCAAAGTACAGTACGGTGCCCATTCAGTGTGTACCGCACGCCCAGCTCCACCAATTTCTTTCTGCCCTCTCTCATTTCACAATAAAGACTGCGCATGTCTTCGATAATCACATTCCTGAATGCGCTGCTACTGACAAAACTAGCTTCTTTACACTAGCTGGTCAATGATGGCCATCGCACAGGGTGGCATGCAGACCTTCTAATCCCTATGTAATCGGTGTACCAGCGGCGCGAAAAACTAGGAGCACGACATTAAAGGACACACACGAAACACACACGGTTACAAACTGTTGATTCGTTTCTTCAAAACACGTCCATCAGAGGGATGAGATAACTAACCCAGATTAAAGTTTTGACTCAGCATCTCTTCACTTCTTCTGTTGCTTGCACTTTCACATTCACTCTACAACGTCTTCCCTGATATGGCTGAGAAGTACAACACTATTATACTTCGTAAAGCAGCTCTTTGCAGTCGGAAGGTTGTCGAGCACGAACTGCACGCGATCAGGAATGGAGACAGGGGGAACACTGTTTTTTCACCGTCTCTGGCATTGAAACAGACATGAAGTTCGCAGCAGCGCTTGGCTGCGTGCGTGTCACATCTGTGCTCAGGGTCACTTTCCTCGTGTTTCATTATCCTACAGCCGCGAACGAACGGCCCGCAAGTTCGCGTCGAGAGAGTCAGCCGAGCAACCACCACGGCGGACGAACTCCACGGGCGGCCAGGATACGCCGACGCACAACCTAGCGTGAGTGTCCGGTAACTCTGTTTCTCGTGCTTTGTCTACTCCTT
The DNA here is from genome assembly GCF_038994185.2 of Dermacentor albipictus. NCBI lineage: Eukaryota > Metazoa > Arthropoda > Arachnida > Ixodida > Ixodidae > Dermacentor > Dermacentor albipictus. The sequence continues at coordinate 54,044,744 of NC_091822.1, forward strand.
CGCCGCGTTTAACGCCTCAAATCGACGCATGGGTGCATTGAGACAAGCCATGCTGTGCAGCTCCGGATGAATTTTAATGATTCCGGGCTCTGTAACATGCACCCGAACGCTCGGTACAACAGCATTCTTGTATATGCGGCCACCGACACCGGGAGTCTCGTTGAGAAAGTTTGCTAACCATGTCGCAATTCACCGAGTGCGCTTGGCAGATATGGAAAGCCGGTATGCGCGGATTCGGCGAATAAGTGGGGAGCGAACGCTACGATAACCAAACTAGTCACAAAAGACGATCCTCCTTTCGAAGCAACGACATTACGAATCAGGATGATCTGTTTTCTGAGACGTTATACAGCGCGAGGGAACACTCCCCGTTGCCGTCCTCGGTGACGAAGTGGATGGCTTCTCTTTCTGGACGGGGCTTTTCTGTTTCAGTCCTCTGCCCGAGAAAAGGTCGCGCCCCCAGAGTCCAACCGAGAAGGCGCCGACGCGGCTGCCGCGATGTCCGTCCAAAAGAGACGGCGACATCGCGACGCCTCGGCGGTTGGCGGCGGCAAAGGTGTCGGGCATGGAAGGCGGCGCGGCCGCCACAAGAGCCCTCGGGAGCATCCCCTGCGCCAGCAGCACCAAAAGCAGAGCAGAAAGGCTGACGACCTGGTCGAGCTCACGACCACCAGCAGTGGCGGGGAGCGAGACCAGAGCAAGCTTCGCGCGTCCGTCTCCCGAAAGCGACAGCATTCTCCTGCTCGTCCCACCGGGTGTGGCCAGGCCGTGGCTTCTCCACCGGGCGCCTGCTTGCCCACCTCCACGTCGTCGGAGCCCACGAAGACATCGCACATTTCTAAAGGTGGGGCAAGTTCAGTGCGAGTTCAGCAATCACGATGACGATGATCATGATGATTATGATGATGGTTATGATGGAGTGGCGCAGGCACAATGCAAGAGTTAAATTCCCGGTTCCACTTGCCAAAACCATGATCTCACTACGAGGCACGCCACCGCACTGGGGGACTCCGGATTAATTTTGACCATGGGGTGTTCCTCAACGCGAACCCAACGTACTGTGCGTACGCGAGGTTACTCGTATTGCTTCCCGATGAGTATAAGGTCACCGCGACGGGGATCGAACCCGCGACCATGCGCTCAACAGCGTGACGCCACAGCGACTAGGCTATCGCGTCTGCTTGCATCGCGCACATTGAGTGCACTCGTTAAGCTCATTGAATGAGATGCAGAAAATACGGAGGGTGGGTGAACAGTCAGATGTGACTTACATAGCTTTCTTTATTTTTTATTCTTTATCAGTGGGTCCCTCAGCGCCACTAAGGCCTTATCGCGGGTAACTGTTCGTAGAACAAGTCAACCTTCTTGCAGTCCACCACTTCCCATGACAAATATTCCGCTCTTCGATGGTCCGGGCATTGCATAAACAAGTCCGTCCTGGAAGGATATAACCTAACCTCCTGAAGAATCCGGAGCAATTCTTCTGGAGTCTCCAGGAGACTCCAGAAAAACGTTATAGGCGGCTTGCGACAATACCGGTGTGTTAGCAAAGACGGCATAGCTGAGAAACCTCGGGACAGCCCACATATGCTTGCACGCGGCCCGTGTTCACAAAGTGGAACGTCACCATAATATTTCAGGTAGATATCCGGGTTAGAAAAAAATTTAATGTGGTGCTTTTGCAGCGTCTTCGGTCAGAAGCTTACCTTCATGTAGTACATCTGGAAGGCCGGAATTATCTATGCCGCATCGCACCATAAACGCGCATAATTTATTTTTATGGAATTTAAAATCAGAAGCTCAGTTCTGAAAGTATGTATTACGACTTACCCGCAGTTACTCCTTGTATGACAATACTGAATCATGTAGACTGTGGAAGGTAAATTTACTTTCACTCGAGCAACATTTGAAGCAGAGCCGCAGTGAAGACTTGCCTAATTGTAAGCATTACCAGGACTAACGCCATTATCCGGTATCGCGGCGAATTCACGACGCTTCTCGTTCTTGAGTGCCCTTTGCCATTTGCTGACCGCCTTTGCTAGTCATCTGCCTAGCATCTGAATTAGCTGAAAGTTTCTCTTACGAATGTTCGAAGTGCAAGAACTTTCTGTGAATACGGGTACTCATTTCTAGACGCCCTTAGAAGATTATTCCGATTAGACTACATAATGTGCAGGACAAATTATATGAACATGCAACTCATCGTGACGTGGCCGTTATCAAATACAAGCACAAGAAATTGACGTTGCCACTTTTTTTCTGTGTAAGAGTACACCAATAATATAAATCAACCAAACACACGAGAATTCCCTAAAGGTATCAGTGTGGCCGCCAAAGATCCGCCAAGAAAGGAAATGTGAGCACTTTCTTCCGAAGTTCGCAACACTGACATTCGTAGACGGCGACTGTTGTAGTTCCCAAGCAATGACACGCACGCGCGTGTGTGGGTAAATAACATATGAAGGAAATTGATAAATTGCGTCAATAAAGCATTTGTGCGCTTAATACTGAGGCATTTTCTAATACTAAGGCGTTAGCTAAACCTTAAGGTAAATGAAGTGTTTTGAGGAAAAGCAATTTACGAAGTTTGGAAATTGTAATCTGGTAGTGGTTTCGTGTCACGAATAAATTATAAATGACAATAGAAGTGTCCCTGTGACTGAATCCCATCGAAGACGCCCCAAGGGAGATAATGTCTGGCGAACATTAGATGGCGAAATTGAACTTCTAAACAACCTATTCGTAGTGCTGCAAATTCGCAACAGTATGTGCGAGGAATCTCCCTTTATGTGCCTGTTCTCGGCTGAACCTCTTGAATGAAGGGCCTGCTGTTGAAGCGGCGCGATTCGCCAAAGCTAGTCTTCCTCTTAATATGTCCACCGCTGCAGTCTTCGGGTCTTTCTTCGCTGTAATCTTTGTAAATGATCTGAAGATCAGGCGTCCGATCTCTAGTATGTGCGTGGGCGATTATCGTAGAACCCACGCATACAGAAGATCCGTCTGGCGATGAGGATTCACATGAGAAAGTCATTCCAGTGCATTGGCATAGCCACCAACAGTGCTTGGTTATTGGTTGCAAAAGCGTCTCTCAGGAATTGCCGTGAAATGTTAAAGGGTCCTCACTAGGTCTCCTAGTGTGGACCCTTTAACGAAATCTTCACTAGGTCGGACCACATTGAGCGGACAAGCGCCGTGCATACAATGCACACTAACAATCATGTCTGCTAAGCACTATACATCGCTACGCGCCGTAGAAAGAACTGAAATTTCAAATCGAGCGCCGTTTGCGGTTCTCCTCGCCGGCGCAGCGCTCCCAACCGGAGAGTCGACGCATATCGCACAAGTGCGCCTACGTAGATGGCAGCGCTGTGACGCTGCTCATGGTGACACCTGACTTCGAATATTATTCAAGGCAACATCTGTTATTTGCGTTATCTGCAGAACTGCTATTTGTGTGGCTGCAATAGACGGGCTAAAGTTTAGAGAACTAATAAAACACACGAACCGAATATCTGCGTGTTGTTGTTTTACTTTGCACCGCAGCAAGAAAGATGTGCTTCTGTTTCGCCTGCTTGTTACCACGTCGAGCAGTCGCACGTAGAGACAGCGAAAGTAGGCCATTTTCTACCAAGTTCCCGCGCGCGATCATGCTCTGTGATCCACCTGTGTCTGCCTCAGTGTTCGTGTAGCACTCACTTATACCACTACTGAGGTATTCTCGTGCACAGCGCGCAAAATCGTGCGCTGCGCGAAACGAGACAAACGCAACAGCTTGCTCGACGCCGTCAGCGGAAGTGCGCCGCGCCGCAAGAAAGCGAGGTTAAAAATAGACAGCTTTAGTTACACGTACGTAGAGGCTTCACGTACGCAAACGTGAAAAGCCTACGTACCTTACGTGCAGGCCATCTGAAACGCTGTTAGCTACACGTACGCGACGCACGCCAAGGGGGACCCCGTAGCTCCATCTATCGGGAAATGTGAACACGGCGGTAGCCAATTCAATCCTGTCGCCGTGTTTCGATGCGAGCCGTCTGCGCGCGCGCGCGGCCCGCTATCGCTTGTTCGTGATCTTGCAGAACTCCCGCGCGAAGCTGTCTGCGTGCGCAAGAAACGCACGCAAAGAATTGAATCTCACGTACGTCCGTGAGACGCGCGCGCGCCCGCTACGTTCTGCGCATGCGCACTGCTCTCACGTAGAAGCTGTACGTACGCAAAGCCTCTACGTACGTGTAACTAAAACTGTCTAATGAAGGCGGCGCCCGTAACGTCTGCGGCACGTGAGCTCCGGTATGGGAAACTTTCTCTTGCGGAGGCTAGACGGGGAAAGTGGAGAGAGTGCATCTCTTGGCAGTGGCGCTCGTCTCCTGCAGTCACGGGTTCGCGGCACTGAAATATTTTTCTCGCCCAGAACTTCCAGCGTATAACCGAAATTTAGTATGAAACCTTATGAGGGGCCCTTTAAGGAGGAACTATTTACTCACTACCACTCACTTGGCCAATGGCCCCAGTCTCTCACCAAAGTGCCTGGTTACAGAAAGGTCTTTCAGGAATATCACTTGGATTTTACGGAGTGACTACTACGTTCAAGAAAAAGTTGCGCATCTTGTTGCGCGTGTTCTTTCATGTGGGTATGAAACAGGATTTAGCGAAACATGTATTCTTCGGCAAAATCATGAAAAGAACGGCACGTCTCTCTTTAGAAGCGCTTGTTATAAATAAGAAGCAGTGTGTCAGTGAAGCTTCCATTTGCCATTTTTTTCATCCAATTTCAGCTTCTTAGAGTCCCTATTGTGATAGCTGTTCCGTAAGATAACACGGTGCAGTAGGTGGCCTTCATGATGCATTGAGCATGCACAGCAATCATATATGCGGAAACGGTTGGTAGTGAGTGCTTGTGTGAAAAAGTAATTGTGTGCCGCTGGGGGGGGGGGGGTGTCGTTCTTTCTTGGGTTGTTTCAGATTATGTGAGCGCGTGCGTGCGCGTCGTGAGTGTGTCCTGTTAGCTTTGAAGCAATTTAACGAAGTTGGATTACCAATTAGTCCAGCTGCAAGTTCCATTTCTTCCATTTGTTCCCAGGCCAGGGACTGCCGGACGCCGATCTCGTACACGCGAAACCATCGGAAGCCAAATTTGCCAGGCCCGAGACTCCGCTAGCGTCGCCACCTGTTGCCCAGCATCTCGCCCAATCCGCGCCAGGGCGCGGATACGCCGAATTCCAGCTTCCGATAACAAAGCCCGTTGTCTCCTCGAGCGAGTTTCCAGTCGCAGCTGCGCAACGGGGAATCGACAAACCGCTGCCAGGGGGCGCCGATCCGACACCGGAGTGGGCCAATCGAATGGACGGTGTGCCCAGCGTCGGCAGGGAATTCGTGGAGCTGGCGCAGCTGGACGCGCAGTCCACCGGCGGGAACGACGCCCAGCTGCCCGGCATCGAGGCGCTCGACAGCGACGACTCGAAGGACACCTCGGCGTCTCGCACAGCCGCGCAGCAGCCGTACGCGCTGGTGATCAGGACCGGGCACGCGGCCCGGAAAAATGGACCGAGCGACACCAGCAGCGCCTTGGAAAAGCAGCATCAGGAGTTGCCATCTACGACGCTGCGCCGGTGGCGAAAGGCGCTGGCGGCGGCCAGAATGGTGGTGTTTCTGCCCAACCGGCGAAGGCAGATCCAGCAGCAACAGGAGGAAGCCCATCGAGAGGAAGAGGTGAGGAACCAGCTGGAGTTCACATCTGCATAGGCTCCGCTCGCCCGTCTTAGGACGCCACCAGCGCTACAGTGAAGTGTGGCATCGGGGGCAGAGACTTCATCCTTGGCCGCTGATTCACGGGGACCAAGGATGTAGGGCACATCCCATGCAGGGCGCATTTCATGCAGGGTGCATTCTGCAACGACGCGCACGTTTAGCTGTGGCGTTACGCATTCACACCTTTATTTTGCTCTTCCCACCACCATGAGAGTGCTCGCTGCTGAGTCAGCAGCCACTGAGTATGTTAAGCTTGATGTGTACCACTGGATAAATATCCGAGCTGACAATTTGGGCTACGGCGTTTGTGGGCATTATTGACCACTCTACCAGAATGGGTTGGTGCCACTGGGTAGCGGCTCGAATGCAACGGCTCGAAGCAGCTCGAAGGCAACGAGCGAAGCCGGCTACAGAAAATTGAAGGAGTAGAGACCCATGATGGCGTCAGCAATGGTTCACTGAAGACCGGCCCATAACCTGTGGCACATAGTCGGTGGCCCATATTGACCTAAAGTGGTTCAAAAACAGTGGCACAGGCCGAGTGACCCAAGAAAGTCTGACGGTTGGTTTAAAACTTGGCTCCCTCAGGACAGCAGGCCGATCGACCCTTTGATGTTGGCGGGTAAACAGTTAGACACGGACAAACGCAGACACAAACAGATAGCCCTCAGGGTTAGGTTCCCAAAAAATCCTAGTTCCATTAAAAATACCTCGCCAAGGCTCATGGTTTCCGAGATCCAGTGACACTCGAGCTGGGGTCCTCAGAGGCCATGCAAAGATAGTCGAATTTGAACTTGGGTGCGCCACATGGGAGGCGAGCATTCTTCCGCGAGAGCGAAAGTAAGGTTACTTCCACTCCTAGTAATGAGCAACCCAAATCGCAATCGTAAAATAATAGGAAGGTAAGAGGACAGGAGGAACTATACGAGGATGGTAAAGTGAGCGAGTGGGATATTATTGGTTGTCAGCAGCGTACGCAGATGTACAAAGAATAAGGAGCAACATCCAATGTCTAGCATTGCACTCTTGCTGTCCCCTTCTTTGCTCTGAAATTACTTGTTTCTAAGCTTCCCAATTTTCAGCACTAAGTACTAGCATATATCTGAACTCGACGGAGCTTTTAATTATATCTGTGATGGTGCCTTCCTGAGGAATACGTTCACCGTGGCTACTACTTTAGACACTGCCAAATTACACGGTATTGTCAAATTCGCCACCTGCTCAGTATATAGTTGAAAAAGAGTGCAGCGACGCCCTCACCAATTGGCTTAAGTCGCCGATGTGGTGGAACTCAGCAGTGTCTAGAATAGCATTACTAATGCTACGGCTAGAATCAGTAGGTTTTCCTACGAACGCTACCAGAGGACACACTGGCACTACGATCCTTCAGCTGTCATGCGAACGACAGATATGCTTTGTCTAATCTTTGTGCATGTGTCTTCTGATGTTCTTGTGACGTTAGTTGTTCTTTCATTAATTTGTTTTAGATTTCCGAGCAATCGCAGTTTTCTAAACACGGCAAGACAACAAGTCTACTGCGTCGGCAGCGTAATCCTTTGTTGAAAATTATCCAATGCCAATGTTGCCAAGCTACTTGAAGTCAGGAGGATGAAGTTTAGGCAACTCCGCGTACTCTAGAAGAGTATAGGCTTGGACTGGTTGGAAATACATATTTACACTGGAAGCATAGCGCGGAAAGGACGATTGACTAGACAGGACAAGTGCTTGTCCTGTCTGGTCTTTGTCGATCGTCCTTTCGGCGCTATGCTTCCAGTGCAACCCCGTACTATGCCGTAATTTCGAAGCTTGTTGAACCGCTTCCTTACTATGCACATGCCCTAAAACAGTAGCAGCAGAGTTACCACTACAGGAATTGCTGCCGCAAACCTCGTGCAGGAAAGGAAGAAGAAAGAATCGAAGTCCAGCGCTCAACGCCGCACCCGGCTCGCGCTGTTATTCGCGGCCGCCTTGGTGCTTCTCGCTCTGGTCATCTGGCTCGGGGCCGACGACTCGGCGACCGGCGCCCCGTCGATCCCGCTTTGCACAACCGAGGGCTGCCGATGGCATGGGTTCTGGCTCAACGTCGCCGCGGACCCGGCGGCCAAACCCTGCGAGGACTTCTTCGCCTACGCTTGCGGCAAATGGAAGCGTTCGTTTGAGATGCCGTTCGACCAGCACATGCACCGGCTCGCAGCCACCGCCGTACAGAGGCAGGCAGACTCGAACCATCAACTCTCGTACAAGAAGCTTGAGACGACGCCTAAGCTTCGCCTTTTAGATGAAGATTGACCTCGGGCCCAACTCCGATGTCGCCTAGTCAAGTACAAGTAAAACACGAAAACGCTTTTCTGAGATAACCACTTGGCCGATTTTAATGAAATTTGTTACATTTGCGATAGGAGGCAAAATTCTAGTGACTGTTGGGAGCAGAATTCCGGCTGAAGACCTGAAATCTTAAAAAATGTCTATAAGTGGTAAGTTTGGAAAAATAAAAGCAGGAAGTTTACAGATTCGTCGCTCTCCAACCAGAACAGATATCGCAGTTCGGTAAACTGCATCCACTCGAGCATTCAAAGCGGACACATTTGACATGTCAGTTCTCGTCCTAATGTGAATTTTTTACATCGTCTACACGGTTTATACAATAGTCCCACTCACATATTAGTGATAAACTTGAAAGTCATGTGTAATACAGCAATGTTGTCAGCTTTAGATGTATTGTTATATGATATTTAGAGAATCGTTATGTTGTTTTTCATTGCTGAATTAGAGTTGTAAGCTTTAGAGTTTCGTTCTCTGAAGATTTGCGATGTTTAACAATTTTTATTGAAACATTGACGGCGTAAGTCGAAAATTCGGTACCATTGGTCACTAGATTTTAACATTTTCCTGCAGATACAACAAACCTCATCAAATTTGGTGCAGTGGTTGCCGAGAAAACGATTTCGCCTCGTGTATTTAGATAGGAGGCCTCGAGCTCAAGCTTCCTCTTAAGAGTGGAACACGATAGCGTCATCGGGCCCCGTTGACGCCGACACCGACACCGGATATTCTGCGACACGGGGCCCGATACAAAACCATAGTTTCAAGATCCCGGCGGCAGTGTATAGGGCAGAGCGATGTCTCATACTCCCTTGAGGCAGAGGCTGCATGCAGTCACTTATCAATGGCTCATACGCCCGTTAGCAAGGAAAAAGGGGCTTGTGTTTGAGTTTCCGCGTAAAAAAAAATCATGTTTTCTCGAATATTCAAATTATTTTCTCCTATATTCAAATTACAGTCCGACGCCAGCGTGTCTGTAAGTTGTGTTCAAGTCGGACTTTGCGAATTTTCTGACGTTTACGTTGATAAATTCAATTAGTTCAGTAACGCCTCTGCGCTACGCAGAGGGCCTGGGTAGTTGTGGTTCGGGATGATTTTTTGTTCTGACGGACAGCGCCGCGGACGCCGGGTACTGTGCGACGCGGGGCCCTTAACGCTATCGCGAGTGAAAGGTTGCAAGAAGAAACTAGTGTGTGTTGCAGCTGGAAGTGTGACGGTTCAGCCAGCATGGAAGGGTGGCCAGCACGTGGATTTACCTAAAGTTCATGCTTTTGGCTTCAAACCCATCTGTGGCTTTCCGAGTTGAACATATTCAACACAACGTTCCGTTGTAAGAGCAGCCATTCCCGATAATTCGACACCTTCGGTCCTCTATTTTCGCAGCGTCACTGCTGCGAACGCCTGAGTCGTCGGCGACTGGCCAGCGAGCAAAACAAAACGTAATCGCAGCCACAACGTGTTATTATTCATTTGTCTGTGGCCGCTGTTATTTTGCGGTGCTCGGTGTCGGGCGCAGTTAACCACAATGTTTCCTGGCACAGTCTGAGTATCAGTGATGACGGACGTGATCCTGAACGGGAATGAGCACACATGCGTGTGAGTAGACGAGAGTATTAATGTGAATGAGTGCCGTTGAGTGAGCTGACACGAGTATGAGCGCGAGTATATGCGATCGCAACTTTGAGTGGAAGCCAGTGAGAACATGAGTGAACGCCGGTAAGTATGAATGGGTGTAAGTAGCAATGTGACTGAGCGCCAATGAGTGTGAGCGAACAATGAGGCGAGTGGTTGCACAGCCTGCACCTCCCCCCCCCCTCCCGCAAAAAAAATAAATAATATTGATGAGCGAGTGAAAGTCTGCTTATTCTGCCGAGCTCCCGCTACGTCCAAACAGGAAAGGTACTTTGAAATCTGTGACGTCCCACTGACGTGCCGGCGGTGTGCTGTTGGGGAAGATCTTTTTAATTGAAGCTTCCCCGTTCAATTGCTCTTCTAATAAATAACCTATTATTACGAAATTATCGCAAATATAGTTTTGAACGAGTCCTTTATGGGACTAAAGTTCACTATAGTGTCCCTCAATATAAGTGGCACTAAGCCACGAACAGGAAGTGGCAATGCTTTCCCTTAGTACTTATCCGTCGAACGGCTGTTATATGCATGGACGCTGCTAACGAGGAGGCTTCGACAATGCGGCCTAATTTATTTCTTCAGCGCGTCACTTTGCTTCCTCCTCGCATCAGGGAGTCGACCGGCAAGGAGTACGTGAGCACAGCCAACAGCTTTTACTTCACCTGCCTGAGTTCCGGACCGAGCAAGGTCAGCCACAAAGTGCGGCAGTTCCTGGCCTGGAAGAAGTCCCTGCGACTGCCGTGGCCCGGCAGGGCCACCTGGGAGAAACCGCCGCACCCGCTCGACGTGCTGCTCGATCTGGCCATCCGCTGGAACATCAACGTGCTCTTCAAGGTGCGGGAACCTTCGCTTGCAGAGCGGAGCTTTCTTTCCGAGCCCTGCCGGGTTCTCTTGGCGGAGGCCGCTGGACGCTCTCTTGCCGAATGGATCTTACTTTAAAAAAACATGTTCGCTTATGCACCCGACGGTGGGATCGCACTACTGTCCCCAAGCAGAGCAGCTCGACGCTCTATCCATTAAATGGTCACAATCGCACGTGCGCTCCTGTCGTGCCATCGCCAACTACTTTGTTGCCAACGCCAATCCGTAGCTTTTACGCGAGAGACGAAAATGGTCAAAGTTGTAGCATTTGATGAGCCGCTTCCCGAAAGCTTCGCTTCTCACAGGTTTCAACGTGTGGGTTGGATCTGCTCAATTTTTCTTTGGGAAATTGCCTACGTAACAATGCATTTCTCTAGCACGTATCTCCTGCTTGGGCAGCGAAGACTGTCTTTGGTACCTCGTTGCGATGCGCCATACATGTTTGCATTGTGGAGAACGCTGGCCCTGGTCATTAATTAAATTCCTGCTTGGGCCAAGCAATGGCCTGCCGTATTCTGAAATTAATTAATTAATTAATTAATTAATTAATTAATTCCGCCATAACACATTGCAGCTTGCAATGCTTGCATCATGCCAATTTTTTTTGGAACCACCGTTACCACGGTTGAGAACAAAATGAGCTGGCTATTTTAAAACTAATAGCGAGAAGAATGGTACAGATAAAGTATCATAATCAACCGCACCCAACGATTATCTGCCCCACGGCAAGAAATCGCTGGATTACCAGGTAGAGGAACTATTGAATCTATGTCCAGAGAGTCTACATAACGTTGCAGTCTGTCTTCTATCACCACAAAATAATAATAATAATAATAATAATAATCATAATAATAATGATAATACCTCTTATAGGTCTGGCAGCCACATTTCTTTGTGCAATCACGATTTATCCTAGACATCAACCTTCATAGAAACCGTAACCAATCACCTTTCACGATAGATTAACACGTGGTTTCTGCTTATTTCCGCGTAACCCACCCCTTATGTAATACTCCGTCACGGGGTCTTTAAAGAATAAAATTAAAATTAAATGTTGGTGAAAACGCCCTTGTCGAGCGTGAAGTGCCATTACTATACCAATATAAAGCCGACTTGAATTTTTTTAATGGCATGTGTCACTTGTGAAGCTGCCCATTTAATTTTAGGCAGTTTCTACACAGGAGTTAGACTTGCACTTGTTTCATTGCAGGAGCAAGAACAGCAGCAATTTCCCATTTTGAGGAAATGAGGCCGACCTTTTGGTGACGTGTACCGAAAGTTCGAACTGGTGCAGGTTATTTACGTACTTCGAAAATAGTCACTGAATACCCTCTTTCTCTCAATTTGTGTGCGTTATGCATCGCATTTAGCTATTTTCTTGGCATTCTTAGTAAACTAGGCGAGGCACGGTGTTTATTTTTCGTTGAAGTACAAAGCATGTTCTGAGTGACGAGCGATAAATGTTTACTCTGTGCAGCTTCATTATGTCCTTTGTAGAAAGTTACTCATTCAAGTGTATTAAGGTGCGATAAGCCATTAATCAAAATATTTCCCATGTTCCTGAAGCAAGAGCAAAAGAGATATCAAATTCAAATTATTTAAAAATAGGGAGCAATTTAAACGTAATGCGTTGTGAAATTGTCACGTTCCCGACTTTAATGGAAGTGTTCCAGATAAGTACTAAACGCTCATTCTTTCCCTTTATTTTCAGGCGTCATACTAGGTTTGTAGACTGTTTCTCCAATGTCCTCGTTGAACTAAACAATGCATCTTGTCTATTTTTGGGAAAATTTGGGGGCATGGTTATTGTTCTTTCGAATTATCATGTGCGTTGATGAGTAACTGGCTTTTTTAAGAGTTCTCAACAAGAAGTGCTGGAAAGCTTTACATGTGGACAATGACTCATGCCAATGAAATGAAATGCCACAATGGAATGCATCTGTCAGTTTTTTTTATTATTGACAGACATAGGCAAAATTATCAATGACGCATTGTGAACCATGTGGAACCGGAAATATATTTTGATTGCAATTTCTTCCCTGAAGTTGTATAGAATCTCATGTTGACGGAAGGACTACATTGACACGTGTACTTGTCTTTATCGGGCGACCACATTTCGCCGCCTAACAAATGTTATCGCACAGCGTGGGACGCGCCTACATGTATCCGAAGTTTCTGGAAAGTTATCTATGCTTCTATCCACTGTCTGTTGTCGCCAAACCTTGTGTTATCTGATTTCATCACGTGACGCGAATTGTGTAGAACTTTGTGGAAAGCACCCGGGTCCCAAAGATTAGTATGAAAGATTCGACGACTGCTGTGTCAAAGCCGACGAGCTTAACCCGCGGATCAAATTTTCGACGATTTCCGACCGTGTTCGCCGCTATCGTTGTGCTATAAGTGTAGCCTGTTTTGTGGGCACAGGTTCGCCCAATAAAAGTTAGTTTTGTCTTTCACAGTATTTGCTCCTGTGTTCTTCAACGTCACCACGTGACAATATATATAATATATATGTAACAGAGAGAGGGTGGCGGGTCAGATAGCTTGTGGTTTGCCCCCCCCCCTCCCCCCCCACTCGAGAAATAGTTGGTAAGTCACTGACGTTAAAGAACCCCAGGTGGTTGAAATTAATCCCAAGTCCCCCGTTGTGGCGTGCCTCATAATGAAATCGTGGTTTTGGCAAGTAAAACCGCAGACTTTATTATCATTATTCAAAATGCTCTCACGCCGCTCACGCACGTGTAAACACGTAGTGCCAAGCAGACGGCGCGCGGCGCGCAATCCACACTCCTCCTGGTTCAACCAGATCTCGTGGTTAACATGCAGAGGAACCGACCAACTTTTGTTACAATTATATTATTCCCCACGTCTTTATTACCACTATATCTGATAAGTCATTCCTCTTTTCTCTCTCTCTCTCTCTCTCTCTCTCTCTCTCTCTCTATATATATATATATATATATATATATATATATATATATATATATATATATATATATATATTGTGTATTCGTCTTTAAAAGTAATACCGGGAGTTTCACTTCAGGCATATGCAATGTCATTTTGCCACGTGGACCAATAAATTAAGCTGGAGCCGACCTCCCAAAAGTTCTTTTTCATAAGTGCTATTTCTCACTGGTTCTGGCCGAGTCACTCTGACAAGCTTATTTCTTTTTATTATGCCTTCGCCTTCGTGACAGTCCATAAAACTGTAACCTAAACGGTCTCCATTGAGGCCACCGGCAGCACTTCATATGAGTCGTAAAACTAAATCTCGCTTGAAAATCATGTGGAACAAATCTAAGCCTGCCGGCAGAAATTTCTAAGGATATTTTCACCCATACAGCAGTTGCTATTTTCCACATAATAGCTCCACAACACTTTTTTCGTGCGAAAGCATTGATGGGGTACATAATGCTCCCGCATGATAACAGTGTGTACCCCATTGCGCCAACATCCGTTGGTGTCGCAGTGACCGCGGGAGATGCTATAAAAAATTGCCAACAGCGCGAAGAGTAAAAACATATAAGTGCTAGGAGTAACGCGAAATTTCTCAGGGAAGTTCCTGTAAGCAAAGTAGATGAATGGCATTGAAAACAAAATTTGGTACATTTGAGTCGGGGTAGGAATCGAACCCAGGTCTCCGGGTGCGAGACAAGCACGCTTCCCCGATGCCAAGGCGGCTGCGCTGTTCTGGCGAACTAAAGGCGTGCCTAGTTGCTGCGTTCATGGGCGCCTTCATGACGTTGCGAGCTCTAAGAGCGGTGTTATGCTTTCGCGTTCCCACATGTAAACAGTCTTAAGGGGGGTCTACCGATTTTTTGTTTGTTTTCGTCTTTCGCACTTGGTATCCTGGACATTCCTGTGTGTGCCGCTGTGCACGCCTCTCCCTGCAGGTACGTGTGTACGCAGCCACCAGCCCCAGCGCGATCACTGTGCTGGCACTGTCTCTCGGTGATATGGACGCCACCTGGCAGCATTTGCGCGAGGAGCTGATGCGGCAGAACGTGTACGTAGACTACTTGGACGACCAGCTCAAGCTGCTCGGCGCACAGCATTTCCTAGGACACGACCGCAGCTTTCGCGAGCTTTTCCACACCGAGGGACGACTGCTGCGAGTGCTCCTGGCGGGCGTCTCTGGCATCCAGATCGGCTTTAGGCTGTCTAATTTAGAGAAGGTCAGTGCTGGACGAAGAAAAAGGAACCGTTTGCAAGCGATCGCGCACTAACCGCGCCGCATGTCTTGCTGCTGGGAAGGAACGCAAGCGACGCCGTTGCCAAAATTTGCGCTCTGTAAGCTGCGCGACGCGCTATTCGGGCGCCACATAGGCCTGCTTTGAAAAGTCTGTGTGCCCTCTCCCTCGGCTCTTTTTCGGTGAAGGTGACCCCGTCACTGCGGCCCTCCGACCTGTGGCTCCAGCTGCTGCACAAGCACCTGGCGGGCCACGTGCTGCTAACCCGCGATGACTTCATGGTGGCGCACAGCCTTCAGATGCTCACGGAACTTGACACCTTGCTGAAGGACTACGCAGACAGGGCGGAGAAGCTGCTGGACGCCATAGCGTGGATCCTGGTGCAGAAGTACCTGTGGGCCATGGCTGCATCACCACGCACGGTGTTCGGCAATCACAGCGCCGACGTCGGCGCCATCGTTTCCGCACCCGAGGCCTGCCAGCAGCTGGTCGACTCGCGCCTCGGACTCCTGCTCGCGGCTCCGCATGTGGTAGCGCGATACACGAGCGAGGTGAGGGAGGGCACTCACCACACTATTAAGGTTTGCGCCATGACTAACAACTATACCTTCGAGGCCGGAGCTTCTAAAATGTCTTGTAGGCGTTATTAGCGACACAGCTGCTGAGGGTTACGTGAAACTTGCGCTCTAGGGCACATAAATGGGTGACCAGAAAAAAAAGGGACTCACCATCCCGCCCCTTCGAAAATGCATGTCACCGAAGCTGTTGCACAACCACCTCTACAACTCCTGAGGGGGCTATTCAATGCTTAATTTATGGTTCGGATGCTTGTTTCAAAACGTATGCTATTCTCTGGGCTGTATGGGCGATTTCAATTAATGTATGCACACTTCACTTTTCTGACCACTTGTAGGTTCTTCCTTACCATTACAGTTTTGCTTCCTTACGCGGGTATGAGCGATTGGTGATGGTGACAGATGGTTGTTTAGAGCTTGTTATTTATACCAACGTACGCTGTTTAGTACGTCGTATGCGTGATTCCAATGAATGTATGCACTGTTCGCTTCATTTTGCTGAGTGCTTGTAGCGTCTGCATTACGAAGGGAATAGGCCATTGCATTTTTCTTGCTTAGGGAGGAATGAGCCATTCTGCTGATGATAATTTTTTTCACGGTCAGACACGAAAAACGCCGACCACGTAGAGGCTTACGGCTTCGCTGTAATGCACAACTCGTTGTCGATGAAGATGGATTTAAACCGCGCCGTAGCCAATTCACAGCCTCTGTGGTACTCGACGCACGCTGCAACCTGCTCTGGATGTACAGACCGCAACTGTGCTGTTGGGCTGTGCTCTGGCTGCTCCATGTGGGTACTTACAGGCTGGTCTCGTCGTCTACCTCCACTGCCTAGTTTTTTCTGCATTGCAAAAAAGAAAGTAAAAAGAAATATGCGGGTAGGCTGGCACCACCATGAATGTATAACAGGTATTAAAGACGAATCATAAAATAAATGAAAAGGGATTGTCAATACCGAGAACCGAAAAGAAATATAGTGCCACAAGTCAGTTAATGAAAAAAAAACAATTTCAGATTTCAAGCCTATGAACCAAGACAGGGTAGAGTGGGAAGAAGGAGTAAAATGGGGCGGCAGGGTACAGCAGCGATGAGGAGCCTAGTTTCGATCTCCGGTAATAGATAATCTGCTGCGGAGCGGCAGGATGCGGTTTTATCGCGATGCCGCGCGTTTATTAAAAGATAATCCGGATAAGCAGCAGTTGGCTCCAGCAGAAAAGGCCTGTGGTCATTCACGAGACAGCGAAGTCAATTGAAGAGTCAGGATACAGGAATCGCGGGAAGCAGGCCAGCTACTCCTGCTAAGTGCAACCTCATGGAGGTTGGCGCGGGGTAGGCCCCGCCATACTTCGCTTGGTCAGAGCAAATGGCGAATAACAAACATGCAAAAGTAACATGAGAAATGTGAGAAAAGGCAAGGCGGGACAGAGGAAGAAAGGGCCATGGAGGGATGAAAGGAAAGCTAATGACATGTAGTAGCGTGTACCAGCTGCCGAAGGAGAGCTCGTGACCATTTGCTCTCAAGAAAAGTGGAATACATTAATGGTAACACGCTTTCGATGTGGCAGGCCACGCAAAATTGAGTCACAATGTGCGCGGTACGCGGGCACGCAGTGCATGCGGCGACAATGGCGTCATTTATTATTTGGGCACGCGACACGTTCGTGATCGAGTAATGGCTTCTTCCTTCGAGGCAACGACACCAAACTAACGCACGTTTTCACGTGATACGTTATCGTTCCGTGATGGGAAGAGAACTTGTCACCCGGAGGTGCCGCGTCTCAGAGCTTACATGTACTCATCAACCCAGCATCATTCTGTACATTGACGGTGCCAACCCCACTCACCACGCTTGACTGGGCGGGGGGGCTAACGTTCGGGCCAACGGTCCATCCCGGACAAGGGGGCTGCTGTGGAGCGGCTCGAACTGAGCTACTGTACTCAACACAAAAACAGGCGTGTTGGTCTTGCGGGACTCAAGCACGACAGACCCTCGGATTGCCCTAATACAAAAGAGGGCAAGGCAAACAAACATGGACACCAGCAAAGCCGTCCGTGGTGCAGCGCGACCGCACGAGGGGGCGCAAGGGCCGGCTCTGGATCTGGGTTCCACTCGGGCGAACAAAAACACGTGGATCGACTGGTTCACGCGGCCAAGTCGAGCTACCTTAGACACACACTTCATAAATAAATGGAGAGCTTTCCACTTGACTCGGTAAAAAGTTATGCGTGGCTCTGCTATCGCAAACGCCAGAGACCAGCGGAGCTGAGGGAAGGCCAGCAATGTAGTGCCAAACCGCACACTCAGTCTAACTTTTGCTGCGCTTCCCCCAGCTCCGCTGGTATCTTGTCTGCCAGAGCCGCTTCGTTTTTCCACTTCCACTAAGAGGACCACCGAAGCGAGCGCGCGCGTTTCTATCGGAGAGCAGTGACTTCACACCGCCTACGTCTCCGCCGCACCGCTCCTTCTCCCCCGCTAATCTCCACCCACCCTCGCCGCGTCGCTATGCGGCACAATGCTATTTTTATATTCTGCTTCCACTCTCTCTCAGCTCTCTCTCCCCCAGCTCGGGGAAGCTGCGGACGTCAAGAGAAACCCAACGCGGTTCTAGCAGCTCTACTGTAAAATTACGGGAGGGTGAGCCCACCCTTCGAGAAGCCTTTTCTCGCCCAAGTGATGCCGCTCCTGGGTGAGACGGAACCAGAGCTCCTTCCGTGCTTTCGCAGGCACTTCGCGAAGGCCCCGCGCCCACCCCCCGAAAACTGCATCACAGCGTGCTAACCAAACTTCGCATGAGCAATGGACAAGAAGAAGCACGAACTGGTTGATCGCCTGCTTCGGCAAAGGGTGCAAAAACGAACTGTCCGCAACAGAACACCCGGGATGCTAAATATTAGCTATCCATTTAAAGAGTGCTGCGGGAAGCAAACACTGCTAAAAGACGTGGAGCGTATTCTCCCGAGCACCGCAAAAAGGGCACGCCCCTCGAGTCGAGATGGCTGCAAAGGATCTGCAGCTCACCGTCAGACAGCCCCGCGCCAGGCGGTACATGAACGTAGGTCACCTGGCGTCAAGGAAGCTGGCCGTAATGAGCTTCCAACTTGGCTTGTGTAAGGACAGGTCGTACCTTTGGCATGGAGGGGGGGGGGGGGGGGGGGGGGGTGAGAGACTTGGGGTGAGGATATCGACAAGTTCTTGAATTAGAGTTGAAACTGCATCGATGCCGTGGTGAACCTTTCGGAGGCGTACCAGAGAATTGGCAGCCGCCGCATAAATGGTGGACGGGGAACCTGAGCGAGGAACACGGTGAAAGAATGCACTTTGTGAAAACAAACGGATATATGCAGGCACATCTGAGTGACTCCCTTTTTTACCATGCAGCTTCGTGTGAGCGGACAGAAACGGCAACAGGTGTTTCTGTTGCCGTTTCCGTCAGCTCAAACAAAGGTGGTAAAAAGGGGAATCGCTCAGATGTGCGTGCATAATCGCCTTAAGTCGTGCGTTCATCGTGTAAACGAAAGCGTTGAAATACAAGATCAGCGTCTAGCTTTAGCATCTTATCCTAAACAGTTGACAGTTGCGGCGGCTAAGGCTCTTCTGCGCAAGTACGCGTGTCTCATCAGTTGTATGGAAATGAGTAGTCTGATCGAAAGAAGGTGGCCGTCACTCCATATCTGTACACGACGTCATATTGTCTCAAGAAGATTGGGGAAAATGAGATGGATGTTATGAGCGTCCCCTTTGGAACGAGGCCGAGGGTTGCGCCACCATGCTCTTGCTATTATACTGCTTAATGTCCTACCTAGGTTAAAGAAGAAAAAAAACACTATGAACTCCCACAACCAAATTTTCTCATACCCTATTGCGAATTTCGCTTTCGTACGTCTCCGTTTTTTTGTCGTTTCCCTACCTTTCTTCCACCAATCTTCCGATCACCTCTTACTAATCTCTAGTGCGGACATGTTTACTTTCCACTGCTCTCGCTGAACCCAAGGGCTTCAAGGAGGCCAGTAGTGCCCAAATCCACTGCTGGGCAGACGTCTTCACATTTTAATAAAACATGCTCCATCGTTTCCCTAGCTTTACCGCAGCAAGCACATGCTTCTTCTTCCTACCATGACAAAGGGAGGACAAGGACATGTGTTATTACACTGACGATGCTAAGTGCAAGCCATGCTTTGACAACACTGCAGTCTTTAAATTTAGAGACAAAGATCGGTGCACGCGTGAGATCCTGGAAGCTGCAGTAACGAGTAATGTTTATGAGTGCGTCAGCTCACTGTCTCTTATTTTATCTGCCAAAGAAATAACTTCTCCTGAGGTCAGTTGGTGACAATTGCTTAGTAACGCACGCATGTCAGGCGGTACGATGAAATACCTACTTATGTAATCTGTTGTCTTTCCTGTTCTTTTTGTCTGTTTTTCTGTATATATTAACATCTTGCGTTAAACCCTAGTTGTAAATTAGCGCCTGTTCCGTTCCTGTCCCTTTGTGGTTTTCGGAAGTTCTGCGCTTCAAAGGTATTAAGTATGGTTTACTAACTAGCGCGAACCAACGCTTTGCTCAGCTTCAGACGTAGTTTGTGGAAAAATCATTCCGAACCACAATCACGCAGGCCCTCCACGTGGCGCAGAGGCCTTACTGAACTAATTAAATTGGTCAATATAAGATGCGTCCGAAAAATCGTAAAGTTCAACCTAAACACAACCTACACCACGATAGTGTCGGACTGCAATTTGAATATACCAAAAAACAATTCTGTTACGCGGAAACTCAAAAATAAGCCCCTTTTCCAGCGTCTCGAACAACAGATGGCGCTCTCCTCCGCGACCCGCGCAAGATTCCGCGTTTCTGCCAGAAAGCTCGCACGCTCACCTTCGAGCAAGCGTGAGAAGCAGCCAGGGATCTTTGACTGCTCTCGCATTCCACTCTTAAAGGTGAAGCTTAAACGTCCTCCAAATTGTATTAACTCATTAAAAAGCGCACATGCTTAGCTTATGATACAGCTGGCGGGGGTGCTATAGCCTAATCTTGCAAACGTCCTTTCTCCCTACTGGCAGTGGGCCTGCCGTGGTCAACGGTGGTGGGTGGGAATCGGCAACCCTTCGTCTTGCTGCCCAGGCCTCTTCGCGTTAATTCTGGACCTTACATGCCGAACGCTAGGGGAGCCATTGCCGTGCAACCACCAACTTTCTGCACCAAGTTGCACGCTTGTACGCCTTATAACTCCTGATGACCACAGGTTTGAGTTTAATGCATATTTACTATAGCTGAGCTCGCTCGCTCAAACGCCACCACTGCGCGCGGATCGAAAAATGCACCGCCGAGCTAATGCCTCCAGCCAATGCCTGCAGAACTGATCTCCCTGACATTTCGCTGAGCGAGAGGCTAAATTTATCTCCCATTGCGTCATGAATTGCGCGACAACGGCGCCATCAGTGCAGGCGACCCACAGATAATCGAGTAATGGCGTCTTCCCTCTACACGATGCCCAGGTAAGGCGTGTGGGTACTACGGTTTAATACACACACTGATAATGTAACCTGTTCTCGCTACAGGCGATTTTATCAAGCCACCCTTCAACCTAACCGAAGAGAAATACGTATGTTTCACGTAAAATGATTATGGGAATGTATGACCACCATTGATTGCGGGGTGAGCAAAGCTGCGCAGCCTCGCAACACTTGGCAACCTGGCAACCTCTCGTCACATTTTATTGCGATAGCAATTATATGGACATTCCAGGCACTTTTCAGCCGTCGCCGTGATGTTCCGTATAAAGTCCAAGGGCGAAAAACCGTCGCCGCGCGCCGCATGCTGTATGTGCGAGGCGTTCTTTGAAAGCGATTTGCGACGCTCCAAAGTGCGCGCCCGCGTGGCCGCATGTTGAAAGCGATTTGCGATGATTGCTGCAGAGTTCGCGTTGTGCCGGTAGCTTTGTATGCGCTGTGCTTTGGACGTTTCGTTTGTGTTGAAGCGTGAGATGCACGAAGGTCAATTCCCTCGGTGCTGCTGCAGCGATCCCTCACTCCAGCGTTTCTACAGCGGGTTTCCGCGGTCACCGAGCGAGATGTGTTCATGTTTACCTGTGGGTGCGTAACACAGTGTTTGTTAATTTAGTTAGTAAGCGACGGTTTACAAGTTTATACGGCCAATGAAACTGCTATCCTTATTTCGTGGAGCTATCTACTAATCTCCTATCGCAATCGATTATTCGCGTTGCTGGAGAAACTGCGACCATTCTTTTTTTCTCCTTACCCCTTCGCGATATTAAGGTAGAAAATCAATGGCAGCCTGATTACCGTCCCCATATTTTCTTTTAACTCCCTATGTCTCTCGAAAATTGAGGACTAAATAAAACAAGCGTAATTTTCCAGCACAATGCGTCACCAGCAAGGTGCTGGCACGATGAGCAGCAGGTTAAACAACAGCAGGTTGCTTCACAAATGGGCTTCTCTGCAAGCTGCTCTACAAAGCACTTCTCCGGAAACGCGCTTCAGCCAACTGGTATGCTGGAACATGCCGCCCAATAACTAAGGTAAAAAGCATTGGAAAATGACATGAATCGTTTCGAACTGCAGCCTTTGACTGGCACTCCATGCCAACTTGTCATGTTCTAGTGTGGCAGCCTTCAGAGCGACGTTGTTGACGTGGCTGTCAGGCTCATGTTGGGCAAGTACAATATAGCGACTCCGTACAGCCGAACCTATCTATGCCTTATCATCCACCGCTCACAACGGCACGATCCTTCTTCTATGGGCAACCAGCGCTGAAACTTCACTTGCCAACAGCCGCGCCTTAGCACACAGCCTAGCGAGTGGTAGAAACTATTTTCAGAGCCCATTTATTTATTTATTTATTTATTTATTTATTTATTTATTTATTTATTTATTTATTTATTTATTTATTGTATCCTCAAGACCTGAGGGCATTACAGAGGTGAGTGGTAAAAACGGGAAGCATAGCAATGAAATACGAAAAATAAACAATGCAGCATATTAGTAATTCCTAATCATACAATGTTAAGTAATGTCTTGCCTAGTAGTTTGCAAGTACGACAAATAATGTAAACAAAATAGCATCTTGATAATTACTGTTAATACAATGTTCACTAGTGTCGTCCTTAGTCGTTTGCAAGTATGGCATGTAAAGGAAAGAACATGTTAATAATTCCTAATTATGCAATCTTAGCTAATCCCTCACGAAAGCGTTTGTTGTCAAGGATACAGACAATTTTGCGGGGAATGTGGTTCCACTGCCGTGATGATCTAGGAAAAAAAGATTGCCTGAAAGTGTTATTGCTGCCTGTTTGAAATCTGACCTTAAGGCAATGATCGATGCGACTCCAGAAGTAATGAGTAAGAAAAATGTAGTTACTGGGAACGGAGGAACGGTCATAAAATTTGTGAAACAGAGTCAAACGGGCTATTGTTATACGAGATGCAAGTGATAGAGGAGATAGATTGTCTTTCATTGATGTTGTGCTAGCGGTAGGGATAATTTGAAAGTATGAAACGGACTAAATTATTTCGAACAAGCTCAAGTTAACAAAGAATGTTTTCATGGTACGAGTCTCACAAAGCTGCAGTGTATTGTCGCGAGACAGAAGTCTGTCGCATTAGGCCAGCATCGATGAAGAAGATGTAGAGGTGACTCCTCGCCATATTGGCTGCTGTGACTCCTGTGCTGCTCACCTTACTTGTAAAAAATTTGTAAATTCACGTTTTTTGTGCAACCTTCCTGGTGGAATTGCCGGGTGCGCTGTCTGTTCATCATCACAGCACGGAACTCCGAGGTGGCCGCCGCGTTGTTCCCTCGGCGATGGCCACTGAAGCGCCCAGCGGGCCGGAACTCACCGCACCGCCACCGTCCCCACCGCCTGTCATCTTATCGCTTCCAAAAGATGCAGGCACCTTCTGTGGCACAGATGACGTGGACTTTGAAGATTGGATTTCATGGTACGACCGTGTCAGCAAACAGGTGGGACGATACCCTTATGCTGGCAAATGCGGTATTTTATCTTAACGGAACTGCACGCGTCTGGTACGAGACGCATGTGCACGATCTCACCAGCTGGGACCTATGCAAAGAACTGAACGACTTGTTCAGCAAGCCCTTGGGTCGTCAGCTGGCCGCTGAAAAACAACTTGGCTCTTTCGCGCCCAGTCATCTACTGAATCATACACATACTATATTCAGGATATTCTAGCGCTTTGCCGCAAAGTTGACGGTAACATGTCCGAAGCGGACAAGATCGGGCACATACTCAAAGGTATCGCCGACGACGCATTCAACCTCTTGGTATTCAAGAACTGTGCTACCGTGGATGCCATTGTCAAAGAGTGTCAGCGATTCGAAAAAGCAAAGTCACGCCGTATTGTCCAGCAACTCACCAGGCTCCCCAATACTGCCGCATCGTCATCATGCGAAGAACCGCCACAGTCTCTACAATCGCCTGTTTCGGACACTTTGAAACCTATTGTTCGTCGCCAAAATAGAAGCGATGTCACCCGTTGTCTTGCACCCGATGTCTCGACTGCTAACCAGCCTATGGTTTCCTTGATTCAAGCCGTGGTTCGACATGAGGTCGCTTATTTGGGACCCTCCTCTGTCTGCACCGTGCACGTTCCACCAGTTACACCAGTCGCACCATCAGTTCCACCAGTCCCACCAAGGGACCAGCCCTTTTATTCGCGATACTGCAATCCCGCCGAGTGGACGACGCCAGATTATCGCCCAATACGTTTCGCGTGCTCTCGAGTTGGGCATAATGCGCGGCACTGCTGGAGTCGTCGGACGTCGCCGACTGGCTGGAGCACCCAGATTCCTCGTCCTGAAGGCTACTCCCGTACGACATCGTCGCGCGCTCTGCCGACTGACAAGCCAGATGTCGACACTCGCACCTATGTGTATAGCAGGTCACTATCCCCGCGCGACCGCCGATCATGCTCGCCGCAAGCCCGCCGCTTCCCGTCGCCTGCCAACCCTAGACGCTACGCACCGGAAAACTAACGAGTGCAGCGCCCGGAGGTGACACTGCATTCTTGACCCGGCTTCGAAATCCTCACCCTACTGTCCCTACTCTCTCTCATTTGCTGGAAGTCCAAGTCGGCGGTGTTACTGTTACGGCCCTTATTGACGCCTGTGCACAAATCTCGGTGATGAGCGCTAGTCTTCGCGAGAAGCTGAATAACGTCTAGGCACCTGCCGCGCAACGTGCAGTAAGAGTCGCCGATGGAAGCACACCTACCGCTGTTGGAACATGTACTGCCCGCGTCACTACATCTGGCCATCGGACAAGTGTTGTGTTTCTTGTGCTTCTGCAGTGCCGATATGACATGATCTTGGGCAGTGACGTGTTATCCACACATTCAGGCCTTGTCGATGGTGGCGCTGGTGTACTTCAACTGAAACTCCCTTCTGACCCCGAGACTATTGGTGCTCGGCCTACGTAACTGTGTGCTCTCGAGTTTGTGCCACTGCCACCGCAATCCACCACTTATGTTGTTTTGACGCCCTCTCCTTCTGTCGCTGACGAGGATTACGTTCCATCCCCTATTATTGACGTTGCATTGGCACACAATGTGACCCTACCACACACGGTTGTCGAAATTGTCCACAATGAAGCTTATCTCCATGTGCTCTGTGCTCAACTTCGGTTTATCCACCCATGTGCCACTTCCCGAAATTGCGCTTGCAACGTTGTCATCCCTAAACGACTGTCAGATTTCCACGCTAACATCTGAAGCTCCTTCACGTCCTACGAGCGCAGCAGGATCCATCAGCTGGCCCACCAGTAAATTCGACAAAATGATCGCTGCGGATCTTTCACATGCACAGGCTGCTGAACTTTGCCGTGTGTTAGCGTCGTATCTGGATGTTTTTGACTTCGAAAACCGCCCGCTAGGCCAGACAACAGTTGTCATGCATCAAATTGACACCGGCGACGCAAACCCTATTCATCGTCGTCTGTATCGCATTTCTGCTGCTGAACGGGCGATTATACAAAAGGTAGTCGACAAGATGACAGAAAAAGACATTTCATTATAGAACCCTCGAGTTGTCCATGGGCACCTCCAGTTCTTCTCATCAAGAAAAAAAAACGGCACCTGGCGTTTCTGTGTCGATTACAGACACCTAAACAATATCACTAAGGAGGACGTATATCTGTTGCCTCGTATAGATGACGCCCTCGACTGCCTCCACGGAGCAAGTTATTTTTCGTCCATCGATATGCGGTGTCGCTATTGGCAAGTTGGCGTGGGCCCTATAGACCGCGAAAAGACCGCATTTCTAACACCTGATGGGCTATACCAATTTAAGGTTATTCCCTTCGATCTATGCAATGCGCCAGCCACATTAGAGCGCATGATGGATTCGCTCCTTCGAGGCTTCAAATGGTCGACCTGCTTATGCTACCAGGATGACGTTATTGTTTTTTCAACCTCACTTTCCAGCCATATTCAGCGCCTGTCGGACATTCTCCAAGTGTTCCGTAGCGCCGGTCTTCAGCTCAATTCATCCAAGTGCGCCTTTGGTCCCGCGAAATAACACTGCTCGGGCACCTTGCGTAGAAACCCTACCTGACCCTGGAAACATTCGCGCCGTGAATAATTTCCCCGTACCTTCATCTACCAAAGACGACGCTCCTTCATTGGCTTATGTTCCTACTTTTGTCGTTTTGTCAAAAAATTCCCTTACATTGCCCGCCCATTCACTAAACTTCTCAAGAAAGATACGCCTTTCTCATGGGGCCGTAGCGAAGCCCACGTATTTTCTGCGCTCATACGCCTCCTCAGGACTTCTCGTATGTTGTCGCACTTCGACCCTTCTGCTCCTATGGAAGTTCGGATGTACGCCAGTGGATATGGCATCGGAGCCGTCCTTTCCCAGCACCAGCATGGTCGTGACTGCGTCATAGCGTACGCTAGGTATCTGCCCTAGAGCGCAATTATTAATTTACCGAGTGTGAATGCCTTGCCCTTGTTTGGGCCATCTCCAAAATTCGGCCGTACCTCTTTGACCACCCATTCACGGTAGTGACTGACCACCATGCCCTCTGATGGCTTTCCTCGCTGAGAGATCCTACAGGCCGCATGGGACGCTGGGCTTTGCTGTTACAAGAGTGTTCGTTTTCCGTCGTGCACAAGTCTGGCCAATTACATCAGGACGCGGACTGCTTGTCCCGATATCCCGTTTATCCGCCCGACACCACCATCCCGAACCGATGCTTGTGTTCTTTCTATCTCGGACTTTCTTCATGTCGGCGATGAACAACGGCGTGATCCGGCGTTACGTTCCATCATCGACCGTCTCAGCTCAGGCGCTTCTGAACAGTTCCTTCGGATGTTTACCTTACATATTGGAACTTTATACCGCCACAATGCATACTCCGAAGGCCCTGAGCACTTGCTAGTGGTACCGTCCCGTATGCGGTCCACTGTCCTCCAGAAGCTTCACGACGAACTCACAGCAGGTCACCTGGGTGTATTGCGCACTTGTGATGGTGTGCGGCGTCGTTTCTTTTGGCCTGGGCTTTATCGCTTCCTGCAGAAGTATGTTGGCAGCTGCGAGCTGTATCAACGACTCAAGAGGTCACCGACGTTTCCTGCCGGCTATCTTCAGCATATCGATGTCCCAGTAGAGCCGTTTTTCCGCGTCGACCTCGACCTCATCGGGCTTTTCCCTGCATCAGTATCAGGGAACAAATGGGTTGCTGTCGCGGCAGACTGTGCCACGCGCTACGCTATTACACGTGCGCTTCCAACCAGCCGTGTAACCGATATTAGCGACTTCCTTCTCCGCGATGTGATTCTGCATCACGGAGCTCCATGTCAGCTGCTGAAAAATCGCGGTCCTTACTTTTTGTCCCGTGTAATCGATGACCTCCTCCACTCATGTTTCGCAAAACACAAGGTCACCACCGCCTATCATCCTCAGACAAACGGTCTCACCGAACGACGGCATCGCACCATAGCCCACATGTTCTCCATGTACGTTGGCACCGACAACCGCGATTGGGATGTTACATTAATTACCCTTTGTTACATTCGCCTATAATACGTTACGCCACGTTATTGCAGGTTCTCCGTTTTATCTTCTTTTTGGATGTGAACCGACGCTCCCAATGGATGCATTACTCCCATCCGCTCCACAACAACCATCGGAGTGCGCACAACATGCCACCGCAAAGGCGAATGCTGCCCGTCATATCGCGCGTGACCACCTTATGATGTCGCAGGCATCATCGAAGCTGCGTTACGACTGTCGTCATAAGGATGTATATTACGATCCAGGATTCTTAGTGCTCCTCTGTTAGCCAACTCGACGAGTTGCTCTAACAGCGAAGCTTCTACCACGTCACCACGATCCTTATCGCGTTCTGCGCCAAGTTACCGACATCACGTATGTGATTGCACTAGCAAAGCCAATGCTGCCTTCTACGCCGGCCCACACTGATGTAGTTCATGTTGCTCAGCTAAAGGTGTATAACCCGTCCGTTGATGCTGCACTCTAGCCTACACGGATGGTGCGAGTGTTTTCGCCCAGGGGGTAATGCCGCGAGAAAGAATGTATGTTGCATTACGCCAGCATCGATGAAGGAGACGTAGAGGTGACTCCTCGCCATATTGGCTGCTGTGACTCCTGTGCTGCTCGCCTTACTTGTAGATATTTGTAAATATACGTTTTTTTGTGCAACAGTATCCTAACTTAGGACGCACTAATCACTGGTAATAGTTTTAATGCTGATGGTGTCTTGGAAAACTGGTGACGTAAGCAACCAAGCATGCTGTTAACTTTACTTATTATGTACTCAGCGTGAAGGTTCCAGCAGCGTTATAATTTTCCGAAGGTGTTTGATTCGCAGATGATTTAGCTAAGCGATAGAGATGCGTTTTTCTTACATTATAAATTTTCACGTCGTCGATTTTCCCCCTCATATTGAGGTACATGTGTTCAGATTCTGGCTCGGCTGGGAACCGGCGTGCTAGATTGTATGAGCGCATAGAATGTACGCGCGTGGGTATGGCCAGAGCTTGGCTGGACGCATAGAGCTAAACCTAACGTTCATACAAACGCGCGTATGTTATCATCCAAAACAACGTACTAGTTTACTGGCCTCCCTATCGGATGCTGTATAGGAACTTATTTCAGCTGCACACTCAAGCTATTGTAGCGTCTCCTGACCGGTGCAGGTTGCCCATAGGGTAGGCAGAGAGCCTTTCGCACCACTGACGAAGCGCGGGATAAAGGTGAGGAAATCGTATGCAAGTGTTATATCGTGTCGCGGCCCGGAGTATGGCCATGCACGATTTTTTAATTTTTGCGATGGGTGTTGTTTTCTCGAAGCACTACCGCGAGTGACGCACCGTAGTCGGGTAACTCTAGTAGGGGCAGAGTACAAGTGTTACTAGAGCACACCCCGCCTCTGCATTTCAGGTTCGCGGCCAGATAGAAGACATGTTCACCACGCTCACAACAACGGCCAAGGAGAGCATTGGTGGCCTCCGCTGGGCAGGCGACGGCGCCAAGGAGGAGGCCGTCCGCAAGCTGGACTCGATGAAGCACGACGTCTTCCCCACGGACGACTTCTTCGACGAGCGAAAACGGCGCTCGCTGTACGAAGCGTTCGCTCCCAAGAACCCAGAGTCGAGCTTCATCGTGCGCTTCCTCGAGGCCAGCGCCGTCCTGCGCGGCTTCCTGGCGACCGACGCCTACGAGGACGTTTACCGGCGGCGGATGGGCGAAGGAGGCGGGCCGCTGTTGTTCTACGAGTACCACAGGAACATCTTGCGCGTGTCGTTGGACGCACTCGAACGCCCGATGTTCACCGTAGACGGCACGGACGCTATGAACTACGGCGGCCTCGGGTCTTACGTTGCCCGCGTGTTGGCCCGCTCATTCGATCCCATCGGCAGCACGGTCGATTCGACGAGCACTGACCGGCTCTGGTGGGGTCCCAAGGTGTCAAGCGGGTACTTGAGGAAAATGTCGTGCATGAACAATTGGACGCGACAAGGCGCCCTCGACGGCACGACACCCTCGAGCAACCGTCCGGTGTTCAGCCTGTTCCCGCACGTGCCCGCTGTGGAGATGGCCTACCGCGCGTACAAGCACGCCTCGGAGAAGAACAAGACGGTGGACGCGCTGGAGTTGGCCTTGCTCGGACAGCTGTCGGGCGACCAGGTCTTCTTCCTGACCTACTGTCACGTGCTATGCGCAGCCCAGGAGGCAGCAGGCGACGCCGCGCACGCCTGCAACGTGCCACTAGCGAACTTCGCGGCGTTCGCGAACGCGTTCCACTGTCCGGTTGGCTCGCGCATGAACCCGAAGGTCAAGTGCACCTTCTTCGAGGACGACAGTTGACGGTTTTCGACCGCGCCTCCTAGCCACACTGCGGCACGCTAACGGCCCACGTGATCCTCATCGTGTCGGCTGCAACTTTTGCCGTTCCCTTACGAGGACACTCAAATGGCATGTCGTGTTGTTGCGCAAAATGTGGCGCCTTTTTTAGTTACTGCGCCCCTGCGTATTATGCGGAAGCTCGCGTGACGAGCCATCGTACGATGTATCAAAACTTGCTGATTTACTGCGAGTTCCTTGTAGTTTATTATCCTTATTTTGTTGCGTTCAACACTTCACCTGGTGCCACTGACTGACAAGCTCCGTCTTGCCTTCTTTAGTCCGACAGCATTGTGTGAGAGATTCCCAGATGTGTTAGTCTAATTCCTGTAACCGACGCGCTATTTGCGTCTCATCACTCACTTTTTCTTTGTTTCACAACGAAATATTATCGTTTCTATAAAGCATAGATCAAACGACACGTCTGAACATGTCGGTGACGGATGAAAGGAAACATTTTCTGTGTGGCTCAAGTGATTTGAGTTTCATGTGTGCTAAGTCTCATGGTTACATTAAGTTGATACTCTGACGTTCGGGCCCTGGATCGACCCGAACTGGCTGCCTCCACTGTAACAACAAGCGGAGCGCGAACGGTACCTGTTGCGGCAATAAGTGCTTGTCCCAGGTAACGCGGGCATGCGCTCTACCCCTTTCGCTCACAAATAAAGAGGGACGATCGATAAGCATGCCAGTAACACAATTTTGTTTCAAGGCACGGGATAAATCATTACGAGAAAGTTTAGCTTAGTATGAGCCTTTCCGCAATTTCCAACGAACCATAGCAAACAGGCGGCAATTATTGAACTATTATCTTTATTTTCGGTCATTTTATTCATATTGCCACTCCATCCGTGGATTTTAACGGGCAGATTGGAAAACAATATTAAAGAAATCTTGCATGAGTAATAAAGCAATACATGTTGCAAGCAAGCATGGCAACATGACAAAATACGTAAAGAATTTGAACTAGATACAACTGATGTCGGCATCAGAGCCAGCAGTGAACTATTAGGTTACTTCACTTAGTAACAGGAAAGAATTACAGAAATTCTGAGAATTGTCTACTAATGCGTAAGCGTTGTATGGCTCGGCTATGACTGCGTTCTTGCTTGGTTTTGCTTGCTTGCTTTTTGAAGCGAAAAGGTTCACTACGCTAGTCAACACCGCGCTTCGAGCGAGCCTGCGAATGTCGGAATTGGCTCCGTATGCGCGTTCGGAGCCGGCGCAGGTGGCCACTGCCGCGCGCTATGCGTCATCGTTTGACGTTCGCCGCAAGCGCGTGTTTATCGCGGAGGCCGACTATATAAACGCTTGCCAGAGAATAGGCGTGCGCATTTAACATGGAAGGAGAATAGAGTGATACTACCGATACAGAGAGCTGTCTTTGTGGCTGTATAGAAATCGCAAGACAATGTGCGGAACAATGATGAACAAAGAAGTTTAATAATCCTGCATAACTTGTGGTATACATCATTGATAAGCTATTTGCATAACTGCACAACGCACACGTATAGCATAACCATAAGCTAACCAAAGCATATCCATAAGTGAAACCGTAAGCATAACCATAGGCTAAATCATAAAGCATAACCATAAGCTAAACCGTAAGCATATCCATCACTTAAACCATAAGCATACCCATAAGTTAAACCGTAAGCATATCCATAGGCTAAACCATAAAGCATAACCATAAGCTAACCCCCCCCCCCACCAATCTGCCGGCTATATAAATAAAAGTTCTCTCTCTCTTTCTCTTTCGACGGAGCAGAGCGGCCGAAAGGGAACACCAGCTGGCCGCTGTAGCGCGAGAGACTTTTCAAAAGTCCTTGTAAACAATGTAACCTGTTCACTTAAGATATATATTAATGCCTCATATTTGTCCATTTAGGTTATTTTAATGGATGAAACTTACAACACTGCGATGACGCAGAGTTACAGATTTGTAAACTTCACGCGTAGTTTCTTTTTTCAAACGTACAACTCTTCAAACTAACCTGATGTCTCTTTCTTCTCCCGGTTAAGGGCATTCCACTTGGTTAGCTTCTATCCCTGTCATAGAGTGACCGATCGACTCATTTTTACGCACTGGCATCAATAGTGTCCCGGGGGCTCTCGGGCCTACCAATGGGGGTCAATACAGCTGAAGCGATTCAGCGCGAGCTTCGAAAGGTAACTTCGCGGTACCAGATCACCGAGGTCCGCAAGTTTGCACGCGGTGGTGTTGATTGCTGTTCACGAGACCAGGAGTGCATTCGAGACCACCTCAACTGTTCTGAGGTTGCATCGAATTCGATGAGCCCGTTTATTCTAGGACACCTTGCTTGCTCGATAGGCTTAGTCCGTGGGGCAGACGCGATCCTGAACACCTAAGACGTGCTAGACTTCTTTTACAGTGGAGCTGTTGGAACCTCGCTGCGTGTCTCTTGACGTCCGCAGCTTAGCCGAGCTGGGGAAGAGAGAGTTGAGAGAGCGAAAGCAGAGTATAAATATAGCATCGCGTAGTATAGCAACGCAGTGAGGGTGGGTGGAGCCTAGCGGAAGAGGAGGAGCGGCGCGGCGGGGAGACAGGGAGTGTGACGTCATTCCCAGTTGAATTTGTAATATAGATGCGTTGACAAAAAGGCGTACGTTGAAAGTTGCAAAATGATCAATTGATTGATTGATTGATTGATTGATTGATTGATTGATTGATTGATTGATTGATTGATTGATTGATTGATATATGTTGTCTACCAAAGCAATAAGAAAAGCCGCAGTATTGGCCTATGGATTAATTTTAGCTGCCTTGTGTCTTTTAAGTTGTACCTCAATATAATGCACAAGTGCTTGCAAACGCCAGTGCCGATGATGTCGTTCCCATGCAAGTTTAAAAAAAGGTAGAACCGCAATGGCACCCTTGCCGCACAATGCTATTACTTTCAATGCTACTGCAGCGGTCGCGAGCCTCAGCTTCTGCGGCCATCTAGATTTGATTCAGAAATCTAATGGATGGATGGATGGATACAACTTTCTTGTACGTCCGGCAAGGTTTAACGCGACCCGGGCTCAGGTCTCCCATGGAGGAACGTCAAGGCCCTGCCTCAACGCCGCCTCACGGGCTTGCTGGACTGCCCACGTCTGTATTCCGAGGTCTGAGCTGTGCAGAGCGGCGGCCCACCTCGACGACAGGGTCTCCGGAGTAACTGCCATCCCTCCTATAACTACATTGCACTCCCACAGCATGTGTTTGAGTGTTGCTGGTCCTTCCTGGCACAATTTGCACGTGTCGTCCTGATGCTTATCTGGGAAGATGCGTTTGAGACGGAATGGATTAGGGAACGTGTTTGTCTGGAGTTGTCGCCAGGCGACGGCCTGCCTCCTGTTCAATTTGGGACTCGGCGGGGGGTATATCCTTCTGGCGTTCAAATATGCACTGGTGATGTCGTTGTATCTTGTGAGCCTGTCCCGTTCTGCTCGAGAAGCGTTCGCTATCGTACGAGAGGCGTTGCCCTGTTCGGCGCGGCGGGTCATGTCTCGCGCCGTCCGGTGCGCCGTCTCGTTTAGGTTCGGGAGCGCGTCACCTTCCGTGGTGACGTGCGCGGGGAACCATATGATCCTCGAGCTCGCGGTTTTGGATCTGCCCGCTTTGGCCAGAATGGACATGGCTTCCTTGGAAATTCGACCTTTGGCATAATTCTTTACTGCCGTTTGTGAGTCACTTAGTACGACTTCGCATTCCTGTTCTAATAGCCGTCAATTTTTCTAACGATCCGCAAGGTAAATTTCTTCAGTCAACCACGCAGAGTGCTCAACGCAAGCCCATGAACTGGCACCCTGGCAGAGCTAAAATAGGTTGAAGAGGCTTTGTAGAGCGTGGTCCGGAAGGTGCAGTTCTCGCACGTCCAAACCAAGCAGACCCTGGTTCCGGCTACATGGTTTCGAGGGCCACATGTCCACGGTCAGCTGTGACCTCTGGTGCAAACTGTTCGTCAAACGCGTTGCCGGTAGCACAATTGACTTGGATGGTAGCGACGCAGTCGTGGCATACACCCGCCACCTTCTTTTGGCTCTCTACACTCTTCGACGCGTACGCTCAGGTACTCGAGAAGCTCATGGAAGGCATAGCGTAGCTCATCGTCGAGAGCGTTCTCTGAGCCGCCGGCGAGACGCCATGCCTGCGCTTCAAAAGCAGTCCTGTAAAGCTGTTACTAGGCGGTCAAGCTACGACGACGACCTCGTCGACTCTCACCTCGGTCTGCGCAGCGTGGCGGGCCGGTAGCGCCGGAGCTTCAACGCCACCAACCACGCCGCCAGCGGCGCCTTCTTCGGCGTGCTCGAGCAGACAGTGCGAGAGAGCGTGACGAATCTGTCGTGGATCGACGAAGGCTCCTTGCGCCAGGCGCGGCTGAAGCTGCCAAATTTGACTTTCGACATGCTCCCCGCTGACGGCTTCTTCGACGTCGACGGAGCGACGCACCTCTTCCACGACTTCGATGCGGGTCCCGACCACGTCGGCAGAGGCGAACTTCGTACACTGCTTCATCCGGTTCTCCGAGATGCGCCGAAGCCACCTCGGCAGTGACTGCTACGAAGACGTCTAGTGTGGGCGACTCGAAGATCCGGAAACCAGGCTGGCGGAGTACGTCTACCGCACCGCTGTAGGTCTCTCTGGCTGCCATGGAGTGGCCGCTATAGAGTGCGGACGGGATGCACTCAGTAAATTACGGTGTCCTGGGCTCCCACGTGTCACACGAGCTGACACGCGTTTTGATGTTGCCGGCACTCTCGTGGACTCTGATGGACTACATCGCACCCCGGGCCCCCCAAGTCGGCAGAATAGGAGGAGAAACTCTCGCGCGAGTTCGAACGCCTGAAGTACGCAGCCTTTGATATGCTATAAAGTCTGGTATAGAAAAGTGGTGTAAAATGCAGCATGCTATCTTAACTTCAAGTGGAATTTTGCCGGCAGTTGACACATACCGCGTACATTTAATGGAAACACCCTTCTGTAAAACGCCGTATATTGTACCTTCCCGTAATGTTTATTTAGCTTTAAAATAAAAGCAAACACAGCTCTTTTATTTAGAAATGTTGTTATCCTTTAGTTAGGCGATGTGTAAGTATCAAGTGTACTGATGAACTGCAGCTTTACCTGATGTCTCTCTTTTTGTTAATTTTTATTAACGACGGTCTATTGAGTAAACTTGCTACCATCGATGTAAGTAGTTTTGTTGTAAGTAGTGTTATGTAAACATAATCATCACCGTTGAGCCCCAAATATTGATCCTCTGTATGAGCGCACTTCACACGTGTAAAGAGTAATTATACCAGAACCTGAGGTGGCAAAACGAAAATAACAAGAAATCAATGTTCCCAAGCGTATTGCGCCAGTCCTACGGACGACATTCCAAGTGGGTTGTGGGTTAACGTTCTTCATTATGCTCGCCCCGGACAGCCACAGAGCTCGTCAATGATGCGAAAAAGTTGCAGTTTCAACCAAAAGGCCAAGCATCGATTGCGATCGCAAATTAGTAGATAGCTATACGAAGTAAGGATAGTAGTTTTATCGGCCGTATAAACTTGTATATATTCGCGTACTAACTAAATTAGCAAGCAAAGTGTCACGCGCGCACGTGTCACGCGCGCACAGCTAAACATGAATACATCTTGGTCGATGACCGCGGAAACTCGCTGACAAAACTCTCTCGCTTCAACGCGAACGAAACGTCGAAAGCGCACCGCATACGAAGCTACCGGCACTACGCGCACTCTGAAAAAATCGCAGATCGTTTTGGAGGTGAGGCCTGCGCGGACCCGCGCTTTAGCCACGTCGCAGGTCGCATTCAAGATAAGGCGCCCACGCGGCCGCGCGGGCGCCAACAACACTCGTCTTTTTCCCATCTTCTGTACGGCGTTCGTCTTTCACTGCGCAACTATTCACCGCCACTTGCGCAAGAATTGCGCGGAAAGCCTACTGCATTGCCGGCTTGCATAGCGCTTGTCTTAGTACTAAGCGGCCCGAATCGTGGTTGAACACTTCGAGACAGAAGTCAAATGTCTCAGAACCGCAGCCGCGACGACACCATTAGCAGGCAACGTTTCTGCTGAAGAGGTCGCGCGACCACCGGCACGAGTTGTTCCCTCACATGGAGGTTCCCTGGAGGTTGCCGCTTATGCAACGCCTACAAGCGCGCCGCCGCCACAGACGTGGCGATCAACGTCGAAGTGGCGCACCCACCCAACCTGGAGGACCATGCGCCGAGGACCAGGTGTTGTTCCTCAGCTACTGCCACGTGTTGAGCGCGCCTAAAGGCGACCGCCACGCGCACAGACTCTGCAACGCGCCTCTCGGTGGCTTCCGATCATTCTCCGAGGCCTTCCAGTGCCCAGTCAGTTCGCCCATGACCCCGAAGAAAAAGTGCGCTTGCCCTGCTTTGACTCATCGGGATCAATGGAAAAAGCTGAGCCGGACTTCGCAAGTTGCGAAATACGCGCATCATGCTAATGACCTGAGTTCTTGCGGGACCTGCATATTTCTTTCTTTTTCTCTCCTCTCTTAAATAAGTTCTCTTCGGCAAGTTGATGATTCGCTCGGCCAGACTTACTATGCAACGATCTGTCGACCAAAAGCTGCGCAGATCGCTCGTTTCATAGACACCCCCTCGAGTTCACCGCATCGTTATGCAAGGATCGCCGATAGATATCGAACGTTTTATTTCTTTCTGCGCTCGAAACCTGTTGTGCGGCCGGTGCAGTGAGCGGCCGACCTTGCTCACGTGAGCGCAGTCACGCGTTATACCTTTGTAACAGGAATAATAGCGCTGCGCACAATCGTTTCTTTAGCATACGCGGTCGCCACACTTTTGTTCGTTGACCTCAGGAGCGCAGTGTTATTATGGTGCGGCCCCTAACATTGTTCGCTTTATTTCTGACAACCGGTATCGCCTAGAGCTTTTCGATTCCTGTCCAGATGTATTGGCATACTTATTTTGTCTATGAAGTGTAATAGCAATGCATCATTTCGGCCGCAATTACATTGTGCCCTACCGGTGCTAGGCAACGTATACACGGGAGGTGATTAAGTCACCAGTCACATTGCAGATTCTTCCCAATCGGTGAAAAGGATGTTGCTTTATTTGCCCGTTATTCTTAGATTCTGACAATCGTATCGCAAACGATTTCCAGAGGAACAGGAACGCAGACGTTTGCTTATTGTACGTTGTGTGCTTCCCATGTTGAGTGCTTGTTAATTGTTTGCTGATATGTTCGCCAAATATCTCTACTATTTTTCAGACAACGTTGTAGAAATATTTTTGGTCTAAACAGCACTTACCCCTTTCAGCCCGTACGCAGCTATGTTCAGGAGAGCGTTTCCTTCTACGCCCTCTTCGAGCAAGCTGTTGGGAACGCTTAATGTCGTCCTCACTATCTGTCATGTTTCACCACTTGTCTGACCACACATACCCAGTCGACACACCAAAACAGAATTGATAGCCCCTGACCATCTAAGTACGTCTTTTTCTCGTATATATTTATTTCGCGTTAATTTATGCAACTGCAATGCCCGGTCATTGTCTTTCGTTGCCTTGCAGACGCATGCGCAGTTGAAGAGCATATTATCTCGTTTCCTCAATAAATTTTCCAGTTGATACTCACCGCTTGTGCTGTGTCTATGCAATTGTTCTCGTTTTCAGTGCGCTGTTATAATAGTACGCTTATTAACTCAGTTTAATATTATTCTTCACTTTTCCTTTAAGTCTATCGGGCTTTTCATTTTCTTTCGCTGCTATTCTTCAACCGAAAGATTTGTTGGGCGAATCACCTGTGAGTTCTTGGCTTCGACAACGATAGATCCGACAGGAACTGCAAGATTTCGGGGAGGTAAATGCTGTAAAAAAGAGCTGTATGTAACTTAATTGTGATGAAAACCACAAAAATAAAGTGTATGTATATAACATGTAGGGGCAGAAAACTGTTTGCAATGGTACACGAAAAGGTAATTTTATTTTTTATTCAATTATGGGCAATTGTGCAATTACGTGCCAAAACAACTTTCTGATTGTGATGCACGCCGTAGTGGAACTCCGGAAATTTGGACCACCTATGGTTCTTTAACGTGCACCTAAATCTTAGTACACAGGTGTTTTCACCCCCATCGAAATGCGGCCGCCGTGGCCGGGATTCGATCCCGCGACCTCGTGTTTAGCAGCCCAACACCATAGCCAGTAAGCAACCACGGCGGGTAATGAAAAGATAAACGAATGAATGTATGTGTGACATTGAAACGTGGAGAAACTGTTACTTGCGGCAATTACGCGTGGAAGATTTCTTTTGTGATTTCTTTAAACTTAGTTCTAGAAATTGACGGAGACATACGTCTGTATATGGGGCCTGGCAGGGGTTGCGATTTATCATTATCATCATGATCATGAACACCATCATAACATTATCGTTTTTTTATTTACTCTGGAGTACGAAGGCCTATCGCAGCGGTCTCCAATTACTCCTGCAATGCGCTAGCTGATTTCAAGTGGTGGCTGCAAATTTCCTTATTTCCTCAGAGCCCTTAATTCTCTGCCGTCCTCGACTGCGCTTCCCTTCCCTTGGCGCCCATTCTGTAACTCCAATGGTCCACCGGTTATCTACCCTACGTATTACATGGACTGCCCAGGTCGATTTTTTTTCTCTTAATGTCAACTAGAATATCGGCTATCCCCGTTTGCTCCCTGATCCACACCGCTGTCTTCATGTCACTTAACGTTGCGTCTAATATTCTTCGTACCGCCTCTCGCTGGGCGGTCCTTAACTTCGCAAGCTTCTTCGTTAACCTCCAAGTTTCTGCCCCATATGTTAGCGCCGCTAGAATGCAATGATTGCACACGTTTCTTTTCGAGAATAGGGGTGTCCCGATTAGTATAAATAAAGGCGTAACTTTGTCCAGTTTTATTCGTGTTTAGGCACTCTGGAACAAATAACCAGAAAACGCCATTCTACAGCAGAGCAGAGGGCCTCGAGAATGTTTGACGCTATTTTGACGGAGCTTAGCTCACGCGGCTGCCCTCGCTCCTGGCCACAAAGTGAATTACCAAGTACGATGTCACAAAAGCATTATACCCGCTAAATTTCTCGAGCAACCTCGAGAACAGCAGGTTGCAACAACAAAACAGCAATTTCTCGAGAACAGCAGTTTACGATAGTTAGTGAGGCACTGGAAGTGGTAAGGGAATACACCTACTTAGGGCAGGTAGTGACCGCGAAACCGGATCATGAAACTGAAATAATCAGAAGAATGGGCTGGGGTGTGTTTGGCAGGCATCCTCAGATCATGAACAGCAGGTTGCCATTATCCCTCAAGAGAAAAGTATATAACAGCTGTGTCTTACCAGTACTCACGAACGGGGCAGAAACCTGGAGGCTTACGAAAAGAGTTCTACTTAAATTGAGGACGACGCAACGAGCTATGGAAAGAAGAATGATGAGTGTGACGTTAAGGGATAAGAAAAGAGCAGATTGGGTGAGGGAACAAACGCGAGTTACTGACACCTCAGTTGAAATCAAGAAAAAGAAATGGGCATGGGCAGGACATGTAATGAGGAGGGAAGATAACCGATGGTCATTAAGGGTTACGGACTGGATTCCAAGGGAAGGGAAGCGTAGCAGAGGGCGGCAGAAAGTTAGGTGGGTGGTTGAGATTAAAACGTTTGCAGGGACGACATGGCCACAATTAGTACATGACCGGGGTAGTTGGAGATGTATGGGAGAGGCATTTGCCTTCCAATAGGCGCAACCAGGCTGATGATGATGATGACCGTTATATCTGCCCCATTTCCGCGAAAAATCGAAGGAAGAGAAAGTAAAAGTCTGAGTGAATATATGGCCACCGGATTATGATGCCTCTCTACGTGCTTCCTTTCTGAGTCGAGGCCATTTCTGCATACGAAGAATAAATGAGCGCATAAAGAAAGAAATGACGCAACACGTGTTGTGTTAGTTTATTTTATTTATTTATATATGCTGTAATCTCATTAAGAGACATTGCAGCATGGGTCAGTACATGTAATAACACAAGAGCAAAATAAGTAAAGTTACGTGTGAAACAGCAACACTCAGTATGTTAGATACGAAGCGACAAGGACAACACCAAAGAGCGTTGGGACGCGGCTCTTCGTAGCCCCGAACTAGAAAGAAGAGACATGGGCAGTCCGTCGGGACCGCGAAGCGGCCCAGAGGCTTTCGGTCCCTACGTGGGGGCGGCCCGCTTCGGGCTAGTAATCTAGCGCGACCTGAAGGACCTGAATAAAGTTTTTCACACCATGCCTTGCCGATTTAGGTAACCAGTAGCGGCGCCACTATCGCCTCCAGATCCGGCGACGAAACGGAGGGCTGCTGGTGGCGCGAGGATCGAACGCGCCAACGCGGTCGACGTGCGCTGCCGCGCTGTCGGAAGCGATTCCGCTGCATCGTGGCTGGACGGCTTCGCGCGCCTCCCACAAGAGTATAGAAAGATACGCAGCAGGAGCAAGGCTAATAATACATTTCTTGTAGTAACAATAATATTAATACGTAATATACACTACTGTTCTGAAATATATAAGTTGTTGAACATCTGTGCAGCTCTAAACAGAAGAACATCTAGAACAAAGCAAGCAAATTAAGTAATAAATAATGCAAGATTTCTACTATTTATTTATTTATTTATTTATTTATTTATTTATTTATTTATTTAATACTGCCAGCGGTCTTGCGGCAGCCAATGCTCGAGTGGTACGCTGAAAAATAATTTACTCCTTGAAAAGCAAACAAGGCTGTAAATGTGTCCTAACCCACACCCTTAGGATGTAATTAATGTAACGGACACCTTAAGGGTGTGAGTTACAGACAGCCTCTTGCGCCGAGAACCGAAATCACGAGGTATACGCTGTGTGCTACGTTGCTCGCGTCACTGGTCCAGCCGAGCCGTTCACATAAGAGCGGCAGAGTGATACGCAGAGTGATCCACAATTATAGACGGCGTGCGTCTTGGGAAAGGAAAGGGCGACGCCGTTAAGGTGCGCGCGCGCGCACACACACATTGCCGGAGCCCGGATAGAGCGCGCGCTTTCTCCGCTTCCGCATGTGACGAGGTACGCGCGGAACGGGAGCAGCGGCGCCGCTGTCGGTTTTCGCGCACTCGACTTTGTTCGCGAGCTTGCCGAGAGAGAGAGAGAGAGAGTCCCTTATTCTCTCTGTCTCTTTACGGCCCTTTCTAATTGCTTGCGCGCGATTAGGCGGCGAGCATGTGCACAGTTCCGGCGGCGGCCTCTAACGGGGTCGCCCTGCACCACGCGCGGAAAGCTCGGATCGCACCGCCACCGGTGTCTGTGTTGTATGAGCCGCGCAAGTGGGACGCATACCGTTTTATCGTGCAACGCGACTGGCGATCGCGCGTCCAGTGTATTAGGTGCAGAGGTGACACGCATACCGCACGTTGTGGAGTGGTCGAAAGGTCATTTCTCTGTACTGTCCATCACTTATATATAAATAGGTGGGAGACCAAGGGAGTGCCAACAAGGGCACTAGGCTGCACGCTTAATTCGATGGTTGTGCGTTCGGCTCCCACCGGCGACACGTTCTATTTTCGCCCACTTTCATTTACCTTTCTTTATTATTCTCAACTGGGCGGCTGCGCATCCTGTGAGCTACTGCGCAAACTAAGTGGCGTTATCGCTGCGACGTCGTTGCTGGCGTCGCGGCCATCCATGCTCTGTAGATTGTTTTGCAGAAACAATGTTTGAGGGCCATCACCGTTGTCGTGGACGCCTTGTTTTGTGCAGCCGGTTCCGTTTTCGCGAGCCCGATGACTATGAAGTGCACGCCCACACATCGCCATCTTGACAGGAACGAATCCTATGCGATGCACTTAATG
Source organism: Dermacentor albipictus (assembly GCF_038994185.2). NCBI lineage: Eukaryota > Metazoa > Arthropoda > Arachnida > Ixodida > Ixodidae > Dermacentor > Dermacentor albipictus. The sequence goes on from NC_091822.1 coordinate 54,086,358, forward strand.
TCGTCCTCGTCCGCTGTGGTATCGCTTGTTCGGGCCTCCGAAATACATGCGCGAACGCCACCGCTCTCGGAGTCTTTGTTCAGCGTCAAACCTTGCACTAAATTGCTCGGCACCGCCAGTGCATGACAGACACGCTGAAACTCTTAGGTCTACGAGGTGATTTTTCCCTGAAACTGTAGCGTAATAGTTGGTGTGTTTATGGTGTAAGAGCAGCCGTCAGAGTTGATGTCTTTGTCGGACGCAACTCTATGTTTGCCAGAGTGTTATATTGCAGAGCTCTACATCTGACTTCCATATACTAATACAAAAAAAAAAAGTTGCGTGAGAGCGCAGTGGTTAGCGAAGCTGATTGCTAAATGAACGTTGCTGAAGTGGCACTGGTTCCAACGCCAGGAGTGGCGTTTGTGGTGAAGACTTCTCTTTTATTTACTCTACTACGCTGGTGAAGCTAGCCATGACGAGGTGGCCCGAACACTACAATTTAACAGCATTGACGACAACGGTAATCGTCCGCTTAACGGAATAGACGGTGTCAGGATTGGGGGCTCAATCCCATCGCTCGTGGTCCTTTGCCAAGATTGGAGTACGGCATGAATTCGAAGGTAGCTGGCCCATGCCGTCGTCCAACTTATTTACGCTGAGATCGTTGATGAAGTGAAGAACTGTTTCTCATCGAGAACGAGGAAAAAGGGTTTCTTTACAGAAATTAAATGAGTCTAACATGACTGCTTGAGAAAAAGAGTATCAGTCCAACATGACTGCATGAGAGAAGTGAATCAGTTTAACATGACTGCTCAAGAGAAGTGAATCAGTCTAACATGACTGCTCAAGAGAAGTGTCCCCAGCATTCACACAACAACAGTTTTTATACACTCGGTCCGCCGGGGCAACCGCGTTCTGATGCCTGACGCCGGCGTTGGAGGGGTGCCGTTCCGCGAAGTATCGGCGCCCATCGTGAGTAGCTCGTTGTCTTGCGCCTGGACGAGCATGAGAAGCACCAAAATACGGCTTCCCCACGGCAGCTTGTCCATGCGTGTCATATCAGGTCCACGTTGGGGAACTCCGAAACCATTGTTCACACAGCGAACTCGTCCCGTCACAATGTCGATGGGGCTGGAGGCAGGAGGCGGTTTTCAGCACAAAGGCCGCTTCTTCGAACGCCTCCTAGCTGCAGTGACGGAGAGGGTGCGGAATGCGCGTCTTGCCCCCCTTGTCGTAATCGGGTGGCAATCTTTCTTTGCAGCTCGCCATTCTTAACAGCGCAAAGGCCGCTTCTTCGAACGCCTCCTAGCTGTAGCAACGGAGAGTGCGGAATGCGCGTCTTGCCCCCTTGTCGTAATTGGGTGGCAATTTTGCCTTGTAGCTCGCCATCCTTAACAGCGCCTCCATGGCCCGAAAAATCTCGACTGTCTAGCGCTGACAACCGCTAGGCAGGAAGAGAACGGCTGCTGGTCAGGGGGGGGGGGGGGGGATTGATGTCTTGGCTCGCAGCGACCACTTGTGCATTGATGTCACCGCCCCTAAACATCCAAGGACAGGCAACTGCAAAATGAACCCCACAACACGGCTCTGCGCCGAGATGACGTGCATTGGCTCCTACTTTAGACTCGCTAGGCTTCAAAAAAACAACAACATAAGTGCAGAAGCAAAAAAAAGGCTGCATTTCGCTATGCCAATTTCTGAAGCAAATTCCTGCTGACACATTCAGCAATCATGGAGGGAATCCTGCTAAATGAGAGGGGATCTTCTTCGCTTAATAAAATTAACACTAGTAACCCTAAAATTTAGGCGGGACCCCCAAACGCAGAATTCAAATTAGCCTGCTCAAACTATCCGCATTGCTATGCAACTTTCCCTTCTTATATCTAACGGAGAAGTTGTACTCTTGGAGAGTGAGGCTCCATCGGAGCAAGCGGCCGTTTTTGTGTGACATTTGATTGAGCCACGTCAGAGGACAGTGGTCGGTCTCGAAGATGAACTTCGCTCCGTACAAGTAACACGACAACTTCTGGGCGGCCCAAACCAAACAAGCGCATTCCTTCTCTGAAGCGCTGTAGGCTTCCTCTCTTACATTTAGTTTACGGCTGGCGTAGAGGATAGGATGCTCCTCGTTATCGTCGCCGACCTGACTAAGTACCGCGCCCATACCTCTGTCGCTTGCGTCGCATTGAACTATGAATTCCTTTGTGTAGTCTGGCGCGCGAAGCACAGGGCGAGAAACCAATAGCGTTTTCAAACTTTGGAAAACGTTCTCTTTGTCCTTATCCCAGTGTACGTTACTCGGTGCTCCCTTTCGGAGGGCGTCTATTAATGGACTTGCCAATTGCGAGTAATTCGGAATGTACCGTTGATAGTACCTCACAAGTCCCAAAAATGAACGAAGGTCCGTTTTCGTGCGCGGCTGAGAAAATTCTCCAATCGTAGCTATTTTCAGCTCAGCCGACCGACAACATGGCCCAGATAAGTAACCTGCGAACAACCAAACCTACACTTTTCCGCTTTCATCGTTAAGTCGACTTTAAACGTACGAAGCCTCGCATTCTGGTCGTAATAGACTTTGGCGTTCTTTTGAGCTATTGCCATGTTCTTTCCGACTAGTTCTTGGATTGCGCTTAGCCGTTCCAGTAAATTTAGCACATATTCAACCACTGTTGGACTCTCCCCTCTTTCCTCCCACATCTCTCTTAACATTCTCAGTGGAGAACGGAGTGTCCTCCCATACACTAGTTCTGCTGGTGAGAACCCTGTCGCCTCATGTGGAACCGTTCGCAAAGCAAACAACGTTGCCGGCAGACAGTTCTCCCAGTCCTCCTTGTGCTCGTAACAGAGCGCATGCAAAACTCGCTTAAGCACCGAATGCCACCTCTCTACACTGTTTGACTGAGGGTGATAGACAGAACTGTGTATTAACTTTACCCCGCACTTTTGCAAGAATGTGGAAGTCAGTGCGCTCGTGAATACTGACCCTTGATCTGCCTGAATTTCGGCTGGAAACCCAACTCGTGCAAACACTGTCAAAAGCGCGTCTACTACTTCGGTGGAGCTGAGCTCTTTCAAAGGGATTGCTTCTGGAAACTTGGTAGCCGGACACAGCATGGTAAACAAGTACTTGTAGCCTGATTTTGTTTTTGGAAGAGGCCCTACCGTGTCTATTACAAGTCGTCTGAAAGGCTCTGTTATTAAGGGCACTACCTTCAGTGGAGCTTTCCATGTCTCTCCTGGTTTACCAGAACGCTGGCAGGCGTCGCATGATCTTACAAAGTTTTCTACATCTTTGAAACAGCCAGGCCAGTAGTATTCCATAAGCAATCTTTCCTTTGATTTGTTTATGCCTAGGTGGCCGGAGCACCCATTTCCATGACAAAGACTCAAAAGGTCCTCCCTATACTTAGTAGGTATGACTAACTGATCTAAAATCCTACCCTTTCGATCTCTGTAATGCCGATACAACAATCCTCCTCTCTCATGTATCGTTACGTTGCGCCTAGCAATGCCTTCTTTAGCTGTGTCACGTAATTTAGCTAAGCTCTCATCATTCTTTTGCTCAGCTGCCAGTGACTCTCTATCCACGCGTAAGAGTTGATCAAAGTTCTTTGAGGCCGGTGATAATAACGACCCTGTCTCGCTTGTGAGCGCGTCTGCTTGCTCTTCCTGCAGGCTAGAACTCTGACACTCTAGTGCTACGCTCTCATTGAGCTGGTCAGCTGGCAGGCTCTCCTCAACTGTTCTTTTGTCCCTCGGGCCTAGCTCGGATTCGGGTATTGAAGTTATCCCCTTTTCTGCTTCCGCTGGAGGAGCTTGAGCATTTTCAGCCGAAAGCGCCGCGATCTTACGAGCTTGGCCTCGGGTCAATGCCTGTACTATGCCCTCTCCCAGTTTGAGCCCTCTGTCACGCAATAACTGATTCGAACGATTCGAAAAGATGTAGGGATACTGCAGTGACAAAAATTTGGAAACTGCAGCCTCAGTCTCTAGCTCCCCGAATGGTCCACTGATTTTGACTTTGGCCATGGGCAGACACACGCTGCGTTCTTCTACAACCTGTTTTATCCATGCTACTTCTCCGGTGAAGTCATCTACCATCACGTAAGACGGATGGACAATGTCCAGCGTGGCGGCACTGTCTCTTAGCACTCGGCATGGTTTTCCATTAACTTGCAGGTCGTGGAGATATGGACTTAAAAGTTCCATATTCTCATCTTTTTCCTCCACGTAGGAAAAAACTACGCTAGACTTCTCGCAGTTTACAGCTATATGTCCCAGTTTGTGGCATTTGTAACAGCGAATTGGTCTAACAGATTCGAATTTTCTTTTCTGTTCTTTTTGTGCGGTTTCTCCGTTAAGTTTCTCCTCGCTCTTTTCTGCGGGCTTTTCCGCCATGTCTACAGGCTCGGATCGTCTAGTTTGCGCACCCTTTTTGAACGGAAATGGTTTCCGCGGTCCATTTCGACCGTCCCAGTTTCCCTCCTCGGCGTTCAACTTTCTACGGGTTGCGTACTCTTCGGCTAATTCAGCCGCCCTTTCCACAGTGTTTACATTACCTCTGTCTTGCACCCACAGTTTCACAGATTGGGGGATGGTTTTGTAAAACTGCTCTAGACACAGGCACGTACCCAGGGGGGGGCCCGGGGGGGCCCGGGCCCCCCCCGAAATCAAGTGGCATACCCCCCCCCCCCACCCCCCCTCCCCACCCACGCCACCACTTCTCACACATTCCTAAAGCGCCGCCGGATCAATGTTGAGACTTGGCAGCTGTTCATCGGTCAGCATTATGCTGCCTTTTTCACTCCTTTTAGATGGCGGTAGTTATCGGCATCTCTTGTAATGTGAAGGACAGTTTTCTCATAGATTCCGCACCCGCGCGATTAACTCGAGATGCGTTCAGTTGTCACCATCTATTCAACCGTCACGCGCATAGCTGTTACTTTTGTTAGTTCAACCTTCTTTGTTTAGGCTGATCCTGAGGCCAGGAGAGGGATGCGGCTGTTACTCAGCTGGTCTGTACCCTCATGGAACGAGTTGCGGCCGGAGAAAACGCCAATTGCGTTTAACTTATCCCTTTGCTTCATTATTTCCTTGGGTTACGGCTCGCCGCGACGCTGGCAGATGCCCGGAACCATATACACGTGATATGGGTTAGATAAGGTGGGAAATAAAATAATGTGAAAGAGCGTCCATCATGAAAGCCTGCAATAACCCTTAAACCCATAAGCAAGATGACTGTCGCCCGTTACCTCGTCTGTTTTTTACTAATTGTATAGCACTTTTCGGGCAAAATTGGCAACTGGAAACAAAAAACGCAAAGAGTTGAGAAATTAAGCGATCTACTAAGGGAGAGAGCCAAGGCAACAACCAAACTGCAAGCAAAAGCTAATAATAAAAAAGTTAACCGTTGTTTATGACAATATTTATGGATCGACATCTTTTTATTTCAAAAGGAAGTAGGGAAAACGCCGCCGGAAGTGGAGAACAATTACTTGTTTTGAATGACGCTATTATAGTTAATGGTCGAACCGCCTCACGTAGCCACTTCTCTGCTGTGCTTATGTGGGTGTTTTTCTAACCTTTCGCGGTGAGCGCAGTACGTCTAGAATCGCAGAGTCCTGCGCTCTACGCGGTTGTATGGGACTGGCGGCCACACAGCGTTACGAAATTCGCGGAACTGTCAAAACTGATCAACAAGGCGAAAATCACTTATATTCGAAACTATAACATGGGAAAGACTGAAGAAGCCGTAAAAAATGAACGCATCCTGAAATCAGTAAAAAAGAAACCTGGCATAGGACAAACCATGATGTATGCACTAAAAGATAAGAAGGATAATATCATCAGCAATCTCGAAGATATAGTAAAAGCAGCGGAAAAATTCTAAGCTGACCTGTATACAGTACCCAGAGGAGTCACGATACCTCACTTAGAAACAGTAGTGAACAGGATGCAGAAACTCTCCTATAACTAGCGATGAGGTCAGAAGTGCCCTGCAAGACATGAAACGATGAAGAGCGGGAGGAGAAGGTGGAAACAGTTGATTTAATCAAAGATGGAGAAGACATAATGCTTGGAAAACTGGCGGATCTTTATACGAAGTGTCTATCGACTGCAAGGGTCCCAGAAAACTGGAAGAATGCAGACATTATACTAATCCACAAAACAGGAGACGTCAAAGAATTGAAAAATTATGGGACCATTAGCTTGCTCCCAGTATTATATAAAATATTTACCAAAATAATCTCCAATAGAATAAGGGCAACACTGGATTTTGTCAACCAAGGGAACAGGCTGGCGTTAGGAAGAAATACTTTACAATGGATCACATCCATGTCATCAATCAGGTTATCGCGAAATCTGCAGAGTACAATAAGCCTCTCTATGTGGCTTATATAGATTACGAAAAGGCATTTGATTCAGTAGAGATACCAGCAATCATAGAGGCACTGCGTAATCAAGGAGTACAGAACGCTTACGTAAAAAGCTTAGAAAATATTGCTACATGCGTGTGGTATTTGTTTGTTTGAACGAGGCGCGTAGGCGCCATCACTCCAGAAAAGAGGAGGAAGAACGAACTGGGCTCGCGCTGTGAATCTAACCGGTCAGCGCTGCAACCGTTGTTGTAAATATATTCTGTAAATAGCTTCTCGTCTTACCGACTCGTCCTTCGCGTAAGAATATCTACAGAGGTTCTGCAGCTACCTTAATTCTACACAAGAAAAACAGGGAGATACCTATAGAGAAGGGTCAGACAGGGAGACACAATTTCTCCAAAGCTATTCACTGCGTGCTTAGAAGAATTCAAGCTATTAAACTGGAAAGGCTTAGGAGTAAAGATCGACGGCAGATATCTCAGCAACCTTCGGTTTGCCGATGACATTGTTCTATTCAACAACAATGCAGACGAGTTACGACAAATGATTGGAGACCTTAACAGAGAGACTGTAAGAGTGGGGTTGAATATTATTATGCAGAAGATGAACATAATGATAAATAGCCGGGCAAAGAAACAAGAGATCAGGATCGCCAGTCGGCCACTAGAGACTGTGAAGGAGTACGTTTACCTAGGTCAATTAATCACAGGGAACCCTGATCATGAGAAGGAAATTCACAGAAGAATAAAAAATAGGTTGGATCGCATACGGCAGACATTGCCAGCTCCTGACTGGAAGCTTACCATTATTATTGAAAAGTAAGGTGTGCAATGAGTGCATTTTGCCAGTGCTGACATATGGGGCACAGACTTGAGAGCAAGTTAAGGACCGCATAAAGAGTGATCGAACGAAGATTGCTAGGCATAACGTTAAGAGAGAGAAAGAGAGCGGTTTGGATCAGAGAGCGAACGGGTATAGACGGTATTCTAATTGACATCAAGAGGAAAAAATGTAACTGGGCAGGTCATGTAATGCGCTGGTTAGATAACCGTTGGACCATTAAGCCCGTTTCACTTGCAAGCGATTGAGCGAATGGAGCGAACAGCGGCGCGGCGCTGCGAAGCTTTTCGCGAGGTTTCGTTTCACATGCATTGCCGCCGCGCGTTTTCCGCCGCTGCGAATAGCAATGTTGCTGCCAAAAAACACCGGACTTTCAGCCAGTTTTGCTAGTTTTTGACTACCAACAAAAGCATTGCTTTGTCCCTGCCTCTCAAATTTTTATATTATAAATACATATCCTGCGCTTAGCAATTAACAATTCGTTGAAAAGCTCTCTTTGCATGTTGCCTGTACCACGTGTAGCAAGTGAAAAAACATCGTCCTATGCGCAGGCTTTCGCGCACTAGTCCTCCACGTGTCGAGGCGGGCCGTTCGGAAGCGGTGTTGCCGCTCTGCCGCTGCGATGAAATTCCAACTTGCCCGAACCTCGCCGCTCCCGCCGCTGGTGCCGCCGCCGCCGCTCGGAACAGATTTCCGCGGTGCGGCGGCAGGATTCGCGAGCATTTTCGCTTGCATGTGAAACAGGCTTTAGGGTTACCGAATGGGTACCAAGCGGAGGGAAACGCTATCGAGGACGACAAAACACTAAGTGGAGCGATGAAATTAGGAAATTTGCGGGCGCTAGTTGGAATCGGTTGGCGCAGGACACGGGTAATTGGAGATCGCAGGGAGAGGCCTTCGTCCTGCAGTGGACAAAAACAGGCTGATGATGATGATGATGATGATGATGATGATGATGATGATGATGATTGTGGAGGTGGTGGGCCCCCCCCCGAAAAAAAATCCTGGGTACGTGCCTGTCTAGACACATGCATTCAATGATCATGTCTCTGCTGTCGTACGCTTCCGCGCTTTTAAGCCACTCGACTAGGTTGGCCTTTAAGCTATATGCAAACTCCGGATAGCCCTCGCTATCTTTCTTGCCTGTGCTCCTAAACCTTTGCCGAAAAGCTTCGTCTGAAAGGCGGTATTTCTTCAGGAGACTAGCCTTAACTTTTGCATAATCATATGCATCCTGCACACTCAGTCTGGCTATTACTTCCGCCGCCTCACACGGCAACATCGACAGCAACCGCTGTGGCCATGTACTCGGGCCGAAGTTCATCTTTTCGCAAGTCCTTTCAAAATCGCTTAGGAACAAGCCTATGTCGGTCCCGACCTCAAATGGCTTTAATAGCCTGTCCATGCGGTACGATTCTGCCTCACTTGATCGTCCCAGAGCGCCTTCACTTCCTTGAGACAACTCCAAACGTTTGCTTTCAAGTTCCAGTTGCATTTTTCTTAACTCGCGATCTTTATCGCGTTCCTCTCTCTCTTGTTCTTTTCTCTCTCGTTCTTCTCTCTTTTTCAGAAGTTCAAACCCCATTTCAATTTCTTCCCCACTGGCCTTTTCGGGAATTAGCTCCAATAATTCCGATTTGAGCATTTCCTTGCGTACATCTAGGCCCAGTTCCTCACCAACAATCAACAACTCGTCTCTCAGCAGTGTCCTTAACTCCATGACTGCTGCTTTACTGCCTTGATTCTGCTCTCTAAATCTAGCTAGGAAAACACAACCTAGCTAACACACAACAATCTAGCTTCCCTACTGTTCTAAACAGAACAACCACAAAATGAAGCCTAGAGAGTCAGAGCAAAAACCAAGCACTCACCGCAGATACAGCACCATGTCGCAAAGTCCATCTCACCGCTGTCAGCCAGTTGTCAGGATTGGGGGCTCAATCCCATCGCTCGTGGTCCTTTGCCAAGATTGGAGTACGGCATGAATTCGAAGGTAGCTGGCCCATGCCGTCGTCCAACTTATTTACGCTGAGATCGTTGATGAAGTGAAGAACTGTTTCTCATCGAGAACGAGGAAAAAGGGTTTATTTACAGAAATTAAATGTGTTTAACATGACTGCTTGTGAAAAAGAGTATCAGTCCAACATGAAGGCATGAGAGAAGTGAATCAGTCTAACATGACTGCTCAAGAGAAGTGAATCAGTCTAACATGACTGCTCAAGAGAAGTGTCCCCAGCATTCGCACAACAACAGTTTTTATACACTCGGTCCGCCGGCCATACGAGGCGGCGACTGTTCGTTTACTCATCACCAACTCGCCGCTGCTCCACAGATCAGTTTACGTACACAAAGGCAACCGCGTTCTGATGCCTGACGCCGGCGTTGGAGGGGTGCCGTTCCGGGAAGTATCGGTGCCCATCGTGAGTAGCTCGTTGTCTTGCGCCTGGACGAGCATGAGAAGCACCAAAATACGGCTTCCCCACGGCAGCTTGTCCATGCGTGTCATATCAGGTCTACGTTGGGGAACTCCGAAACCATTGTTCACACAGCGAACTTCACAATGTCGATGGGGCTGGAGGCAGGAGGCGGTTTTCAGCACAAAGGCCGCTTCTTCGAACGCCTCCTAGCTGCAGTGACGGAGAGGGTGCGGAATGCGCGTCTTGCCCCCCTTGTCGTAATCGGGTGGCAATCTTGCTTTGCAGCTCGCCATTCTTAACAGCGCAAAGGCCGCTTCTTCGAACGCCTCCTAGCTGTAGCGACGGAGAGTGCGGAATGCGCGTCTTGCCCCCTTGTCGTAATTGGGTGGCAATTTTGCCTTGTAGCTCGCCATTCTTAACAACGGATAAACGAAGGTAAACTAAGTTTCGAGCACTTACTGCTGTCCCAGTAACAAAAGCATCACAAACACCACTGTGCATTCTCAGTGTTGATTTATCTCTACGTGCTGTCTTCGGCATGAGCCAGCCTGGAAATAGCCTACTAAAGCTGATGATTACCTTCGTAAATTCTATTATTTTTCATTTCAGTTATTTGAGTATTTTGTTTTCATTGCTTTACGTTCATCTTTCCTGCATACTTGAACATTCTTTTTCTCGTTTTTCTTTCTTTCTTCTTTTTTGTCTGTCACAACTTGCTAGTCGTTCATTCAGCTCGACTTTATACGTTTCTATTGAGAGTCGTAACTACCCAATTCTTGGCCGATTACCCGTTCTGGGTATGCGCACCACGGAAATTCAGAGCAACAACCACAGAAATTAACGCCGTCAGGATTACTCTGCCGGTCGCTGTACTTGAGTTCGGCGCCAGTAAAACTGATAAAGTCCGACTGTTTTCCCAGCTTTATTTCTTTTTTTCAGTTCAATCAATTTATTAACACGTTGGAGCTTAAGTAGAGCGTATAAAATACGCAGACGAGGGTACCAAAATACAAGACTGCAATTGGTGTATGTTACATATGATTAATACAAGCCTTAGCAGCAGTGTGAACGTGCTAATCCTTGTAATATGCTAATCCTTGAGCACGCTAATCTCAATCGAATGGCGGCACAGCACTTGTTCTCTTTCTGGCAGGCGTCTGCAAGCGCACACAAGGCCAATCTTAATTGTTTCTGATCAGCAAACGTCGCAGTGAAACGCGCCAACAAAACATCGTGATGTTTCAGCACGTCGCGCGGCCCCAGTAGTACGCGATGGAGCGAGTGCTGCGAGACCACCTTCTGCGTCATGACGTCATACACCCCCTGGAGAACGAAAGCGACACACATAGTTCGTAGAAGAGTAATTATAGTAATTTATCGAGGCCACTGCCAAGCTTCTCGGTATTTTTTCTAGGGTGTCGAGGTCGATGATTTTCATCGAAGGAATAAAATGACAACAAACGAAATGTTTCGCAGGTGCTTTCTTTAGCCTCGAAACATTCTAGACATTGCAGGACTAAACTTAAATTCTGGGGTTTTACGTGCTAAAACCACAATCTGATTATGAGGCACGCCGTAGTGGAGGACTCGGGGTAAATTCTGAACCACTGGGGCTCTTTTAAGTGCACCTAAGCTACCTTAATCCTCCACAAGGAAAGTAGAAAGTTACCTATCTAGTAAGGGGTCAGGCAAGGAGACACAATTTATCAAATGCTGTTCACTCCATGCTTAGAAAAAGTATTTAAGCTATTAGATTGGGAAGGCTTAGGAATGAGGATCAAAGGCGAATATCTCAGTAACCTTCGGTTTGCAGATGATACTGTCCTGTTCAGCAACACTGGGGACGAATTAAAACAAATCATTGGGGACCTTAATCAAGAACGTGTAAGAGTGGGGTTGGGGATTATTATGCTCAAGACTAAGATTATGTTCAATAGCCTGGCAGAGGAACAAGATTCATGACCGCCAGTCAGCCTCTAGAATCCGCACAGGGGACCCTGATCATGAGAAGGAATTTTACAGAAAAATAAAAATGTGTTGGAGTGAAAATTATGACTGGCAGCTTTTCACAGTCGTTGAAAAGAAAAGTCTACAATCATTGCATTTTACCGGTGCTAACATATGAGCCAGAAACTTGGAAATCAACAAAGAAGTTGAAGAACAAGTTAAAGTAACTGATAACTATCCAGTATATGTTGTGAGACGTTGAATGAAATGAAATGAATAGGATTTATAGTGATAGCATCCAGCACGCTGTTCGGGATTTAAATAGGAAATATAATTTTAAATTGGCAAGGAAAGTGAGAAAAAGCAGTAAGTGGCGAGGCCTGGCGATGAAATCTTGATACTTCGAAATGCAGTCAAGAGATTACTGTTCGTAAGTCGACTGCCATTAAGCACAGTATAATTATTGCTTAAAATTTCAGTTAGTATATTATTAGACACTTGCGCTTTATTCTATGCGTATTACGAATGAAAGAAGTCCACGCTAAGGAGCGGCGTTCGCGTCGTGGCGGCGCACGTGCTGTTGTACGCGCGCGAGTACAGCACGAGTTTGCAAGTACCCAGAGTTTTATGATCTCCCTGTGATACAAGAGGCCATCGACTAGTTGTGCCGTAAATGGGTGTGTGTTTTACCTACGTGTCGGTGCCTCTGTCACACTGTACCGACGCCGAGCTCCCGCCGACGGTTGGCAGACTGTCGGCGTCAGCACAGTGTGACAGAGGCGCCGACCCGAAGGGAAAAACGCCGACAGTCGGCAGACCGAAATCGGTGTCGGGTCGGTCTAGTGCGAGTCTCACGCGCTGCTTGTGGTGGGCGACGGTGGTCCATCGTGCAAGCCGGATTCCTATCTTCCGCTGCCACTTTTGTCCATCGAAGCGTGACGCTTGCTACTTCGAAGCGTGCTACTTCGTAAGGATCTAAATTATGAACGCGCATAAGAGCTAAAATCCTTTGTTCCAGCTCGCTCAGGTCTTCGAGAGACGGCATCGGAAACCAGAAGCGCACGTTTGGCTACAGCACCCCGAAACGCGTATCACGTGTAAAAGCGTCGCTCCGTTTTCGATGGGCTTGGTTTGGTTTTGACTAGTCAAATGCCAAAGCAACTGGACAGGAAACCGCAAGAACACGTAGCTATTATTGCAGAAATACTTTAACACTTTGGAAAACAAATTGTAGGGACATCGACTTGATAAACAAAATAATACTTTCTCACACCTAAGGCCGCACTTGTCGTCTGCCTCCCACTATAGTGTCGGCCTATAATCGCTATAGCGCTCACCTATCACAGTTTTTAGCATGCTTCCAGTGAACGACTTTATCCTCAGTGTAGCTAAAAAAATTCTGATACTAAAATGTTACATGTTGTTTTCCGCATTACTACTCCATGCTTAGACGCTCTGGCCGGTAAGCTTTCCATTCCACTAAAGAAAAGTGGGTACCACGAAAATTGGTTGTCAGTCCCTTTAAGGACCGCACAAACAACGACGGAGCGAAAAAAGTAAGGTGTAAGGTTAAGAGACAGGAAGAGAGCAGTGTGGATCAGAGAGCAAGCGGGGATAGCCGATATTCTAGTTGACATTAAGATAAAAAATATGGGGCTTGGCAGGCCATGTAATGCGTTGGCTAGATAACCCGTGGACAATCAAAGCTACAGAATAGGTGCGAAGGGAACAGAAACGCAGTCGACGACGGCACAAAACTACGTAGGTTGATGAAATTAGGAAATTTGCAGGCGCAAGTTGGATTCAGCTAGCGCAAGAGAGGGGTAATTGGAGATCGGACATAAACATAGGCTGCTGCTGCTGCTGCGGCTGCAGCTGATTATGATGAAGCACACGAGAATTCTTGCGTTTGTCCCCCACCAAAATGGCGACCGCCGCGGTCAAACCAGTGACCTCAGCAGCGAAAGACCATAACTAGTGGGCTACCGCGGCTAGTGTCATTGGTTGATGATCGCTTTAAAGCACAACAGTCGAACGCACATTTCCGCAACGTGTCGTAGCTGCAGTCGCCGGTTCTGTTACTCCGGGGCACACGTGGCACCTGACAAAGCACGGGATATGACGTCCGCCACGTTTTTCACACGTTCACGCGGCACGATATCGCGAGACGGGGAGCACACATCGCTCCTCTCAAGGACGCACGGACCGGTACCAATGCAGGCGTGGCACATAAGAAGCGGATCACTGCGTATCACCTTGCAGCGATCGCTTTCGGTATCGGAATATAGGTGCGGCAAAAGCACGGCCACCACGCCACGATCGCGTGGCCTTTGGTGAGGAGAAACCGTAGAGCTCCCTACAAAAATTACCACAGGAAACTCTGGCGCTGTCGTCGTCCAGCTACTGTGCGCGGGAGTGATGTATCGTACACGTATTTGTCTCATTTTTGTGATTTGGGTTTCAGGCCGGTGTTTTTGGAGCGTTACTTAATACGATTCGCATTTTAAAGTCTCCAAGCACGCATATATCTTTCTAAGCGCCGAAAGGAAATTGAACTCTTCGCGCATGCGTAATAAGAGCGAATCGGGTCATTGATAACTTAATATATTAGTGAAAATAAAAATAAATTTCCTAAGTCTTAAATTCGTTTGATGTTCAAGAGACTGAGTTTACGCAAATCCGCATACGACCCATCTAAGCCGTAGCCCATCATTCTCGTGTTGGCTCAAGCGCCACGCAAGCACTTCCTAGACACTAGGGCCCTCTAGAAACTCTTTCAGCCAACTCTAGGAGAGAGATTCGCTGCCGCCGCTTCACCGGACAAGGCACTGTAGGAAAGCCGTCTCGGCCATCACTTTTCTTCCTCAATCTGGCCATTACGCGCCCAGAGTGCCTAGCACATTGTGCACATCCGCGAACATTAAGGTTTCCCATCGTATCATCAGAAACTAATATAGCAAATGACTCGAACCTCGCATGGCACGTTTTCAATCCCTTAAATCGAAGATTCGCGTTCAAGCGTCACATGACGCGATTCGGCAAGTCAATCGGTGAGTGCAAACGCCAGCTAGCCGAGCAGCAAGTAATGGTACGAACTTGAGAAAGGGGTAGGTCTCGCGTAAGTCAGACAGAACATTAAATATTATAGGCGTAACGTTAGTGCAGTGACGGCGAGAAAGTCAAGGCAAGAAACAAACTGACATTATTTAATAACACAAGCATGTGTGTGTGTGTGTGTGTGTGTGTGTGTGTGTGTGTGTGTGTGTGTGTGTGTGTGTGTGTGTGTGTGTGTGTGTGTCTTTGTGTGCGTTCGTGCGTGTGTGTGGGTATGTGCGTGCGTGTGTCTGTGTGCGTGTGCGTGTGCGTGTGTGTGTGTGTGTGTGTGTGTGTGTGTGTGTGTGTGTGTGTGTACCTATAGCCCCCGGGCAGTCTTCACATTGAAAAAGAAACAAGAACTAAACATACATTTTCTCTTCATTTATGTAGCGGTTACCAGATTAGTCAATCAGTGCATATTTCGCAATCTGAAAATAATTACAATGCAGAAATATACACGAATACACAAAACATTAAAGTTTGAGAAGAGGATCATGTAAGAGGTCATTTATGCAACATCCAACCCATAAGGAACAGTACATGTAGCCATATTGATCAGGCGGTCGCCTCTTACTAGGCGACAACACACGACGCGGATGCTCAGCCGTTCGATACAGCGTCTCAGTTCTGTCTTGAGGCGGGGTCTCGAGGTGGCGAGTGGCGGCGAGTCGAGATATCGAGGATTGGTGGCGTTCGAGACACCATACCCCTTGTGTCTTGCGGCTCTGAGCGGGTGGCAGGGCACCGCGAGCTCAAACAAACGAACACTGGTCCGAGTAATCGAGGACCGTCAGGGTCCGTGCTGGACAAGAACGCTCTCATTTGGGTTCCTCAATCGAAGAGCAGCTGAAGTTTCCGATGAAGCCTTCAAAAGTGTAGACGCATTCCATATCCCCCCGTCGTGGAGACGAAAAAACGACTGCCAATGTCTCTTCGTTACTTTTCGGGGACCGGTAAAGCAAAGTCGCCCTTCAATTAAATGGCTTGCTTCTTCACTCGCACAATGTGCCCAACTTTCACAGTAGTCTCTTTCACGGACCTACGAGTGCCCATGTACTTCTGGCTGTACTGCTTTTGCGTCTTCACCCGCTGGCGCAGGGGCTCAAGTTCAGAGTCTTGGTACTGAAGAAGGTAGGTGATGGGTCTCCTACAACATCAAGTTTTGTCCTTGGTACGCGTCCATGGAGAAGTAATGTAGCTGTGACCCCAGTACTACACTCTAAGAAAAAAGAGAGTAAAAAGTGAGTCACAGCAACTTGACTCTCTTTTTTCTTACGAAGACCCATTTTCGCGCGGGTAGAGTCACAAAACAAGAGTCAACATTTGTGTGTGGGTCGTTTGACTCTTAATAGGACGCGAAGAGTCGTCGTGCAAGATTGCGACTCCTCTGATATTCGAGATGAGTCTGGCGAGATAAAGATTAAAATGCAGGAGAAGAAATACCAGATAACGTCTTCTGTTTTAGGCAGGCCCTCGGGTTCCTGTCCTGGTTGTAATCAGTTCAGTTCAGTTTTATTCCTTAAAGGCCCCCATTTCAGGGGGTGTTACAGGGGGGTGTGGGATTACATTTGTAGTGAGGAAAACAAACAGCGATGGTGATTTAACATTGAAGGTGATCTGTTACGCGTTCTTGAAAAGCAGGTGTTGAAGCGATGGCGACGATGTCATGGGGTAGGCCGTTCCAGTCCGTGGCTGCTCGAAGAAATAACGAAGCTGAAAACGTAGTAGTACGTGATAGTGGGCGGGCAACTTGAAGGGGATGACTGGTGCGGTGAGATATGCGTGATGTGGCGGCGATATACGGTGCTTGATTGAGAGGAGAATAAAAGAATTTGTGATAAAGGGTGAGGCTAGCAATGCGACGACGAAAAGAGAGGGGTGACAGTCCGGATGTAGCTTTCAAGGATGAAACACTGACGTCATATGAGTATGAGGAATGAATGAATCGGGAAGCACGATTCTGCACAGCTTCTAATGCGGTGATTAGATATGCTTGAAGTGGGCTCCAGATGGGGGATGCATATTCTAATTTGGGTCTTATAAGTGATTTATACGCGAGCAGTTTAACATGTGGTGGGGCAAGACGAAGGTGACGTTTTAGAAAACCGAGTGTTTTGTTTGATGCTCAAATGATGTTACCGACATGTTACCGACATGCGGTGTATCATTCTTTCGTCAAGCTTGTCATGTTCTGCAATTACATCGAACTCTAAATATCGATTTTCCTTGAAAATGTTTGTTAATATCTCACACGCTTAAGCGATAGCTGGCTTCCTATGCTAAGGAAGACCCGGATTTGTCACAATGGATTCTGACCATAAGTAAATCTAAGAAATATAGCATTGGCTACTAAAGAGAGCACAGCAACGAGATAACAAGTTCAGTAGGCGCACTCAACAGTGTCGATTGTAAATGTAATGGCGCTACGTAAAGTTAAATTTTGAGGATTTAGATTCCAAAATCAAGATCTTGTTATGAGGCGCACGGTAATGGAAAACTGCAGATTTATTTTCAGCAGCTCGGGTTATTTAACGTGCACGGAATGCACAATATACGCGCGTTTTCGCATTCTGCCCCCATTGGAATGCGACTGCAGCGGTTGTGATTGGACCCGTGACCTCGAGCTCAGCAGCGCAACACCAAAGCCACTAGGCTACCGCAGTGCGTTGCGTTCCGCGACCAGAAACAAACATTAGCCTACGCAGCACTGCTTTTGAACCCCCCAGAAATTTACAAACAAAAATATAGCAGTTTCTCCCCAATGCTGCATGAACCACTGCACGAACAACTGCACGAACCAAGGTTCGTAGCTTCATCGCCTGAATAAACTGCAGTAAACAATCGCTTACTCCGCAAATTAGCAAGCACGGGGTCACGCGCGCACGTGCAAACATGAACAGATTTCACTCAATGACCGCGAACACTCGCTGCCACAGCGTCGGCGAGATGAAGGGCGCGAACAGAGCGGACAGAACGCTTCTGCTGCCTCGTCCTTCAAAGCGTCTCCGAAACTTGAAATGGCGATGTAGAAGCGCCTTTCCCCTCTACCCCCCCCCCCCCCCTCCCCGCTTTGCACCCATCGGAAATTATCTCCAAGACAGAGCGAGAGTGGCGCCAGACCGGGCTAGAGCAACGGCCAGAGGAGAAGCGTGCTAAACCAGCGCCTCCTTTCCCCGGCTTGCGCGCGTTTTATCACGTGACCACCTATAGATACTTGGGGCACCCATCCAGGCACTTTACATCTCGGCTCGCCCTCGTACACTTCCTTTATCGCGCACAGCTAACGGCGCAGGATAGGATCTTATCGCACTTTATACGTAAGCTCACGGCAACACCGACAGACATATTTCGGCGGTTGTGTCCATATAATTGCTATCGCAAAATTCGCAATACATAGAAAATTTTACTAAGGACCAACCACGCTGCTTCGCCATGTCGTGATAGAGCGGTGAACGATAGTTCTAGAAAATGTGTTGCTAAATCTCCGCCAAATGACTATACGCTCGCATTTGGTGACAGCGGCACAGAGTCGCAAGAACTTGTGGAGGAAATACCGGAGTTCAGGCAGCTTCAGGTGCACTAGATCATTCAGTAACATGGGTGGCTTTGTAGTTCTACCTTACATCAGAGCAAACTGCACTCGACAGAAATGAAGGGCAGCCGCACCATTATAGCTAAGCAAATTAAGGACAATTACGCCGCGTCTTCACACTTCGAGCACGCTCCGACAGCCCAGCGATAGATATTTAAAACACAACCACACTCGGACGAGAAAATTTTGCTTCTGCCAAGTGAACGTAGCGGGTGTTTCAAGACGCGTGTTAAATTCATGGCTGTTTCATTCGTAAACATTACTTAAGTGACGTAAAATTATCAGTGAGCAAAACAGTTTTTATTTCAACGCAAGGAAACAAAACCGAAACTAGCGCAACTGTTTTGCCCAGCTGTGCAGATACAAAATGATCCAAAGCCGAAGCCGTCAATAGCATGACGCCATTTTGAACTTGTGCTTCATCTCGCGCGAGTACGTTGTCGTTGAGTGGTTCTCAAATCGCTGCGTTAAGGGCGACTGCAACCAAGCGTTGTGGCAAGTTACAGCTGGTTACGGTGGGAGCTTCTGTCCGTGCTGTGTGATTGCGACGAGGGGACCGCCGCCAGCAGCAGCGTATCGCTGATTTCGTCTTTGCCGACATAGAGCTCGCCGGACCGTTACAAGCGCCCGAAGTGCTGCGGCTTGCACTGCATCTTTCATTGTGATATGGGAGATCGCAACGGACAGAGACGACCAGATGCATACGAACGACTACCAGCGGGGAGTGACCTGTGCCATATTTCTCTTAAAGTCTCAGGTAAGCATATCAGCTTTTGTTCCGAGTTTACAAACGGCGCGTACTCGGCCCTTCCAGTACGGCTACATTTTGCGCCATGTTTCTCTTGGCAGTTCACAGACGTTTCTTAGGCATGCGTGCGCGTATGTATGCGGAAATACTACTGGCAGACGGAAGCCTCAGGAGAAACACCGTTCTTAACGACTCTAGTGACGAGTGGCCTGTCGCATCGAAAAATCCGTAGAATATCAAGTAGTACTGCGTAACTTGAAGTGTAGATACAATACTAGCACCAGTGTGACTTTCTCATGGCGAAGACAGGTAATCGAAAGGGCAGCTTGTGCATTCTGAAGATTTACTAGCGCTTTAGGTATATTGCCGCGAATAATAAAAGCGCTACAACGCTGTATGGCAGTGTCAGGCGATGTGGCAGCACAGATATTTTAAGAGCGGTTAAGCGGCTGCATGCACAAGCGAACAGACACAGCGCTCTCAAAGCGCTGAAAGAGAACAAATTTTTTGTGCATTTGGCTGTAAGTAGAAAACACATTAGCTCGCAATCTAAGCCTATATTTAATGTATTATTTTTACGTAATCTTTATTTTCATGGTTGTAAAAATTTAAAAGCATGAATATGCTGCAACATTTATATAGTAAATCCTACTACGCTTACAAAACCTGGCTGTGTTATGTGGTAAAATTGTACTATTGCTACTGTATTTCTTATATTGAGTCCGGTGGTTTATGAAAAAAAAAGCTCCTTTTATGTGTAGTTTTATGTTAGTGCGTATATTTGCCCAGCAGAAATGAGTTGATTGCAAAGTTGTACCTTCCAGTGAGCTGCATATGAACCCAAGTTTATCCTGTCTTGGCTATTGTAATGTGAATACAACAATTTTAAGTATATACAGCTGTAGTTGGCTTAGTCGCTGCAACATATTTTGTAAAAGTAGAAGGCCATTTATTATTTTGCTGCTTCCATGCAGAAATACCTTTTTTCTTGTAGCAAGAAACGCTGACAGTATTGAATGAAATGAAGTGTGTTGTATTTTTCTACTAACTTAATAAAGGAAATTTCGTCTGCCGTGTATCGGAGATTATTTTACCTTCTTGTACTAAACAATGCATTATGTCCTCGGCTACTGCTGTTGTCCTGTGTATTTTTATAATTTTGAAATGTATTTTATTTTAGGTATTCAAGAAATGGCAACAGCCAGAAGTCACCATCTTACCAGCACGTTATGGGTGAGACAAATCGTAGCAGGCACTTCTGCATGTCTCATTAGCATATGATGCTATTTGTTGTAATTTTTGTGTCCACCTTCATGTCTTTATGCATTTTACTATTATTGTGCAAAGGGTAACAGTTTTACATTGAGACAGAGTAATCACCCAAAGGGGAGACATGGCTGGAGGAGACAACACACACAAGCCTCCTTTGCCCGTATCTTTATGTTGCGCAGTTACTCTGTCGTTATCTACCAACAAGCCCAAGTTCCTCATCAGCTACATTTACTAATGATCCGTTATTACAGTTTCATTGACATAACATTGAAAGTACAGAGGTACACAGGAAGACAAGAGACTTGAACTGATGAAGAGCCGTAGAACAAGGACCGCTGGAGCCAATATTTCGACAAAGAGAAGGAGATTTTTCTTCTCAAAACGTTGGCTCCAATGAATTTTCTTGTTCTATCACTATTTACGGTTGAAAGAAAGCATTATTCCTCTTGCTGAAGTATTATGCATTATGGCATAAAAATTAGCAGGGTGAAATATGAGGAATGTCAAAATTCTTGTATATTCCAGTGCTAAAGCGAAAGCCAGGAAAACAAGATGTAGAGAACCACATTGTTATTTTTCACTGCCCAGTTTAGCCAGCTTTATTCAGAGCTTGCACTTTGTTGCATTAACGACCACTGGAATTCGTTAATTGAATTAGCTTGGTGATTTACTTATATTAAGAGATTTTGAACTTGTATTAATGCAGCTTAACATAATGCATGTAAAAATAATTTACAATGACATATTTAGGTGGCAGGCTTGCAGTTGTCTAGCAGATCACTTGATGGTATGAGCTCAGGTTTCAACCGAGCTTCCATGCACAAACCGGTTACACATTTTTTGTTTCATTGTTTGGATTTTCATAAACATAAGTACCGTTTCTTTCTTGTCGGGCTTCTAGTTGTGTCGTAGGACCTAACTGTTTACCTTTATTTGTATTGGTAGCCATGTTACACAGACAGCTCAGTTTTATTGTAAATCATGTCATGGTAGGACTAAGAACATTTGTGCAAATTTGTTGCAGGTACACTCTGGCGGCTGCTACCCCTGTGTCCTCCCACCACCCTGTCCTGACTACGTCCACTAGGTAGTTGGGAACCTTTGGCGGCTTCTGCCACTGCATCCTGCCGCCACCATGTCCCGACTATGTCCACTAGGGAGTTGGCAGCCATAGTGATGATGCCAGCAGGCTGACAGCCGACAGAAAGATTCAGGTAAATACCTGTAATTAAGCGACGTCTTTTTGAGTGAAATGGCTTGTAGTCACTCAGCAATGAAAGACGTAACTTCGAAGCAGTTTAGATTTCCTGCTATCTGTGCAGGGATGCTCAAGTCCATGTATTTTGTCTTAGCCGCCAAGAGGCTATGTGTATTAGACGAAATGCGATGCAAATTTTCAAACTGCAAGAGACCACTTGCACAATTTTTTTTGCTTAACACGAAAACTACTTTGATAAAGCTTTACCAATTTAAAAAGAATACGATGTACTCTCATACATGGTATTTGGCATAAATTTACGAGGGCTGCCTCAATGGTAAGTAGGCCGATAAACGTACATCAAAACTGTCTTCTTTTCCAAGTTCATCCTCCTCTCTGCACCGCTGCATAATGTATCTTTCTGATACCATTCTTGCACACAGCACAAGTCCTCAACATATGGATTGCATAAATTTGCAGCTTTTGCTGTAGGTCACTTTTGTGAAAATAAAGTTAATAAGCCATTTTGTCCATTTTTAATCAGCCATAATAAACTGAGCAGTGGCTAATAAGCAGTCAAGTTCTTGGTGTAAGGCCTCTCTTCGTTGTTAAAAATTTGGCCCTCTTAATGAAAGAACCAAATTTTTGGCTGCCATTTTATGATGCATACTTTGGTGCATTACACGAAATTTGGCATAATGTTTATGGCAGTAAAAATTTTTTTTTGCTTTAAGTATTGCGTAAAATTGAGATTTGTTCTATATTGAAAGGCCCTCAATTTTCAAGAAGAAATTCCAAGTGGTTGTGTGCCAGGTTGGAACAGCTGGCATGGAATAGCCTACTTACACAAATAGGGAGGGTTATGTACACTTGACTTTATGTTAAGATACTATTATTGATCCACAAAAGACAAATTGAAGGATTCCATCCTATAAGCAGCTCTTCACATTCATTTCCACTTTTGCACATTTATATACCTTGAGTCTGGTGACTTGTGTCTGTTTTCATCATCTGCTATGTGCAGATGGTAAACTTCAGATTTGCCCTATGGTACAGAATATTTTGGTGCTAAATATATGAATCTGTGTTTTTCAGGTTGCCTCAAAATTTTACCCAAGCCATGCCGCACACTCGGGCCAGGCCTCTTGCGAACGACGTATAACCAGGCTCAACGCATCAGGGTCGAGGGAGTCCGGAGATCAAGGCAACCTGCTGTGCAACCAGCGTGCAACCTTTGGTGACCCCTCTACATGTGCTACCTATTTCACAGCTGTGCCTCACCTACCATCTATCCAAACAGCATCACCGGCTGTGATCACTTATCGAACCATGGATGAATGTTGGGGTGGAGTGATTTGAACAGACATTCTATTTGTCTCTTCAAATTCTTTGTAAATATTTCTGTTATAATTCATATGTGTCTTTAGTATCTAGTTTTTAATAGTTCCTTTCTCTTAGAATTCTCACCATCAGCCCCTGCTATTCTAATGTATACCTGCCTTTAAGCCCCGTTTCTCGTAGTTCTTTCGTACTTGTGGATGTAATTGATAGGTTATTAATTCTTGTTGTACGGAAGGCTAAAATACGAACTTACGGCATTTTTTCTTCCCTTGATAATCTACAGCACAGCAATGTGTTCAAGGAATGTAACATAACACGGGCTCTGGTGCAGGATAAATTTAAGAGCAATATAGAGTACTTATTTCAAGCACCCATTATTTTTTAAAAACTCAAGGATATAGGAGCACAAGAAAGAAATTATTGAACTAGAGAAACATTGGTTCCCCTCATAAGTCTGGTAATAATGTGAGTTCTTTCACTGCAAAGATACTGGTACTCGCATACAAGGTTTGAGACATGAAAGCTATGATACCCTTGGCATTTCTCGGTGCTTATTTGCCACACTGACTAATGTCAAAGGCAGCATAGGTTTCATGCACACATTGGTTGTATTACACCTTTTGAGTATTGCATTTCTCAAACACACGGGTTTGCAGCAGTGCTTTAAATAGCAGATGTATTTCCTAATTTTCAGAATTTGTTAGTGCAAGAGTAATGCTACAGATCATGTAAAAATAATTTTACAGACTATATGTCCATGGATGCATGTTTCTTCTGATGACGTAGCAGTGCCATGTGGTCGGGGGATGAGTGTCTACTTCAGATTTAAATATTGGCTTCCAGGCCTGGGTTAGCCTCCTACACTGAGTATTCTAGGTCAAAGCCCAGTTACTAGAGGAAAGTGAATAAAACTAGGAATTATAAACATCAAAAGATCTTGTTCGGGACACTAATGTAACAATCAGCAAGGTTCTTTGTGCGTTCATTTCCAGATTTGCGAGATTATATTTTGACTGGTTTCATTAATGCGAGAACAAATATTTGTTTATTCTCATGCTAGAGTTGGCTGCCCCCATTCGCATACAACCCCTTTACAGGCTAAACATTAAGTGTATTAATAGGCTGTTTTTCGGTTTTGCGCCCTCAGTGTTAAGGGATGCAAACGGTGACATACAACAGAATGCAGAAAAATGTCTAAGGAATGCAAGCAGGGAATGGGACTTTTTAGACAGATGCATGCGTGTGGTATTTATAAAACTCCCTATGGTATGCCTCAAGGCATTTTGTAACCCTTTCGTAGAAACACTGACACCCACTTATTAAGGGGAAATGCTCCTCGAAACAACTTTTTTAATTTGTACTAGAAATTTGAATGTACTGCTATTCATAGGGAGTTTTATGTAGATTTGAATTGTCATTGGTTTTTGTGTAGCTGGTGTTTAGTTATGTCCTACATAGTGGCACTATATTTTTATGGGCACTTGTGTGTAAAAGTTTCGCAAATGGTTTCATGCTGTATCTTATTTAGCTAGGTGTATACCGCAAAGTGGCGATACCTATCCAAACAGCTTGTACAATTACTGGAATTATGCAAAAAATATTAGGCCACTTTAAATAATTTTTAGATTGCAATTTCAAGTAGATACTGGTATTCTGCTTATCTTGAAGAGTATGTATGCCAAATTTAATTTGTATAGGACAATTATAAAGCACAAGGTTATTCTCATGCTATTGTGAGAAAAAATTATTGAAGTATTCTCAATAATTTTAGTAGCAGGCCTGCCTGCCTGCGTACTAATCTTGCATACTTCTAGTAACTGTACGTGCTGTTTGAATAGATATCGGCACCTTGCAGCTGAGTTAGCTGCAGCACACTGCTTTTTTGTGAAAATTTAATACACAAGAAAGTGCCCGCAAATATCACTATGTATTTTGCCGTTGTATAGGACATAACTCAAGAAGCAGCTAAACAAAAACTAATGGAATATATGAAATCTGCATGAAGAACTCTACAATTGGCTCTCTTTTGAAATCTCTAGTACAAATAATAAAAATATTTCGAGTAATATTCAATCAGCAAAACGTTCCCCTTGCTACAGTGACCTACAACATAGCGACGCAAAGCTTAAGGCAAGTCCTCTTGTCGAAGCGAATATGGGCTGTCTTCCCAAGGGCTTCTGTTAAAGACGGTGAATTTTCCTGCATTTGCCAGAAGTGCAATACTAAAATGTTTGTGAATGTGCAATTGGTATTAGCATACTAACAGAAAAAAAGACAGTTCTGTGAAATGTAGACTTGAGACGTGACTTTGTTGGCCATTTAAATTTTGACTCCATGTATTTGTATTTTTTACTGAGTGTTTCACCGGTGACTGCCACTAATTATTGAACACAACTGCTTCATGACAGTGCGACAATTTTCACTAACATAAATTTTAGCTGTGGCGGGCATTAGAATTATAGTACTCAATAACGTCTACTTTGTAAGAACTCAGACTAGCACCAGTTCTGAGATACATATGCCCAAAAAGTAATGATCAAATAGATTTCTTTTCCACACAGAATTGTCCTACAAGGCTTACAGAAGGCTTTTTGGCAAAGTAATATCCGAAAGAGCAAAGCATGTTCCACCAAGTATGGTGACAAATATTTCAGAGCTGCCAGTCTGAGGACTCCTACAAACTAACAATACCTTCAGCACTGACTAGCTTCAATAATCGGATGTCAGTGTTTTGCTAAAATTAATGAAACTTCAATTATTGTGATCTTGTTTAAGAAGACATATGTAATTAACATGCAGTTCTAATCTCTGTCACTTTTGTAAATATTTCCCAATTATTTTTTCAGGCTACAATTTTTGGTAATAATGGTATTCATTGCAGAAAGAGCTAGTACATGGCATTTAATAAAGAAGGTACTGGTCATTGTAGATTTTCTGTCTTCAGCATTTGTTCTGTTCCACAGCTGTTTCTTGAAATCTGAAATGATGTACCCATCACTTTGTTAGCGATAAACAGGGAAATCTCACTATGTTTTGTTTAAAAATGAGCTGATCAACCCAATACTTAGGCTATTTGCTAATTATAAATTGCATTGATAATAGTACAGGACC
This sequence comes from Dermacentor albipictus, assembly GCF_038994185.2. NCBI lineage: Eukaryota > Metazoa > Arthropoda > Arachnida > Ixodida > Ixodidae > Dermacentor > Dermacentor albipictus. The sequence continues at coordinate 54,112,282 of NC_091822.1, forward strand.
ATAAAACAGACTGATGCTGAATAACAGCTGTGCCCAGCTACAACCACGCGGCTTTGCCACAAAATGTGCATGTGTTCAGAAGAGCCAAATGCCCCAGAGAGAAAGCAACAGTAACTAATTGTTCGTCATCTTGTACAAGCAGATTATGCGCTAGATGTAAATTACGCTCAGTAAATACATAAGTCAGTCATGTGAGATGTCTCACTTTAGGTTGCAAGTTGGAACTTATTGCAATCTTGGTTATTTTTATTTTGTTTCCTTTGTGAGCATGAGTGACTTAGTTGCCTTGGCACATATTGTCAAAACTGTTTCTTCATTACTGGGAATCACAAAATTTCAATTACACATAAAATTTCCAGTTGCTGATATGGTAGACTTCGAAGTTAATTCTCTTATCTACCAAGTAGTTTTATCATTCATTGAAACATATCCATGCAATGCACAATGGGAACCCAAATTATAAATATCTGTTCTTGCTTTCTACCCTGCTCTACAACATTATGAAGATACAAAGCAAAACTATAAGTTTACAGTTGTCCCCCATAACCTGAGTTTCGCTTAGAATTTGAAAAACAAAATTGACATCCTGCTATAGTGTGAGAGTTGCTTTGGGCACCAAGTGAACTGCGTAGCACCTGTGCTAGAGTACACAACAAAGCAGAAAATCGCACCAGATTGGAATGGCAGTGGTAAGTTAAGAACAGATGTTTTATTGCATGCACCATTAATGTGGCTTATCATCTGCTCCTGTTTTGTGGGAACGCATACATTGGGAAGACAATTTTTTGCACCAATCCTACCTTAGCGGGACACTTGAGAAAGGTAGAAATCAAGAACAGGTATTCACACTTTGTTGCCCACAGTGTATTATCTGAATGTGTTTCACTCTACAAAAGACTACTGTGGTAGATAATCATAAAGACCAAGACAAAAGAATTAAAAGAAGTATGTGTCAGTCATCCTTGCATGATCTCCCGTGTTTATAGAAACACTTCTTTCTGCATATGTGCGAAGCCGTAGGGAAGCATTACATAACTCAATCATGCTTTCCAAGTTAAAAATCGGAATAAGGACGATCACAAGAACATTGTATGGGTGATTTGTAAATGTGGCACATAATGGAACTTATTTACGTATGTGCTGAGGGTACATTACATCCAGTGCATAATCTGTCTGCTCTTACAGGGTAGCTTGTGATGAGTAAAAGAAGCCTTCCTCACATCTTCCTCTTTGTTTCTTTTGGACCTTGGTGCACCATGTGTATTGTTACAGCTGCATGCATGCAGCTGGGTATAGCTTATGTGCTCTGCTACCTCCCTTGTCCTCATATTCATGTGCTATCTTTGCCGTAACAAAATACAGCTACCTGTGCTACATATTTTGTCAGCGTGTTTGCATTACGGCAAGTTTTGTATTAGTGCTTATTGCAATCTGTGAAATTGTCTGTCGGCTATTATACTTCGTCTTGAAAAGTATGTTTGTCAACATAAATAAACAATTAGTATAAATTTTGCTCTATTTATTTTTGTAATATTATCTGTTGCGAAGCTTTTATACACTGTTGCATGTTGTATGACAATAAAATTGGTGCACAACTTTTTAATGTGGTATTTTTCAGACCAATTTTCAACTGACGCTAACACGCACAAGTTGTGGGGGAGAAGTGCCAACAAGAGTACCATAAGGTAAGACAGCTGTTCTTACTGTTAGATTGGATTATCAATTGCCAACCAGTTGTTTTCAGCAAGCATAGTATAACGCATAGATTATGTAATCTAAGTTGGAATATTGTTTTTATTGCACTTGATTATCTGGGTCTCCTTTGTACGTAAGTGCGGCCTTCTTTATTTATGTGTAGCTTACTTGCTTAAAATGTTAAATCGTAAGTTCTAAATAAAAACACGTCTCGAAGAACAGTGAAATAGGTTTAACTTATAAATGTTTTGACATTAGAGACCTGTGCAGTGCTGAATTGAACTTATACATGAGTTACATAATACTTTGGGGTCTCATTATGGTTCTGAGTTGCATTGCAGTGTCGTGCATATGCACCTGCAGGCTACATATTGGATGTTTATTTAAGACTGTTTTGCTTGGTTGGCTATTGATTCCAGTTTAATAGTAATGAGAACTGTCTTGCTTTCATTGTGATTCTGTGCTGACTAATACATTTGAATTTTCCAGAAGACAACAAAGGGTGATGAAATGTTAACATTTCGTTGCTAACCTGCCACGTCCTTTTTGGCAAGTTTGCTATGGGTTCTTTCTTATATGTTGTCTTTTCACAGTAGCCATCTTGAGAACTAGCCGTAGTCGTGTGTACTTACAGCAAAAGTTGGTTACACATTTTGAAAAGCGGCTCGACACTGCCATCCGAGAGTCAAACGACTTACATGGATTAGTTATTTTACTCCATTTACAAGAGTCCTGCACCACGCACTAAGGGTAACTTGACACACACTGCTGGAGTCATCAGACTCGTCAACAATAGTTACCCGAATCCTTCAGCAGTGGTCATGTCACCCTTTATCTTGAGTCGTTCGACTCATTTAGAATTGTTAACGGACTCCCTCAGCACTAGTCTTGTAACCCTTTTGAGAGGGTATATGCGACTATTACAACAGAGTGTGCATGACTATTGTGTGCGGAGTCACGCAAACACCTCGTATTGAGCACAGATAGTCTCGGGACTCTCTGCCGAAAGAGAGTTCGGGTGTCTCCCACAAAGTGTGTCGTATACGTGGCGAGTCCAGACTCTCCGAAAAGAGTAAGAGGTACTCTTTTTTTTCTTAGTGTGTAGCATGCGGAGTGCAGCGGTAAATTTGCTTACATTTGATTATTGCTTCACGAAGCGGAGGCTATTCTAAAGCTGCCACTTGAACATATGACTTCAAAACTCGGTTGAAAGGCGCCCAGCGTTCAATTTCTCCGTATGCTTGAGGATAATACAAAGCAGAACGCAGAAGGCTAAGGCCACAGTCTTTAGAAAGTGCTCAAACTCTCTAGAAGTGAACTATGGGCCATTGTCACAACGGCCTCATCTGGGTAACCTTCGCGGGAAAATACTGAGAGCAAGAACTTGGTAACTGCAGTTGTGAAGACTTCGCAACTGAAGTGCACTTCGGGCCACTTTGAAAATAATAATCCACCAGTGTAATCGCATATCGCCAGTTGCGCGGAGCTGGCTCCTGGGAACCCACGATGTCGAGTGCTAGCTTTTGCCATGGGCCCTCTGGGAATTGTACTGGCTCTTGTCCGCTGCCTAGGAAATGCTGCAGGTCTGAATCGCGAGCTCGATTTGTCCATTCATGCCTGGCCAGCGAAAACGTTCTCGTAGGCGTGCCTTTGTCTTTGAAAATTCCGGGATGGGCCTCGTGTCTTGCGGCGACCACTTGCGGTGTCAGTGATTCTGGAACAATATGACGCCTCCCGGCGCAGCAACAAATTCTCAGCAACGGACAATTCTTGACTTACCTGACAAAATGGCCCCTTACAGTAAGTGTGGCTGATCGTGGGAAATTACTTGCTGTAACGTGTTTTCTTCACTGAGGAATTGGTAGAACAGGTTTTTGGTTATACAAGATGGCGCTAGAATGCAGCCTACAGCTTCGTCTGTCGCACTTTCGTATTGGGACAACAAAACTGAAAGGCAGGACAGAGCGTCTGCCACTTGGTTTTCCAATCCCTTCCTGTATTACACCATGTAGTTATACCGGAGAAGTCGATCTGCCGAGCGTGCTATACGATGTGGTTGCCTACCAGTGCCTTGACTTGAAAGCAGATATACCAAAGCCTCGTGGTTTTTGTGCAGTGTGAAATGGCAGCCCCAAAGATACGTACGCCAGTGCTCGATCGCCCAGACACACGAGAGTGCTTCGCTTTCTCCAACGGCTTACTTTCTCTCGGCAGGAGACAGTATTCTCGCGAACGCGACATTGCTTAATTCGTGTCCGTAGATTTGCTGAAGAACAGCTCCGAGTCCGCAGTCTGATGCATCTGTGGCGACAACGACTGGACGTGATGCGTCGTACATCTGGAGTACTATACCGTAATCGACCACGCATTTGACCATCCGGAAGTGGGCATCAAAGTGCTCAGAACTAACAAAGGAGACATTCTTGAGAAGAAGAGCCCGCATAGGCTTGACGACACCAGCTAAGTTAGAAATGAACTTGGCATAATATTTCTCTAAGCCAAGAAAGAATAGAAGGCCGGGGGCATCTGCGGGAGCAGGGATGTTTCTGATGGATTCTATCTTCTCTGGTTTGGGAATAATGCCATCGGACGTGACTTTGTGGCCCAGGAATCAACGCTATTTTGTGCAAAATACACACTTGTTATTGAGCTTGAGCCTTGCTTATTTTATACACCTCAGAACAGTCTTAAGGCTTGCCCAGTGGTCTTTTTCACTTTTCACAGAAGCAATAATCTCATTGATGTTAAACGAGACACGAGAGCATCCTTGAAGAATTTTCTACATCATTCGTTGGAAGACAGAGGGAGCGGAAGTCAATCCCAAGCATACGCGCTTAAACCGATAAAGTGCTTCGTGTGCTACAAAGGCTGTCAAATCAGTACTCTCTGTATGGAAAACACAAAGTGATGAGCAGATGCCAGACCTAACTTGGAGACGTGTGTAGCGTACACAAGGCTGTGCAGAAGTTCTTCGGTGTGGGGAAGCGGACAATTGCCCAGAAAGGCCTTGTTGGCGTCCCGAAGGTCGACACACAGGCGAATACCCCCCATCATCTTATTTTACAACGACGACAGGGGAGACCCATTCTGACGCGCTGGATAATACCGTCTTTTCCAGCCGACGAAGTTCTTCGAAGATCAAGGGCTCTAAAGACAGTGGTAGGCGGCGAAGCGCAGGCGCAGCGGGTTGCACAGATGGACGTGTTTTGACCTTGTAGAGAAAATTCTTAGCTAGGTGAAAGGCATTTCCAAAGAGACAACGGCACTCTTCCCTTAGGCGGCTAGGAAGTCCCTTACAAAACGGAGGAGGGCTCTTGACTGAACATTGTTATTTGGTACTAGCTGCAGAGGCAATCTTCTACAGACAACGGAAGGATATGCCTTCAATGTATAGATTAACAGCCTTAATGGCATCGACACCGAGAAGCGACGTGTCTTGAAACACGACATAACACAAAATGGATGATGTTGACTCATTAGTGTAATCTCCGAGACAAAACAGCCATGCACAGGTATGGGCTGTTTTGAGTAGACCAATTTAATCCGAGGTGCAGTACGTTGTGTCATACTCGAAAAATCATGATTGAAAAGGTTATACGACATTATGGCAACTGCAGATTCCGAGTAAACTAAGAACGTTAAGGTGACATTTTCTTCAGTGACTTCTACGTGAATATCAATCTGACTGCACGCGGTCAGAAACAACATTTGCAACGCCGTTGCTTGCTTCAGTGCTTAGTTTACAAAAAGAAGCAACGCGTCGGTTTTTGTTACACACTGACTTCGAGTGACCAAGCAGACCAGGGTTGTCTGTTCTAAATGAGTAGCTAAAAGCACAGCGCGTGAAAAAGAAAGACTCGCGCTCTAGAGCAGCGGACGCTCACACAAACGTTGCCAAGGGATGTATATCAGAAATTCGTCATGGAACGCATGTTCACGTAAAGCGAACGAACAAGCGGCTGCTTGCTCGCGTAACGCAACAACGTACTCGTTGATAGATTCCCATGGCTACTGGACTCGTCCACGAGAACGATGACGCTCTGCCACGATATTAGTTTGTGCGGTAAAGTGGTTTTAGAGCGCAGCTCTTAGGCGCCCGTTCCTGCGGTGAGCGGCGGCGGTGGCATAGCCGAGCTAACGAGCACAGCGAAAGATGAAAGAGCGAATGCGCAGCGGGAGATGAAAGAAGCGAGCCGCAAACGGCGGAGACCAATGAGAGCGGGCCCTTCAGTGACATGCGCGCGGGAAACTGGCATGACGCCTACATACCCGACCACTCGATGCCTACTCCTACCTGGTCTCAGCCGGACCGCTCGTTTCATACTATCGTCTGCTCGCGTCAGGTCTCGCCTGTTTGGTTTGCTTGGTTTGGTTTCATTCGCGCTTTTTTCAATGTCATGGTTTGAGAGTGTTTGGTAATATGATTGAAAGCGCGACGCGAATTGTTTAGTACTTTCTGGAAGCCACGCGGCACCAGCGATTACACTGCAACCTTAGGCGGTGAGTCATGTATGAAAGACGATGCACTTGACGCGTCTATAAGATTTTCAACGATTGTTGACGCTGCCACATATCTCTCAAATTCTTTGCCTCGATAGTTCATGAAATAAAAACACGTACAGAGCTGCGCCGAAATTTCCCATTAAGGCGTATAGTAATCATCGGTGAATTTTTCCAATGCTGCGACAGCATTGTCATACGGTCCACTGCTGGCGCCCTATCTTGCGGAATATCTTTAATGGCAGCAGCCTGTTCGGTCTCACCTTCTTCTGCGTATTCGGTAGACACAGGAAGCATAAAGAAAATGCGCTGGCCCTCGACGCCTAAACTGTCGATAAGAAGGGCCTTGCGACGTTCTGCCGAGAATTCAGATGTTTCCGAAGCCAGCATGAAGTTCTCGAATTGCCGTAGCCGTTGCGAACAAGGAATAGCCGGGCAGCCGGATACAGGCGGAAATGAAGGCGGTGGCGCGAGTCCGGAAAAACTCATGGCGGGAAGCAGAAAGGACGGACGGACGAAAAAAACTTTAATGGGAAAACGACCTGCGAGGTTGCCAGCCCGGGCTCAGGCCACCCGGGCATTGTGTGCGGTGAGGCATAGCCTTTCCACCGCTGCCCGGCCCCGCTGGATAGCCCATAATTGGTCGTGAAGTTCCGAGCTAGTCAGAGCGCTTAGCCATCGCTCCTCGAGAAGGTCCGGTTCTATCTTGTCCTCTACGTATACTGATCTAATCTGTGTGCACTTCTATAAGATTTGTGCCATGTCTGCGCGTTCGTGTTTGCAGAGCTTGCAGCTCGCGTCTGGGTATTGTGAAGAATTTATTCTGTTAAAGTGTACAGGGTTTCGGAATGTTCTGGTTTGCAACCTTCTCCAATCTGTTTCTTGAGACCTGTCGAGTTGTTTGTGGGGTGGTGGGTATGATTCTCTTTGTTTCGTGTAGTGTGTCAATGTGTCGTGGTACGTGACCAGTCTGTCCCTGTCGTCTTTTATCGCTTCTTCGTCGTTGTCGCCTCCTCCGTCTTTTCCATATCCTCCGCCTCCGCTGCTCTGCGATTCAGGATTTTGGCCGCCTCGGTGGAGACCCAGCCCTTTGTGAAGTTAATAATAGCCGTCTTCGAGTCGCTGATTATTATTCTGTATTGTTGCCGACCGTTGATTACAGCCAATGCGACTGCCGTTTCTTCTGCTGCGTTCGACGATCTGGTCCTTGCGGTGCCCGCAGTCACGGTCTTTCCTTTCGTGCATGCGACTGCCATTGCGAAGAGGGAGTTACCTTTGTCAGCGCCGACACCACCATTGTCGTCCCGGTTTCGGGGGTACCCCGCGGCGTCTACGAAGAGCACCCCCTCCCACGCGCCATGATTTCTGTGAATTGTTTTTGTGCGGCATTTTCTTCTCTCGACATTGTGCACGGGGTGCATGTTCTTCGGGATATTTTCCGTGTTTATTGCGGCTCGGGAATCTGGATGAGTTCCGTGGTAGTTTATGCCGATCTTTTCCATGATTTCTCTACCCGCCTTGGTTCCGGAGAGTATTTCGAGTTGCGCTATCCTCTGTGCTTCCGCGATTTCCTCCAGCGTGTTATGCACTCCGAGTTGTAGTAACCTTTCGTTTCTTGTTTATTGTCTGTTACGCTCTTTCTTCTGTTGACCCTTTGCGCCAATGTAGTGACGGCGTGAGCCGCCCTTGAATCGTGGAAAACATGAAAATCGAGGCAAGAAACAAACTGACTTTATTGAATAACGCACACGTGTGCATATAGATAACTGCAGCCCCCTGGCGGTGTTCACATTGAAAAAGAAACAAGAACTAACTATGCAACAGTTAGAAGCCACAAGTTTTTAAAGCGTCATAGAGTAGCGTGGACATTTTCTGTCACCCCTAAGAAGTGAGGGAAGTTACATGCACAAGAACAGCATGCTCGACCCGCCGTGGTTGTTTAGCGGCTTTGGCATTACGTTGCTAAGCACGAGGGCGCGTGATGGAATTCAGGCTGCGGTGGGCGTATTTTGATGGAGGCTAAATGTAGCCAGCACTCGTGTACTGTGCATTGGGTGCACATTAAAGAGCCTCAGCTGGGTAAAATTAATCCGGAGTCCCCCACTACCGCGTGTCTCATAATTAGATCGTACTTGAGGAACGCAAAACCCCAGAAATTATATTATTAAAGCATGCTCGCAAAGACGCCATAGGTGCAATACCAGTAGGGGTTAGGGAGCAAACAACAAGTTCAGTGTATAGAGGTAGACGGTATCTAAAAAAAACGTGGGCCACGATGCCAGTGGTATCTTCCGGCGCCTGCAGTACGCAAAAACACGACCATCAAGTTTGATTTAGGTTACACTAAGGAAGCCGTCGCTAAGTTTGATCGAAATGCATGGACACCTTGAGTCTCCTTCAAAAGTTGTTTCAGGGAACTATGGGCGCTGCAGTGTCTATGGGAACTGTAGATATGGTTATCCAGCCAGCAATGGAATGACGGTTACTGCGCGGATTTGTCTAAAGTTTTGTCCTGTCTTCACACGAATCCGCTACTTTGCTACTTGATCATTTTCGGCAAAATATGGCAATATAAGTACTATGAGTCGCAGTGATTAAGCATGAGAAGTGAAGTTTATTTTCCTTCTTGCTAGAAAGGAGGAAGCCAGGGCTAAAAGCTGAAAGGCCTGACCAAGGCCTAAGCTCTCCTGTGCAGTTTGACACCAGATAATACTTAACTGAAAATAGCTCTCTTGCACAGTCATATTGTCTTATTGCCTTCTACTTTAGAAAAATAGGAATGCTTCGCACCTAAAGCAATGAAGGAAGATGAAGCGTAGTAAAAAACCCAAGAACTTCTGAAGCCCCAAGCATGAAGACGAGACAAATCAGTGTACTAGCCATCCATTCCATGCTAGCTGAGCAAATACAAAGACAGCGTTGCTTATATTAATTTTAATAGAAATCTATAGTGCGCATCACTTAATGAATAGTTGAGAATGACGTGAAGGAATGGATAGCAACAAAATGTGTGCCAAGGAAAGTATAACGCAATGGAGTATTGAAATGGTTTCAGCGATGACATTAGTTTTGGAATTTTCAGGTCGAGAATGCTGCATGGAGTAGACTAAAGGAAGATGGGGATAATTCGGAGATCGGTGGGCGTAGTGTTCAGCCTTGGATAATGTTCTGAAAACTGCGGTATTTCACCGTTTCTCAGCGCACACGGACTGCACAGGGCATGCGGTAAATAAAGTTGTTTTTTCGCTATTTCTTTCTCCCAGCATCTTGGCGTTTTGAGCTACTGAAAAAGACTATAGCTCTTGTGAGCCAATCAAACGTGGCCGGGACAGCGAATTCAGCAATATGGTGAATTTCCAGCGAAGCTGCTTCTTTCTAACAGTTGCAATAGATGTTTCAGTTTCCTCTAGCTATATAGCATACTTGCACAAGTTGTCCGTTTGAAACATTCACTGCATGCACTGCTTTGGAGCACTTAGGAATTTAGAAAAAGCCAGTCATGTATCAACACACATGTTACTTGGCCATAACATTTACCATGGTGTCCTTTCCCGCCTGCCCCACTCAATTTTCTCTAGACTTCATATCGGTTGAGAGTTCACCGTTCTCTCGGGGAAGCGGTATAAACCATGCTTTGTTCCTAAAACACATGTATAAAGCTCCCGATCGCCTGCATACGTAACTTGCTGCAAAAATTATAATCAGTCCCCTATCTTTGACGTTTACGTACACATTGCCTATAATGCACCCTTTATTTTTATCAAATATAAGCAAAGCGTCTTGTTTAGTTCACCGAGCACATCGCTCAAACCAACTGGGAACGTCTTATTACACATGAAAGTAGGGCTCAGTAACTGTTTGCAACGCTTCTAAGTGGAGCAGGAGCGTAACAATTTTGTCGCACATTGCGCTTACCATGACCCCTCTCCACTTTTCAAGATATATAAACGTTGTACCTTTCAGCTATGTCGGGATATTGGGAAGCATATCACACGCTCTAAAACGGGAATAAGAATTTTTTTTTACAAAAGGCATTTTTTTACAACCGCATTTAACTTCGCACAGAAAGTTTACATAGCCTGCTACCAATTTTGGATAAATTTGGTCTTGGTGGCATTTATGGTGCTGCCGGGGCAGCGGGCTCAATTCTGCCCCACTCGTTATGGACACGCTCATAATGCTCTAGAGTGCTTGCATACGTAATCTATTGCGTAAAGCCAACCTACCCATCTGTTTTGAACTTCGTTTACATATCACCAGTTAACTTGTCCTTGCAGTCACCAAGCTCAGGAAGCTGCCTCCTAGAGTTCAGTGAAGACACAAGGCGAAACTAACATATCACGCATAAAAAAGTAAAAACAAAAAGTATGAGGGTTCAATAATTGTTCGCCACAATTATAATGAGGCCAGAAACGTAAATCTACGCGATACATTGCACTCAAAATGCTGCCTATTCCTTAAAAGTATAACTGAAACGAAGAGTTCTCTTGGGACGTAGGGAAACCTACGTAACAGCGGCAGGGTAGTACTTTCGAACACTTGCTTACAATTTTATTAACTCTGTACTTGATGAACACGCACTCACCTTCGCACATAAACTTGGCATATTATTCCCCTTGTGTTCGCCCAACTGCACCTCAGTTGTAGTTGAAGTTATGCCAGCGCAGCCGTCCATGTTTTACACCGCCCCTAAAACAGACTAACAACGCTATGGACCACTTGCATACCTATTCTACTTAAGAATGCACATTTCAACCACCCATTTGGAGCATTGCCCCCATAACCTTATACGTATCACGCTCCCAGTTTTCCCTAAATATGCACAAGATGTCTTGCTTAGCTCACCCAGGACATCGGAGAAACAAACTACAAATCTCGTATGACGCACAAAAGCACCTGTGAAAACGTGAGAGCAGTAATTATCTGCAACACTTGCATTTGAAGCACGAAAGTGAAAGTCTTACAATGAATATTGCGTTTACGATCGTCTCTATTTTCAAGGAATTTCAACCGTTTTTCGTGCTATTGTTTTTGAAGTCTGGGAAACACTTCGATTAGTGACAGTAAGACACGTTGGAACGCTTCAATGAGAAACTTCCCACAAAGGCTGTGATGAACCTACAAGGCATAAACAGACCGGGTGTTTCACCGAACACTTTCAAATAAAAAAAAAAACAAGTGTCCGCAGCAGATAGCACAATTCTAGCCCATGAGCTGATCCACTCGATGAGACCGACATTACTTGCACACATAATTGACATACACAATCAACTAATTGCCGAAAAATTGCTAATTAGGTTTCCAACTAATTATCTTATCTCACGTATTGCAATTTACAAGTTTTAGCCGGAGACTTCAAAAGAGCAACCCACTTGGAATCAATTCTGAGGATAACAGCGATTTTGAGATATTAATTCCCGAAGTTTGCGGCGAAATGCATTGGCGTTCCACTTGTGTGCTTCAATGAATAAAACGACTGTTTGTTAAGAAAGTAAGCGGAACGACAGTGCATTTTTACCGGAAGTACGACGGCGCATATCTCGTAAATGGCGCAATTCACATAACTCTTATCAAGTGGAATGTCTTGCAGTCTCTCCAGCTAGAATTCTTAAATTGAAATATGTACCATAGGGTAATTCTTTAAAAACTTAATTGGTGAATGTTTTTCGGCATATTAGACTATGTTTTTTTTTCAGTTTTTTATGTAAGTAGTGTTCGCCTCTTCGAGTAGACCAGCTCATGAACTAGAATTGCACTATCTACCGCTGGCAATAATTAAAGATTTTTCAAAGTGTTCTTTGAAACATTCTGTATATCGCTCGTCACTAAGGACATTGCTTCGTACTTCGAATAAATATAAACACTGTACCCAGCATATTTTACCGAGGATACGAGGGCAAAAGAAATAAACGCCGTGTATAATTCATAAAAATTGGGAGGAAGCGGCTATTCTGTAACTTTTTTCAGAGCACGCAAGCAACCTACATGATGCGAATTTTCAGTACACGTCACCAAAAAGCGGCCCTAATTTTTTTCAATGTGCGAAACGTCTGCTGTTTTGCATGCTCCTGCCGCCAAATAAGTAAAGTTTAGCTTTCATTTAGAAACAGCCTGAAAATGAAATCATCAATGACAGCAGTGACACTTGCCTTTATAAAAAATTTTAAGTTAGTGTTCTATTGGCATTTAAATGGCTCCGCACGTTTAACAAAGGTCATTTTCACGAGAATACCTGCCATAAGTCATGATTACGCAATGAAATTCGACAGTTATGCTTGTAAGAGGTTTGAATAGCTATTTTATGGTGATAAGAAACTGAAACTGTAACGCTATGTTGGCTATCTCTGGACAGAGATCAAATAGTTCCAGCATTTGATAGTCCAACGAGTTCATGCCGTAAAGCACACCAGTCGTTGAGCGCACCTGATTATAATAGTTTATCCGGACCGCCTCCTTGCCCGCAGGTTAAGTGTAGCAAGCTCACTGTATCTTCAAATGCGGATATAGCGGTTCCAAAAAACTGGCCATGATGCAAGTTGCGCAAACTGACATTTGTTATGGCGGCAACTGCGCATCACCAGGCGCTCTCCGCAACGCGTGCCTATATGGCGAATCCCACGCGTCGTTCACTAGAGGGCTTCCCGGGAAATCACAACAGACTACCCTCGCTGTCCAAGCAGGGGATGCGTATTAAATAAAAACATTACTTATGTGGTCACTCTACCAAAAAAGAAAATATAACTTGAGCTGTAGTTTTGTTGGACTTTCCAGCGTGCAGCCGCAAGTGGCCTCTTTCAAAATTTTGTGTGCGAGGGGGGAGAGGGGAGGTTGGTGAGCGGGGAATGGCATAATTTGCCTCCCGCTTGTGACAGCTAGGGTGGGTGGGACAAGTTCCCCCCCACCCCCACGCCTCCTCCTACCCCACCGGTAGATACGCCTGTGCACCTCTGCATCGCACATAAAAGGTGATGACGATTACGATGCAGTCTGCTTCTAGAACCAAAAGGTGTCCCGCGATAGTCTTCGCGCCCACGTCGAGAGACCGACTTGGTTCCTTCGTTCGGGCCGACAAGCACCCGAAGAGCGCGAAGCCACTTTAGGCGCGTGCGAGCAACTTGCGAGCGGCTCGCGACTGATTAGCATCGGCATTGGCCCAAGCGTTGTTCCGCCACTCCCACGCACTTCTTCCAGCGCTCTCGCCACGTTCCGGGAGGACACTGAGTTGGCCAGCACAACCGTATTTTGCGAACGCTTGTACACATCGCGAATCGCGTGGGATCGCGGCACTGGGACGAAGCTCTTGTTGCAATGACGCGATGACGCGCGCACCATTGTTTTCCCATCGGGCGCTTGCTGGCACGTGTCCCTCCCTGCCGACGTGGGAGCGCGAAAGCAACGTCTTCCCGGCCATCGACCACGTCATGTTGAAATGCCTACAACAGGGTGTGCGTTGGGCGGGTTGGTGTATGCACTCGAATGAAAGGGCTCGCAGCGCGACAACTAGGATAGCGAAAGCGCGAAAAGTAAACATATGCGCGCCCTGCTTTTGATTTGCACGATGGTTCCCTCTTTCGTTTTCTTTCATTTCTTTTTCTTTTTTGGAGCCACGTTGTATATCGCTGGGGTTACATGTGTTCTTCATGTTTGTGCGGCAACAAAATAGGTGAGCGCGGGCCGATCCCGGAGATAGTGCAATGCCGGACTGCATATAATGAAAATCTAGAAGGCACAACGCCTTAGCAACCGCGGTTGAACGCGATTGGCTGACACGCTGCCAGCGACGCTCAACGCCTTTGCAACCGCTTTGACAGTACGCCGCGCGACCTAACGCCTTTTACGTTAACCTAACTTGGCTTAACCTATCGTAGGTGACAGGCAAAGGCAATAATCGTCACGGCGCGATATCAGAGAGTCGTCGGCGTCGTTTCAACCAAAGCGGCAGCAGGGAGACCAAAGCTAGAACCCGGACTGGTCCGTGGGTTGGGGCTCGCCGAGGCCTGCGCGTGCCAGCGGTATATAAGATCGGCTGTTTGCGGGACAGCCATTTTTTATGCGAAACACCCCGTGGCACACTTCGGCCTCCGCGGCCCCAACCCACGGGCCGCCCTGCTTCCAGCTTTGATCCCCCCTCAACCCCTCGGGTGCCCTGGATATGCTGTGCCGCCTGCTTTATTATAACCTCAGGTGCTCTCCTGAGGCCTTCGTTTGCCGGTTACATGTGCCCTGCTGGAGAAGTGCTTGTAAAAAATCTAATCTAGCGTCGCGCGACCAAACAAGCGCCCCGTGACTTATACAGCACCAGTCAGAACCTCGCCCCTTCAGACACAGCGATCACCAAATGGGGCTTCCGCGCCCACTGCCTCACCGCACGATCGAGCAGCCAGCGGCGGAGCGTAAACAAGCTCGACCGCACTCCACAGGGCCGGCATGTCTTGGGGACAACGCATACAACACGCGCTAAGAAACCGCCTCCTAGTGCATGGCAGAACTCCTATATTCAAGGAGCAAAAGCCCCAGATTTTAACGCGGCAGCGTTAAGGAGCTCGTGTCTCAGAAAAGCCGGTGTCGGCGGCATTGGCCATGAGCGCAAAATCCCGGAAGGCAATTCGTAAATAAAAACAACTTGCAAGATGGGCTGGGTGGGTGCGAATCGAACCAGGGTCTCCGGTGTGTGAAACGGAGACGCTACCACTCAGCCATGAGTTCGATGGTTCAAAGCGTGACAAAAGCGCCTCTAGTGAATGCGGTGTTGCCTTAGAAACGTGCCGTAGAAAGTTATGCTGCGGTTATATCAGTAATTATGAGCATGTAAATTACAGAAGTCGCAGTTAAACGAGTAGCAAAGTACGTTTCCGCTACATATCTTCTGCGCTTGGCGCACACGCAGAGCCATCTTGCGGCAAACGCAGAAGACCCCCTCCTCGCAATGTACGGCGCTGCCCCGACAGTTGGCGCGCCACTCGCCCACTTCTCCCCTTCGTCTCGTTTGAGCACATCGGGGACCGTGCGGGGACCGGTGAGGGGATGCCCCAAAGTTGTGCTGTGCACTTAGAAGTGTTGTATATGACACTTCTGTCTTTGTATGACTGAAGAGCATGCCGAGCGAATGAGTGGGTTGTGCGAACGGGGTGCGATAACGCTATCACGTTCCACTCTTGAAGGCGAGGCTTAAGCGTCCTCTAATATTTTTCTCACTCACGCCCGCTCTTACTAGCGCCTGCGCACAAATGGCTGGCGATCCCTCTAATGAACGCCTCGTGGGAGCATTACGTCAGGCAACCAGCCCTGGCAAGCGAACGATCTGTGAAGCCACAGTGGCGGCCCAACACGTCACCTTTCGCATCGACATCACGGAGGAAATTCGAGATTTGCCGACACGCTTGGTTACCGGTAGTTTCTATTCGGTGCGCGCTCTGCCGGCAGCTGCTAGCTGGTCTGACTCTATCATTGGTCGCAATTTTCTCTGGATGCTTGTTTCGCTTCGGTCGGTTCCTGCAAGGCATGTGTTCCGCACTTTGGTCGAGTTGAGAGAGGTTCACAATCTAACGTCAGCGCATGTAGGCTACAGGTACAAGTAAACAGATCGTTGTGAGCGGTAATATGCGATATACATTCGTCACATTTTTGACCGAGGCCTTGACCGTGTGTACTTTGCCCTGTTATGCGAACCTTATTGATTTGCACTGTCGCTGGATCAGTGGTATCTTACGCATGACGGTTTGCATGCGTGCGATTGATCGCATTGCGGGAGCGGAGTCATCCTTGCTGGCCAAGCGCGGAGGAGCTTATTACCTGAGATAACGCTGACTCCCGCAAGAAACGGTGAGTTGCATTTGCCACGTATGTGCTATGCTGCTCTCTCGTGAAACGCGGTGCCTTGCCAGTTTATCTGCTCCCAAGAAAAGCAGCAGCAACTGCAAACAACGCTTGGTCCAGCTTTTGGCGTTTGAGACCTATTTACGGCCGGGTCATGCGGTCTCCGCTATGTTACCAAGAGCTGGCCCTGCTTCGAACACTCCGTACAGCGAACACGAACAAGCGGTTGGCCATCGGACGCATACGATCTTATTACAAAAAACTATAGGGTTTTATGTGCCAAAACCACGATCTCATTATGATGGTACGCCGCACTGGACTCCGGAATAATGTTCGCCACACGGAATTCTTTAACTTGCATCTAAATCTAAGTACACGGATGTTTTCGCATTTAACCCCCGTTGAAATGCGGCCGCCGTGGTTGGGATCCAGGGATCTCGTGCTTAGCAGACCAACACCATAGCCACTTAGCAACCACAACGGTTAAAGCATAAAGTGTATCGGAGAACGAAAGAGAAAGGTGCACTCCAACTCGTAAACTAAACTTTGCTTTATCCCTCACACGAGAACTGACCAGTTTACGAAACAGTTTTTAGCCTCCCTATATAAGTGAAGGATATGCGTGCTTAGCTTCTAAAATGACAACAGGCATTACTATGCAATTTACTGCAACACGAGTCGCCGCGCACACTTGCCGCAAAAGCAGTCAGCAGTGTAGCAACGCCGCGTACCTTTCGGAGAGGCCTGCTACATTTGCTTTCCTCAACTTTCGACATGCTTGAGAGGCATTTTCTCTGATGCGGCTCGCCGAACGGACACGCATAGCGCAACACTGCGATCCAACGCCACAATCCAGAAACTTGAGCGCGGCATAAAGCGAAACTGCCGCGGTGGTAGCCACGTTTTTGTTTATTTGAAGAGTTTCGAATGGTGAAGAAGAGTGAAGAGTTTCGAAAGGAATGAAAAGAAGAAATCAACCGCGAGTACTAAAACCTACCGCGCGCTCTGACGTTTCTGTCACGTGTTGGGCCGCCACAACGGATCTAATCGCGTTGTGGTATGCTCCCTCCTATTATTTCCTTCCTCCATGCTCGCCGTGGATCGAGCACGCGCCGGTGCGAGTGCATCAATTCTTCGCCGCACGCGCCAGGCTGAGTCTGAACACCCTGCCGATATAGCTCGTCGGGTAGATGCACTGAAGAACCAAGTCTAACCATGCTCAACGGAGCTTTCTCTCGCATAACTAGGTTCAAGCCACGTTGAGCCCTAGCCAACTTTTTATGCGAAGCATATTACGAGAGCTCAACCCAGCTCCTCAGGCGCGGCGGTGTCGCCTGCAATACCACGTGACACCGTGACGTCACGACGGCGGAGAAGCGGGGCTCCAACTCGCGCCGTCGCTCGCGGCGTCGCGGCGGTATATAAGCAGCTGCGCTTGCCTCTGCTAGACACTCACGAGGTGAGATGCCTCCTGGAGACAGCTGCTCGTTGGAATGAGAAGCGAAGGTTGCGGCGTGCTACAGAGACTGATTTTCTAGGTGGCTTTGGCTCAACTCTTGCAAGATGGGCGGGGTGGGAATCGAACCTTGGTCTCCGGAGTGTGAGACGGAGACGCTACCACTGAGCCACGAGTACGATGCTTCAAAGCGGTACAAAAGCGCCTCTAGTGAATGTGGTGTTGCCTTAGAAACGAGCTGTTTCCTCAGGAGTGCGTCGCTTGCTCAGGTGCACATTTCGTTGCCGCGCCGAACGCTGCGTTGCTCAACGCTCACCGCGTCCAATGCGGGGCGCGTAGTCGCTGCGCCGTAGCCCATTGTCTTCCACCCATTGCCGGGTCGACGGGAACGCTGTCGCGTTCCACTCTTGAAGGCGAAGCAGAGTAACGCATGAGTTGTTTCTTCGTCTAGCCGAACCAAATATAACCAAGCAACAGCAGTTCACCAGGCTAAACAGTGGTTCAACAACTAAAATAAAGGCTAGTATGCTTCGCATCCTGGGCTTAACCTTAGCTAAGCCACAGCCATTTTTTTCTCACCGTTTGAGACCTCAGAACATGTCTCGCGTTATACTCGGGTTCGTGACACTCTAATACAACGCAATTTATTTACGTTTGGTTGATCTTCTTGTTTTTTTCTTTCTCAATCGCAACCTTGAGCAAATTGATCGGCGATGTTGTGCAGGTGCGTCAAGCAGGCGTTCTTCGAAGTCGCGCGGTTGGTCACCGCGCAATCTGTAAAAGGCGCTGCCGTGTTCGATTGTGTCGTGGGCATACACTGAACTGCTGCCTGCCCAATAACCCTGATGTCTGTCGCGGAAGACGACGCCGTTATGGCCCAGAGTGACGAAGACGTCAGCACTCGTCCTTTCACTTTATTTTTCGACGGCAATTGGCAGCACCCACGAGTAAAGCCCTGCGGGCACCCACTTTTCTCGGGCCCCCTTCTGTTTCTTTGCGGCGTCACTTCGGCGATATAATCGTAATATATGTATTTTACTTTGTATTGCGATATTTATTGCGATAACAATTATATGGACCCTTCAAGCGAATTCTTGCCGTCGTTGTTGACGTTGGCGTCGCCGTGGGGTTCCGTATATATTTAGGCATATGTATGCTATATGCGATGGCATGCTATATGATATGGGGTATATGCGGGTTATATTGCCCCATCATTCTGTCACTGAAGTTTCTCATACCAGGTCTTGCACGCTTCACAAAAGTCTGCCTCAAAATTTGGTACATTACTGCCCGCAAACGAATGTCATCAAACAAGACAGCCGACGGCGCATGCCTTTTATCTTAAATCTGCTCAGACTTAAATAATAAAAGTGCAAAACAATAACAGAGCACGAACCTGAAAATGATGCAATTTTATTGGCGCGACTCTGCACCAGCATCCGGGATCGACCCAGGAAAGAAGTGTGAAACATGCCCGATACGGAAAAGTGGTGGTAAAGTCGCTAAGGAATACGTTGGCTTTAATTATTAAACATACATGAAGTTTTCCGATGGCAAGGTTGAAACAAAGAGCCCCTAGCACAAGAGCTCGTTTTTACTTCGTCAGCTTAGGTTCACTTCAATTCACACTACCACTACAGCTACGAGTCTACACTTCGTTTAATATTCTAACACGTTGCTACCCCATTCACTGCTTCGCGCTTATGGAGAAACTGTGATATTTTTCCTGAGAGGTCGACGTCCCCATTCGCGTTATATTCGTGGTCACTTTTTTCCCGCGCAAATACGCTAGTCCGTCACAGTCTTGGTATCTTTGGCGAGTGTAATGACGTACACTTCAGTCCCAGCTCTCAATTTGTTAAAATGTCATGTTTGTGCATTCGTTCATAGGACTATAGACATAGCCCACGTCTTGCTGTCTAACCAGACACATCTCTTCGTATTTTAGGTTCATGCTATTATTATTATTATTATTATTATTATTATTACATTGCTGACTACGTGTGGTTGATGGCACTTGAAAACACAAAAGAAAAAATCAAGATTGACTAGTCTTA
This sequence comes from Dermacentor albipictus, assembly GCF_038994185.2. NCBI lineage: Eukaryota > Metazoa > Arthropoda > Arachnida > Ixodida > Ixodidae > Dermacentor > Dermacentor albipictus. Next base: position 54,131,806 of record NC_091822.1, read on the forward strand.
TTTTCCGCTTCATTACACTCACACACTATCTTATACGGCCGAACCTGGTATCTTGCACCACGTGTCAGAGCAATCCCTTCTTCTGTTGCAGAACTGAAAGTTAGGCGAGTTGGTACCGATTCATACTATGGTTTGTATGTACTGTATGAACTGTAGATGTATGTAATACAGTGAGGTTTGAAATGTTATATCTTAAACATCTGGGACGTATGTAATGATGTTCTTTTTTTTTTCCCTAAACATACAAGCGACGACGACAGAACGCCGTGCACCCTCTGCTGTGCAGGTAGGTGCGCATTTAATTGTTTATTTGAACTTGTCATTCCGGTATCGCTGCCCGTGCTCTATTCTTTTCTATAGTGTTATGTGCGCTGCAATTTTTTTTCTACGTTTTCTCTGTGGACTGTTTTTCTTTCTCTCAGATGTTTGGCCGCAATATGGACTTTTTTTCGTATGCTCATTTCTGTTTTGTAGGCTTTCGGCCCTCTCACTTATGGCTTGCTATTGTCGCGTCACAGGTTAATATCCAATTGCTGACCCCCTCGTTTCTCGTTTTCGTACATTCCGTCAAAGAGTCTGTTGAAGTTGTGGTAAACTGAAAGTGTTGTACGGCTGTTTATCACAGAATCAGATTATGGCTAGGCACCCCACAGACATCTGGTGCCAGTATTAAGCTGAAGCGTCGCGGAGCACCGCCCAGCTTGCCCATTTCCGGACAACTGCGTAGGAATTTCTGCCCCGTTGAAAACTTTTTGAAAAGTCATTGCCACTCGGAATACCAGAAATGCGCATCAGCAGTTAAACTATCTGTAATCTGTAAGGCCGTCCTACAACATAGTGCTGTGAGAATAACGACGTTAGTTTTTAATAAAAACCACTGGAAGGAGGCCTGTAAAGCAATTAGTTTTCGGTTATTTTTGCGTTTGTTCGTGTTCCTTTTACTGCGCCATGCCCGACGTGTAATGTTTGCTATGCACAGCTTCAGGCTTCGAAATTCACTTAAGGCGCTAGAAACAACACTTAACTTATAGAGGCGTTTTGATGCGCCGAAGCAAATGGTCGGTTATAATTAGTTGAGCAATCAAATTACTAATTAATGAATGAAGATATTGACGAAAGCTTACTGAAATAAGATTTACTTGTTCTTTGCTGCTCAAGTGAACTCTCTGTGGCCAGAAAAGAAGGTGAACAAATTGCTATGGTTCTTCTTGGTGGGGAAACAGTGTTTCGCCATTACAGGGTCAAATATTACAATTATTATGGCGGTGATGAGGCGAATATCGCGCAGCGAGTAAGAAACGCTGCGAGAACTAACGATGATTAGGAGGCAAAGCAAAAGTACATCCCATCTTGGCTGCGCCGATCGGACGCGACTCGGTATGTAAATGCACCTTCCACGTGCCTTCTATACAAAAAATTAAAGACAGAGAGAGAGGCTTATACCAGAGTTTCCTCCATTCCCAACCATCAGACGCGAAGTGCGATCGCTCAGAACCAGCAGCGTTACGAGGAGTATACCGGCCATTTTCCTGGTCACGTGCTCCTTCTTGCGCCATAACCAACCAGGCCCCGGTGTACATCCCGCGCGTGCTCGCCTTCATCAGCGCAAATGGAACGTGACCGGGGCTCGTGCCTTTCAGCTCGCAATCGCTCAAACGACGCCGCTCCATTTCTCTCGCAACGCCGGATAATTCCTCTAATGGTCCGGCCGTACCCGTGCCTTCCCGACCATCGTGATCCGTCGCTACCCAGAATGATCGACCGCCCAGCTCCGATTCTTTGGTCGCACAGCCCGGCTCGAGAGTCGCAAACGTTGCGGCGCGCGACGTTGGACCAGTCGAAGACCGGCTCTTCGTTGCGTCCAAGCACGGGAGACGCGCTCGTACCTCGTAAATGATTGCCATCGGGATCTGCGATGCCTTCTATTATCTAATTTTCCCCTGCACTTCCCCAGGTGCATTCGTATATAGCCTCGCCTCTATTATTTGTCTCTGTTGATGGCCGCGTGTTTAGCGTAATTACAGCTTTTGTTCTGCTTTTCGTACGCCTATGCTGCCTATAGAGTGGCCCCTAAATGGGTCCCGCCCGAGCTAGACATAACGTGCTTAGAGTAACTATAGACTTCATTTGAACTGCAATTTTTATCGCAATCTCGGGCGTAGCTAGCCCCATTTGAATCCCGCTCCCCCACATTCCATTTTACATCTCATCACTTTCTGTTTACACACTTCAATGACTAATCTTCAATCAATAAACCCATCCTTGCATGTAACTGATCAGAGATACCTTCTTCCTGGGCTTCCGATGTAGCTAACGAACATTCAACCCCACATCGAGTCACGGTTATCGCATCATGCCCTGCAACTATTATAACATCGTCGCCATCGCGTAGGCTTTGAACAAGCGTGGAGCAACCTTTCTAAGTACTTTATTGCATTCCAAAAATTCAAAGAAAAAATCATTTTGTTAAAAGCCAAAATCGGGTACTTTTATTGCATCATTTTGTTGCTGTTCAAGTTTCCTTGGTGCTACAATTTTCATTCAGCGACGCATCAGGTGGTTATACGTTTAACGAGACAGTGTAATTCACTTACTTACTTTGCTTTATTAACTTACTCACTTGCTTACTTATTTAGCTTTACGTTGCAAAAAGTCTTATAGTCTTATGCTCAAATTATTATTTTTGTTATTGAACCAGAACCGTGCGCGTGGTGCTACCCATAAGTATCAACTCCTCAAATAACGCGCCCCTCACATTCACTGTATTTATTCCCATATTTTTTCATAGACAAGCCTGTTCAATTATTCCCTCAACACCAATGTCATTACTGGCTGAAACTGTTTACCTGAACATCGCCTTAGCTCTGCAGAAGAAATAAGAGCCTATGTTACCTTACTTTTGTTGCCCTAACTGCTTTGCTTTAGAAGTACATGTTAATCTTAGCACATTTTTATTTTATTGTGCATTTCGCGCTCATGGCTTGTTCTTTTCGTTCTTTGTCGCTGCGAAATACGATGCTTAGTGTGTTCCTAATTCTTCTCCCTCCTGCAATATTCAATTAGTAAAGAAATATTTAAAAAAAAATGTATCGTCGCTCGCAAATACGTGAGGCTCGTTCTGCCGAACACGGTGTCCGTGTGGGCGAGCCGTAATGCTTGAGCGAGGGCGTGCAGAAAACGCGACCGAAGACAACAGGGGTGCACCGAACAAAGGCCGGCCTTCATCCGCTCTTGCGTGCGCGATTATGGACACGAGGCTGCCCAAAAGTAAGCATTCGTCCTCCGTCCCCCCCCTCTCTCTCTCTCTCTCTCTCTCTCTCTCTCTCTCTCCCGTATACTCGGCCTTGCCTGCTACACGCCGGCTCAAGTATTGCGCAAGCGAAGTTTACCTTACTTATCCAATGACAAAAGGCAATTTCGTCGAATATGGAAGAAAGAAGGCCATATAGTACGAATAAGCCATATAAAGGTTACTTACGCGGTGATGTAGTTAGCGTAGAAAAAAAAAGCACTTTGGGGACAAACAGGAATAAACGAACTGGTGCTGCGACGAGCGGGGATATAATTCGATTGGCGGTCGGAATTAGGTGTAAAATAGGCCGCTTGACGAAGATTGCTGAGCCCTTGAAAGGAACAAAATTTTTGTCCAGACAGATTACACAATGGAGCAGTTATCGTGTAAGATAACAATCGCTCCATCCATATCCATAGTTCCTTCTACTTAGAACTCTATCTCGTATGTTTCAGGATTTCGTGCATTTCGTAATGGATGACCTGCACTTCACGGTAAGTGAATTGTGGCTGTATGTTGACACGAATGGAAGTCAGCAACAAAAGTACCTTTATCTCGCAAGAAGCGTATATATATATATACATATATATATATATATATATATATATATATATATATATATATATATATATATATATATATATATATATATATATATATATATATATATATATATATATATATATATATATATATATATATATATATATATATATATTGTTACGGTGAAGTGAAGGAAGACGTTGAGTTGGACTAGAGAAAGACGAAGTCTGGCGGTTGCCTGAACGCCATATCCATCATTTGTAAATATAAGTTATTTTACACTCGTGGGCCTGCTTTCTTCCCGCAACATTTTGGTGGAAGGTGCGGGGTACCACCACGGAACTTCGCAGCGGACGTCATCTACCTGCTGCCACAATGGCAAATCAACCGACACAAGCGACAACGCCTCGGCAGCCCGTGCCCACGGTCATCCTCACTCACCCACGGGACCCGGGAACATTTTGTGGCACGGACAACGTCGACGTCGAGGACTGGCTTACGATGTACGAGCGAGTGTGCGACAACAACAGGTGGGATCCTACAATGATGCTTGCAAACGTAATATTTTATCTGAAGGGAACTGCGAAGCAATGGTATGACACACATGAAGCTGACCTAACGAGCTGGGATGTTTGCAAAGAAAAAAATGCGAGACCTGTTCGGCAGACCTGTCGGTCGTCAGCTGGCAGCTAAAAAAGAACTTGCGTGCCGCGCTCAGACGTCCACAGAATCCTATGTCGTGTACATACAGGATGTGCTGGCCCTCTGTCGCAAGGCTGATGACAACATGACCGAGGCAGACAAGATTGGCCATATATTGAAAGGTATTGCAGACGATGCCTTCAATCTCTTGATGTGTAAGGATTGTGCCACTGTGGATGCAATTATTAAGGAGTGCCGGCGCTTCGAACAAGCGAAGGGCCGCCGCGTCACTCAAACTTTCGACCGGTTGCCCAATACCGCCGCGACATCTTCTTGCGAAGACCCGCCGCGGTTCGTTCAGCCCGCAGGACCGGAAGAAATAACGCGCATCGTTCGCCGTGAGCTTGAGGCCATGGCCCCGGCTCCCGTTCGTTCAGACTGTCGGGAAAGCGTACCCGCTATCTCCCTTATACAAGCGGTCGTTCGGGAGGAAATAGCAAGTTTGGGCATTCCATCTCTCTGTTCAGTCCGCCATACCAACACCTACCAAATTTCTCCGACCGCTCGCTCCCGGACGCAAAGCTTTCCACCACTCCGTCGCAACCCAGCTGAATGGCGCACAGCGGATGATAAACCCATCTGTTTTAATTGTTCCGGTATTGGACACATCGCCCGTCATTGCCGCAACCACTGGTCGTCGCCTCCTCGGTGGTCGTCTCCGAGTCACTACAGCCAAGTACCCGACAATCGCACTTTCTCGCCCTATACGCCGACTAGGAACATCAACGCCGACAGTGCTCCACCAAGATCCAGCCGATCCCCGTCTCCGCAAGGTCGTAGGTCCCGTTCGCCTCTCGTTCACCGCTCTTCGTCCCCTTCTGCAACCGGTCGCTTCGCTTCGGGAAACTAGGCGGTGCAGCTCCCGGAGGTGAAGCTGCAACTCCGACCCGGCCCACAAATCCTCTATTGACCCTGCCTACATGTGGAAACCTGCTGGACATTGAAGTCGATGGCGTTCCTGTTAGATCTCTCGTTGATACAGGAGCGCAGCTTTCAGTTATGAGCGCTGCTCTCCGCCGCCGGCTCAAAAAGGTTCTGACCCCCGCCGTACCGTGCACCGTGCGAGTCGCCGATGGGAGTACGTCACCTGTCCTTGGAATGTGCACAGCACGTGTGACCATTGGGGGCCATTATACCGTTGTTCTATTTATCGTCCTTGAACACTGCCCACACGACCTAATTCTCGGCCTCGACTTCCTTTCGAAACACTCTGCCCAAATTGACTGCTCCGCAGGTGTTGTACAGTTGGACCTGCCGCTTCCTGCCGACGCAACCACTTGTGCTCCACACCGCTTATGTGCTGCTGAATTTGCAAGGCTGTCTCCACAGGCTGCTACAAATGTCCTGCTGACGCCCTGTCCTCCCGTACCTGATGGCGAGTACGTCCTGTCGCCGCTTACTGACGTGGTTTTGTCGCGTAATATTGCCCTACCGAGCACCTTAATTCGGATCCGCGAAAACTGCGCTCGCGTGCCCATCCTCAATTTTGGGTTCTCGTCACATGTTTTGCCACACGGTATCGCCATAGCGCATATCACTCCTTTGGAAGAATTTCAGATTTCTTTTTTGACCTCTGAATCCTTCCTCAGTACGAACGGACCTTTGTCATCCACTCCTTCGTACTCGACGCCTGCGGACGATGTTTCTAAGATGATCGCCCCCGACCTTCCTTCCGAGCAAACAACAGCTCTTCGTCATCTCCTGTCATCTTATCGGGACATCTTTGATTTGGACGACCGTCCACTTGGCCAGACATCTGTTGTCACGCATCGCATCAACACCGGTGACGCCAGCCCCATTCATAGGCGGCCATATCGTGTCTCGGCAACAGAAAGGGCCATCATACAGAAAGAAGTAGACAGGATGATGGACAAGGACATCATTGAACCCTCCAGTAGCCCGTGGGCATCACCGGTTGTCTTAGTAAAGAAAAAAGATAACTCGTGGCGCTTCTGCGTTGACTACCGTCACCTCAACCGGATAACAAAGAAGGATGTTTATCCCTTGCCTCGCATTGATGACGCTCTTGACTGCCTTCACGGATCCCAATACTTTTCATCAATTGACCTCCGCTCCGGCTATTGGCAGATTAGCGTCGATGAGATGGACCGCGAGAAAACCGCCTTTGTCACACCGGACGGTCTGTACCAATTTAAAGTCATGCCCTTTGGATTATGCAATGCGCCAGCTACATTCGAGCGCATGATGGACTCTCTCTTGCGCGGCTTGAAGTGGTCTACATGCCTGTGTTACCTCGACGATGTGATTGTGTTTTCGCCGAACTTTGAGAGCCACCTGCGGCGCCTCACAACCATACTCTCCGTGTTTCGCAGGGCTGGCCTTCAGCTAAACTCCTCCAAGTGCCATTTCGGTCGCCGTGAAATTAACATGCTTGGTCATCTCGTCAACGCCGCCGGAATACAACCTGATCCACAGAAAGTTCACGCCGTGCGAAATTTTCCTGTACCTTGTTCAACGAACGATGTCCGTAGTTTTCTGGGCTTATGCTCTTATTTTCGGCGATTTGTGAAAAATTTTGCGGACATCGCTCACCCTCTCACTGACCTTCTTAAGAAAGACGCCTCTTTCTCTTGGGGACCGCTACAGGAGAAAGCCTTCTCTACCCTGATTGAGCGGCTTACCACTTCCCCGATTCTCTCCCACTTTGACCCTTCTGCGCCCACTGAAGTACGAACTGACGCGAGTGGTCATGGCATCGGCGCCGTCCTCGCTCAGCGTCAACAGGGCCAAGACCGTGTCATCGCTTACGCTAGCCGCCGCCTTTCCACGCCCGAGCGAAATTACTCCATTACTGAGAGAGAATGTCTCGCGCTCGTATGGGCGGTCGCGAAATTTCGCCCGTACCTTTTCGGTCGGAGCTTCTGCGTTGTCACCGACCATCACGCCCTCTGCTGGCTCTCCTCTTTGAAGGACCCAACTGGACGACTTGCACGTTGGGCATTGCGCCTACAAGAATATACATTTTCTATTATATATAAGTCAGGACGCCTGCATAAAGACGCTGACTGCCTGTCCCGCAATCCCGTGGATCAACCGGACGATACCGATGCAGACTCGGACATCAGTATTCTGTCCCTCTCCGGCTTCCTCCACATTGGCGACGAGCAGCGCAAGGATCCTGTTCTTCGAACACTTATGGACCGCCTAAGCTCCTCGCCCAATGACCCGTCCCTTCGGATGTTCACCTTGCGCGATGGAACTTTATACCGTCGTAGCGTTCGTCCTGACGGCCCGGAGCTCCTCCTAGTCGTCCCCAAGCACCTTCGACTCACCGTGCTCCAGCAACTTCATGACGCTCCTACTGCTGGACATCTGGGCGTCACTCGTACTTACGACCACCTGCGGCGCCGCTTCTTCTGGCCTGGCATTTATCGCTCTGTGCGCCGTTATGTCGCTTCTTGCGACCTGTGTCAGCGCCGGAAGACGCCTGCTATGCCTCCCGCTGGTTTGCTTCAACCCATTGATATACCTACAGAGCCCTTCTTCCGTGTGGGCCTCGACCTCCTTGGTCCGTTTCCAATTTCCATCAAAGGAAACAAATGGATTGCTGTAGCAACCGATTATGCCACTAGATATGCCATCGCACGAGCCCTGCCAACCAGCTGCGCTACAGATGTCGCCGACTTCTTACTAAAAGACGTCATCCTGCACCACGGCGCCCCTCGCCAGTTGCTGACGGATCGCGGCCGCTACTTTCTATCGAAGGTCGTTGATGATCTGCTCCGCTCCTGTTCTACAGAACATCGGATTGCTACCGCGTACCACCCTCAAACGAACGGCCTCACCGAGCGACTCAACCGCACACTCACTGAAATGCTCGCCATGTACGTCTCCAACGATCACCGCGACTGGGACGTCGCTTTACCATACGTCACTTTCGCATACAACTCGTCCCGTCACGACACTGCCGGATTTTCACCATTTTTCCTTTTGTACGGCCGCGACCCCACCTTGCCTTTTGACACGTTGCTACCTTCCGCAGTACAGTCACCCAGCACTGCTTACGCTCGCGAGGCTATTGACTTAGCCGCCCAGGCCCGAGATGTCGCCCGTCATCGCCTCACAGTCTCGCAAGCTTCTCAAAAGCGACGCTACGACCTTCGGCACCGAGACCACCATTTTTCACCTGGTTCCCTTGTCCTTCTCTGGACGCCTTCACGTCGTGTCGGCTTGTCGGAAAAATTACTGTCCCGTTTTTCTGGTCCGTACCAGATCTTACGCCAACTGTCCGACGTGACCTACGAGATCGCCCCACTCGGTCAGCCTTCCGTGCCTCCCAACTTAACCAGTGATGTTGTTCACGTCACCAGGCTCAAGCCCTATGTCCCCCCAATAAGTGAGGCTGTTTAACTTGCACCGGGACGGAGCTCCCCCACCGGGAGGGTGATGTTACGGTGAAGTGAAGGAAGACGTTGAGTTGGACTAGAGAAAGACGAAGTCTGGCGGTTGCCTGAACGCCATATCCATCATTTGTAAATATAAGTTATTTTACACTCGTGGGCCTGCTTTCTTCCCGCAACAATATATATATAGTCATTTGGTAGACCATCGCACGCGACATGCGAAGGTTGTGGGTTCGGTTCCCACCTGCGGCAAGTTGTTCTTTCATCCACTTCAATTTCCATTAATTTATGATTACTTTATTTCATTTCTTAAGCACATGCAATTTCCCCTATCTTGTACTTGGTGTCAGTGTTTGTTGGCTTCTCATTATATGACTATATATATATATATATATATATATATATATATATATATATATATATATATATATATATATGTTGACACGAATGGAAGCCAGCAACAAAAGTACCTTTATGTGGCAAGAAGCGTATATATATATATATATATATATATATATATATATATATATAGAGAGAGAGAGAGAGAGAGAGAGAGAGAGAGAGAGCGCACCGAATGACTGCGACGATAGCCACGTCTGGTCCTTATATATCAGTGGCCAGTTCGGCTGGTCCTGGCGCTTGCATTCTATTGGTAAGCGAGCCTTGCACGATATAGACTGTACGTAGGAAAGCATGCCATCAAAACCCACCGAAGACGCCAGCTATTGCTGAAGCCTAAGGGCCTTTACTTAAATTCATTCATTCATTCATTCATTCATTCATTCATTCATTCATTCATTCATTCATTCATTCATTCATTCATTCATTCATTCATTCATTCATTCTTCTCCATTGCACTTGTTGCCCTGCCGTACTACTGTACGAAAACGCGCTCACCCCGTACACTGTATCTGCGTGTGCAGAGCGCAAGGGTGCAGTGCATGACCGGGACGGCCACGACAAACTTGTGATCTGCGCGATTTAGCCAGCAACACGTCCCTGTTAAAGAATGCGACATTCTAATTAGGTCGCTTCTTGTTTCTTATTCCCTCAGGTCGTGCGTAAGATGCTCTCCGCACCCTTTACCAGTGAGGACAGTCGTTTGTCAGTGGGTCTGTCAGCCACGGGTACTGCAAACGCGTGACGACCTTCACTCTCTTCCTTCTGTGCCTTTGCCCTTCCCCAAGACGCAGTCAAGGGCCGCTGAATATAGCTCATCTTCCTCTCCAGAACCACTCTATCTAAACACTGAGAAGACGTGGCGTTTGCAAGATATGTACAGTTTAACGTGCGAAAGCCACGCCAAAGATACGAAACAGTGAAAGCCTTCCGCGAAATAATTTTGGCCACACAAGGTTTTTTTTTTCAACGAGTGCCCGAACACGGTAGACGGGTGGTTTTGCATCCATCACCAATCGGGAAGCAACCGAGGCCGACCTCGTGTCCAGGAGCAGCTTGCCGTGGCCACTGAGGCACCACGGCGATGTACGCCAGTGGCTTCACATCCGCGTATGCACAGCAAAAGTGGCTCCCACGCGCTTTCCGCTTCACGTTTGTTATCGTTCAAACGGCGCCGCCGACGAGCCACCACAGAACGTTCCGCACAACCCATCACGCTTCCGACTCTAGCTAGCTCCGTTCTCGTAAACATTACCAGCTTACCTAATGACCGTCCAAATGAATGGGCTGCACCGCCAGAAGCACACTTATTTGCCCACTTGCTTTGCAGGTAGCCCAGCAGGTCTGTCATTTTCTGCGGCCAGTTGAAACACTGGCCATCCGTTCAGTAAACCACACATTGGGGCTAAGTCAGCGTGCATCCATCGTTACTTATAGTGTGCAGCCATCGTTAAATTGGGCAGGTTAGTGTGCACATCCATGTAGGTGGTCGCTGAGACTAAACGTATAGTGCTAGTTGAAAGAGGTCCCGGGGCTGAATTCGCAAAGCCGTTCACTCGTAAGCGGTTCTTTTCATTGATCATCCGGACCTCGCCAATGATATGTCCAGCATCAGCATTTGCTGAAATTTTCTATTACGAACAATTTTATCGTAAGACGTTTTTGTGAATACGGGCCACATGGAATAACTTCCAACTCAAGACATCGGTGCCAACTCAGACACGCATGTATGGGTGCAGGCCTGCTTTTCAACTGAATATTTAACCGAAGATATCGGTCCGTTATACAGCAATGACAAGAATTTGTAATGGTCCATTACACTGTTGCACACAGATACTGCGAATTTCTTCCATGCCGACACACCAAAGGGCTTCTGACGGTACAGACGTTCCTACAAAACTCACTAGAGGGAAATGTGCCGCTGGTGTCTACGGGGGCTACAAGTACAGCGCTTCAGTCAGCATCGGAATGATATATAATATTTTGCCCTTTTGGGTTGAGACGATCTTGCGGATTTACAAATTTATAATTCCCAACAAAATGTCGCTTTATAAATGCACCAATGTGCAATGAATTTTCATGTGTGCAGATACGTTCTAATTCTTCATGCGTTTAGAAATGTTATATGATCGCTTGGAAGAAAAAAAGAAAGAAGCAATACCTCAACAAGAACGTCTCAAGCAACAAGCGGGAAGGTTAGACAATGCGTGTACAGAGGCCAGGACACTTCTCTAAAACGCACTCCTTACGCGAAAGAAGCTGCCGCAGCATTAGACGATCAAAAGTTCAAGAGGTAAGAAGGGATATCCTAAATGTAGCTGTGCGTGGTCACGTCCAGCTGGTTTCGTGCTAAGTGTCTTGATCTCCGTACCATACTAAACAATCCCATGATGACTGAACAGTAGCAGCACCACAGTTCTCTATAGTAATTTTATTAAGAAACTACATGACTGACGCAACCATTTTCGCATCGTTGTAGATAAAACGCTTGCAGTATCTACCCAGTTAGCTTACGTCGATATTTACGCACCAACGTACGCCCATGCAAGGAATCTCAACAGTCGTACTGCAACCGCCGCGGTAGCACGGTGACTATGGCTTTTTGCCATGCTGAGCGCGAGCTCACAGGTTGGATCCCCGCCTTGACGGTGGCCTTCCGCTGGGGGCGGAATGCAAACACACTCATGTACCGTGCATTGGGTGCACGGTAAACACGACTAGGCTGGCCTAAATATTCCAGAGCCACCCCCCGCCCCCTCGTATATAGCGCGTGCCTCATTATCAGATCCTGATTTTGGTCACGTACAAACCCAGAATTTAGTTACGACAATCCTACTGCACACGCGCTCCAAGATATAGATCAAGGACCAATATAGTTCATTCTGGTAAAAGAAAGACGGGGACAAGGATCGAAGAGGGACGTTCGCACGCACGATGTCCTGTCATCCTCTTCGAGTACGAACAACTCTGGTACAACCCCTTCTTCCCCTCGCTCGCCTCGGTTCTACTCAGCGTCAGCGTCCCCGTTTGGCGCTGCGTGTACAAAGTCACGACGTGACGCGAATTTTCGTCGTCCGATCTCAGTCCGCCGCTCGGGGGGCACGCTGTCGTATGCTATATGGACAACCAGACATCGTCGTTGCATCCAAGATGCCTAAACCCTTGCGCAGAGTCCTCTGGAATTCCCGAAGTGCGCACACGCTACGCTGACCTTCCTCCATTGCCGCAAACGAGATACGTCGGGTGTCGGGCGATGCTACGCGTGCTCCAGGGTCCGGGCAAGCCTATATCTGGCGGCGCAGAGGAGCGCTACGCGTTCTCTTTATTTGTTTTTTTTTTCCTCTCCTTTCTCAGTCGCCTTCGCATATATCAAAGAGCGCGTGCCACTGGAGCGATCGAAGCAGTGGCGGCCGTCCTTGAGCGACGAAGCCGTCTGCGCGTCGTCAAGGTGACCCAGTTGGCCACGAGGCTGTACCCGCGTGTGCCGAACTGATTTTTCCATCGCACGCGCCGCGACTGCCATATTGCGCGCCTACGCCGCGAAGTAATGTATACGCAGTCCCTCCAGCTCCTGGCGGCGGCGACAACCTTGCGTGGATTCCTCGATGTGCACTTATTTCCTCCTCTGAATTGCGATGATGGCTTTCGGGAGCTCTTCGCAAAAAAAGAAGACAGAAAGAGTTTATGTCCAAGTCTCTTGCCAACGGCGGGCGTGTCCCGGTGATCGCGGATCGCTGTTGCGTGCAATCTGCGGATCGGAGAGTCGATGCACGAGCGTCGATAAGCGAACGGTTTCCCTCGTTTTGCTCAGGAATGCACAGGGTGCTCAATATGAAAGAGATCGACCAATCTGAGACTGTCTGAGAAATTCTTACACAGAGAACAACGAAAGGGGGGAAGCCTCGCCTGCTCAAAGCAGCGTTCTCGTGTCGGAGAACCCGCATCGTAGTAACATCTTATTTTAGTAGTAACTTCTTATTTTCAACGTGGAAACGACGTAAATTGACACTTTTCACCAAAGTGTTAGCTTTCCCTTGCATTATGATCCACTCCGTGCTAACGGTTGGTCCACTTCGGTGAAGCACGAGCTCAAATCAGAAGCCGGTTTGAATCCCAATTATTTGGTGATGGAACTTCGTCCGTTGTTACTTTCAGAACGTCATGACGCAACCGTCACCTGACTCGCCTGATTCTACGTCATACCGAAAACGGCGAGAGTTTCGTTATTTGGCATACAAGGATTTGATATTATTATTGCAGCGAGCTACGTATACTTAGAGGTGCGTTTTGCTCCAGTACCAGCTATTGCCTCATAACACCTTGGTCTTAGAAAGCAATGAACTTCTATCCCCACGATTTAGCTGTTCTGCTTAAAATAGACTTCGTCTATCATTCAATCAAATTATGCTAATAGACGTGCAAAGCGCAGTGCGTTCCAAAATCGCGGTGCATAAGGTTCACACCCGTTTATTCAACAAGGTACTAAATTCGCCTCGACAAGCGCGTACCGGAATGACTTCAGCGAGCCGAAGACGCCCCTGAAATATGTGCCTGAGCAAACTTTGGCGGCTATGTTCTTTTCCAGTAAGTTCTGATCGAACCTATCATCAATACCACCTGTCCTCTTTGATGCATTTCTGTATGCCAGCTGGACTCCGCCGAAGAGAGGCCACTCTGCTTTATCGCTTATGGCTAGGAGTGGCAATTACGAAATCTTACTCATTTCGCATTGGAATGGCCGACAACGCTTTCTGCAATGCCTGTCTTTGCGAGGAGACGCTAGAACACATTCTCTGCGACTGTCCTGAATATAATGTCCAGAGACAGTCCCTGGCGTCCGTTCTAGCGCACCTTGACAATAGATCGATTTATCAATTGAAACGATTTTCACATATCGCCGACAGAAGACATCGCCGCTGAAGGCGACGAAGGGACTACTTCGGTTTTTGAAACAGATGGGCTTGGATAAGCGGATGTCGCAGTGATAACACGTACCACGCAAGAGTGACGGACTGTAACTGACTATGTGTGTGCTGTGCTATGTGCTCTCTCTGTCCTCCCCATCTTTCATCCACCCCATCCCGCTCCCACGTGTAGGGTAGCTAACCGGCTGAGCTACACTGGTTAACCTCCCTGCCTTTCCTTCTCCACTCTTTCCTTCCTTCCTTCTCTTCACGCTATACTACTTTCAGCAGGTCTACGTATAAGCAGCAAAGGAAGATAAGAGAATCACGACGTAACAGTTACTGTGGATTTTAAGTAAGCAATATTTAGGTTCGCATGGTTATTCGTTTCGCTGACTTCGTTGCGTGATTATCTACGTTACGTACACACAATAGTGTGAACACTCCGCAAAGTCGTAAAGCGTTCCCCGTCGCTGTAAAGGTGAAAAAAGTAAGAGGTAGCTCGATAGTGTTTTTTATATTTATTAATTTATGTATTTATTTATTTATTTGTTTGTTTGTTTGTTTTCTTGTTTCTTTGTTTGTTTGTTTGTTTACCACCTTCTCTTTAGCGAAATATGACAAACGGATAATCTGTGTGGATGTCACATGGGTAACACATTACTGCAAGCATAGCATATACAGGGCGTCCAAGCTAAATTCAGCCAGAGTTTACAAATATGGGAATCCCACGTAGCTGCACAAAAACAAGGTACCAAGTTGGAAAACTACTGCACATGCGGTGACAATCATCGAATCTTCGAACGAATCACTGTGACGGAAGTCCAGCGCCAGGTCCAGGTGCCATTCGCTCGTTTTGTCCAGTCGGAAAATAACCACGCTCAATGTATATTGCTTTTGCACAGCGCAAGCTGCCTTTGCTGCAATGCCAGAGCCTGGCATCGGCTCCGACGCAGTGGCAAACGATGCTCCCGCTGTCCAGTCAACACCAGTCGGCCAACCAGTCGACACACTGGTTTGCCGCAAGCGCTCGCCCTGCCGCCTCCTTCCTTCTCTCTCACTCTGTGGCTAACAACAGAAACACATCGAATTCTATTCTTCGAATGGTCAATGGCTGCGCCGACGATTCGCGATACTTCGAAAGGATAACCGATTGCCATAAGCCGTGCTCCAATCAACCGTGCCCGAGCTTGTCCATTCCTGCTTCCAGTCGTTGCACGCTTATCCGATGAAAGCACCGGTCGCGCCTCTCGCGAACAAACTAGAGACAGCACTGCCCTTCTGGCGCTCCGGGTGGGAGGCCCAGAGATCGATTCGTGTATTCTCTCGTATCCCTCTATCTCTGTGCCATCTCCCGACCGGGGCACTGTAATGGATCGTGCGAGTCGGCGACCGGGCTCTCCTAACCTGCTCCGAGAGGCGGACGCGAGAACTCGTATCGCCTGCACGACGTCCGTTGATCGCACACATGCGCCGCGCACTCTTTCGCGCACGGCGCGAAGAGCGATTCGTGTTGAGCGCGTGGACGTGCACGGTGGCGCCATCTTCCGGGAGCGCGGAGCTGACACGTGCGATGAGGGATAACACGGTGCGCTCCTCATAGACAAGAACGGCACCGAGAGCGGCGCTGCTGCGCCGGCGTTGAGAGCGCCGCATGCGGAGCAAAATTCTATTAGCCGGTGGTACCCCTCTCCCATCTCTCGTTCGCGCCGCCTTGATTGCCTCCTGCACTGCGCGTGTTTGGGCACGTTTCGCGCCGCGCGCGGTGTGTGCGCGTGGACATTTCCTTCGATGGGCGGTGTACAGTCTCTCTAACATTTAGGGGAAAACTCGAAGCGCATTGCATCGCGATGCGGCGAGCGCTTGAGTCAGGCGGCGGCAGCAGCTCGCAGAGATGCTCGAGGGGCGGGATCTTGAACGGCGTCGTCTGCTACGGCGGCTCACGCTGGCCGCATTGTCGAGAAACGTTCTACTGTCAGGTGCAGGGCGCTGATCACATCGTTACTGCGTGAAATGAGCCGGTATTCTTTGCTAAGCGTTGCGCGACGCCCACTGATACGCCTCGAATGTAAGTTCATCGCTGCATGGCAGGCATAGACGACGTACTGATTCCATACATTCTTGACGGCCCGTTTCTGGAAGGCGACTATATATTCTAACGCGATAGGACGCCGATCCACACTGCTCGTGCTGTGCAAGAACTGCTAGAAGAGCGCGCAGTCACTCTCTTGGAGCGGCCGCCTCAATCCCCGGGCGCCAACATCATTTAAAATGTCTGGGGCTCGTTGAAAGTATCTCTGGCGAAACATCCCCTCTATCAGTCGCTCGAGGATAGGCTTCGATCCACCATCGTCAGTGACTGAGACGTGCAGCGAATGAACACATCCCTGATCAAGTCATTCTACACTTCACTGCCTTCCAGGATGAGCGCTGTCATCGCTGCCGCTGGGGACATGACGAGATACTAACTGAAGTTCCGAGCGTGACGTGTCCAATTCGCCACCGGCGGGCAGGGTCTGTCTGGTGTAGCGAATGATTATCGAGAAAAATCACTTCCAGCTCATTGTCTGAACCTAAAACGTTCATTTAATCGTGTCCGTTTTTTTCATCGTGTTCGACTCCCATTGTTGAGTGCTTTGTTTTCCTTTCGAGTCAAACAAAGACTGAGCACGTTGCGCGCACATCTTGGTGCCTTTTGTCGCTGCTCATTACGGTAGCACACACAGTGAAGAAATATACGTGCACACGCTCAGTACTCCGGCCTTTCGAAAGAACAAATGAACCATGTTGTCAAAAAAAGTTTGTGGAACTCCATTATCGCCAATGAAGGATCAGAGTGTGGCGACGCACAACGTTTAGTAAAGAATATCAGCTCAGTTCCCGCAGTACCGATGAAATCGATGCACTGCCCCTGACAGTACCACGCTTCCCGAAAATGCGGCCAGCGCGCGCCGCCGTAGCAGACGACGCAGATCACGACACTGCCCCTCAAGCGTGTGCGCCTGCTCGAGCTGCTGCCGCCGCACGACTCCATTGCTTGCCGCATCGCGACGCAATACGTTCCGAGTTTTCCCCTTAGTGTGAAACAAACTGCACACGCTATATTTGCCTTTAAGAAGATCGGTACGCTTGACGATTATTTTTATGGCTGCAATGCGGCGAAAGGGCAGCGTCTGCTTAACCATGTAAGGGACGCTGAGGAGGTAATTGGAAACGACATCGTATGTGCCGCCGGAAAAATCGTCAGCACATACGATGCGGCACATACATACGGCACCTACGAGCTAAAGTCATTTTTGCAGTTTCTCACATTATGTTTGCTACAAATCCGTGTTGTCTCTGATGGCGACAACGGACTTCTATCGACACTGTGCGGAAATAAACAAGATATATCGCTGCATAGCACAAGTACGACATGCGCACACAACTTTAACTAGTACGTCCCCTACAATATGGAATAGAGGCAGCAATGTAGACAGCTTGGTCATTTTTTAACAGTACTCAAGAGACGGAAGTTGAAAGTATTATTAATCATTCCTGCTTCAGCAATGCCGGTGCGACCAAGACGCGGGTGTGTATCGTCCAGTAACCCGATCAATCGGTGCGGTGGTGAAGCGGGAATGAACTCCGGTCATGTTCAATGCATCATGCACATATTCAATTTCTCGGCACGCGTGAACTTCGGCCACTGCTAGCGCATACAACAGACGTGGTTTCCATTCTTAGACAGCGCACACACAAACGAAACACGAGAAAGAAGACAGGACAAGCGCTCGTTTAACTTAAAGTTTTTATATGAATAAAAGGATTATGTACCGAGTAATTATTAATTTCACGTGGGTTACATATAGAAACCGTCATACACTCAGGAGGGATCAATGAACGAGCTCGCTTCGTTTGCCAGATGTTTACTTCGCTCGGCGCACCGCAGTAATCCATGTCTGTCGTCTGCTTCTTTCGTACCATTTTCTTGTGAATCGGCAGAATTTCACTGGTGGCATCAACCTTTTCATGTTTACATTGCTGTCGTGACAGTTAACAACACAATAATAATTTCCGGTCATCTTAAGAGGTGCCGTCGCAAACAAGAGACGTTTCGCGCGCAGCGCGAACTGAACGCGGGCGCGACCGCGAAGGGAAGCGGCGACGGAAACCCCCGCTGGAGATGAAATCGCTCCGCCAGGGGAAAAACGAGCGCTGGCGTCTAGGATGAAACTTGGCGTGCGGTCGTGTATAGGTTTGGCTAGAGTTACTGCATATGCAAATTATTGCACGTACAGTAACTCTAAGTTTGTTTCCTGGCACTCAAAGAAAACACCGCGCCGTCACCCTCCTTGACATCGCTATACCGGGTGTTTCAGCGAACGCTTTCAATTTTTTTTTAAATTTTAATGCTGCCTGGGGCAGACAGCACAGTTCTAGTCCACGTATTTGTCTACTCCAAGAAGTGCACATGCACAAAATGCTGAAATCTACAAACGACTAATTAGTAAAAATTCACTAATTACGTTTTTAACTATTTACATTATGGCACATGTTCCAGTTTTCAAATTCCAGCCGGGGAGTTCGCAAGGCCGATCCACTTGGAGCGAATTCTCAGTATAGCGCCAGCCTCGAGATATTAATTCCCGAACTTTGCGGAGAAACGCATTGACGTTCGAGTTGCTTTGGTGCTTCAATGCATAAAACGACCTTTTGTTAAGAAAGTAAGTGGAACGACAGTGCATTTTTACCGCACACAATTATCTTCAAGTGGATATGCCTTGCAGCCTCAGCCGCCAGAGTTTGTAAATTGCAACATGTGTCATAAGGTACTTGGTTAAAAAAACATAATTAGTGAATGTTCGTTAATTTGTCGATTGTGTATTTCAATTTTTATGCAAGTAATATCCGCGTCATCGAGTAGACCGAACTCACGGACTAGAATTGTGCAATCTCCCACAGACAATTTCAAAAAAAAATTTTTTTTGAAAGTATTGGTAGAAACATCCTGTATGTGCATTGACAACAAGAAAAACTTGGTAACTGTCAGAACTAAAAGCTTTAGGCCAATGCTCCGAAAGAACATCCGCGTTGAAGGCCTTACTCGCGCTGGTAAGGTTCTTGCGTTCCACGGGGCTTCACGACAGACTCTAAGAATGCCGTCCCTTACCGCTCTGTAGTGTACGCGCTTTGTTCGTGCTTGTCTCCCTTTCTATCTCCCCCTTCTACTATGTTTCTCTTTTTAACCCTCTTAACCCTTCCCCCTGCGCAGGGTAGCCAACCGGAACTACCTCTGGTTAACCTCCCTGCCTTTCCCTGCATTATTTTCTCTCTCTCTCTCTTGGTAACTGCCACATAAATGAGTGCTTCTGGGCAAACCGCAAACGCAGATCGCTTTACACACGCCAAGTGTTAACAAAATATAGTGAACTGCCACTGCGTGCTGTCGTAGCAAAGGAGTCCGCGGAGCCGCGTTATTTGCGTGGAACAGTTGATCCAATAGATTTTTGTTCTACGTTGTCTGTACGACTGGAACCATTGTCGTCTCACTGCAGCGATCGCGGGGATTATGAACGAGTTTGCGAGTACGCATTGATGCCATTGCGGGATATTTTCATTTCGCAGCGAGATATGCAGGACATTTTCGCATCGCTCGGAGCGGTATAGTGCCTCTGTGTTTCCTTTCCTTTCTTGTTTCCTTTTTTTTTTAGTTCGAACAAATCTTTTAAGAATCGCGTGTGAAAAATGATGCGATTCGGTCAGTTTAGGTGAATTATATGAATAGTCTTACATTACTCGACAAGTTGTAATGGTCTGGTAGCTAATGCAAGAGATGCAGTAATAAACGTTTAAAATTATGTACTCGCTGAAATTGCTAACTTGAAATCAAGACATAATAAAGTTATATCAGCCTAGCAGCAATCTTGTTACTATAGAATCCAGATGCGCTGCCAATATGTGCTAGAATATGCATTGACGTTGCAGTTATCATCGTCCCGAACTGTTAACAGAATCGCCACTGTATTTCGTACCACAATTTGAAGAGGCAGATCCCAAGTTTCCACTAGATTTTGGATTTCCGCTAAGCGGCATGACTAGACCACATGCTCATTTTCACAGTTTGAGCATGTGACAAAAAGTGAACAAAGAAGAAGCTAAATAGTTAATCTCCTATGTTGTAACTTCCTGAACACTGTGTTTAGCCGCGCAAGTAATGTCAATTTCTTCCAATAAGCCATATGAACAGGCCGAAGTGTGCATTCTTTTAAGGCTTTTCTAACCAAAAATACATAAACAAAGCGCAGCAGATCGCAAACGCACCTGAAGTTAAGCCTTTTACACGGTTTCACGCCCGATAAACGGCGAAAACGACACAATAAACCGCCGATAGGGCGGTGCAGTGTTCTGTCCGCGTTTGTCCCGTTTACAACGTTTTCTTTTTGGCAAAATGCGAAAACGCCCTTGCACTTAGATTTCGATGCACGTAGAAGAACCCCAGGTGGTGCGAATTTTCCATAGTCCCGCAGTGGGGCGTGCCTCATAATCAGATTGTGATTTTGTCACGTAAAACCCCATTATCTAATTTTTAGCTTTCTTAGCGTTTTCTTTTTTTCGCTTTTTTTTTAAGTCATGCATCGCGCCTTGAGCTTTAGGTTGCAGCATATGAGCATTTGTGGAGAAAAAAGCAAGCGTTGCTGATTCAACGTTTCCGGAGTTGTTCGAATATACTTTCGCTCTTCAGCTAGACTTCGTCAACAGCGAGGGCACGCGAGAGCCCTTCGCGAGGATTCATTGTTTTTTTTTTTTTTTTAAGCCAAGCTTCGTGAACCTCGCCGGTTTTCGCGTGACCGTGGGCGCTGCGGCCTGGCTGTTCTCTTGCCGAATAGGCCAGCCAATCACAGCGGAGCACGCGAGCCGCGGGCGCGCAGCTGCGTTTCTTGCAGCAGCACCAGAAGGCAGCCGAGGAAAGACAGGCAAAAAAAAAAAAAAGAAACAGTAAATGGGAAGAGAAGTGCGGCCACAATGAAACACAGAGCGCTGTGGGGATACGATAGGCACGGGTTGTTCCGGGGTATGTGGAAATGTGTGATGGTTCCACGAATTACTTTTGGAAATGCGGTTGTTTGCGTGAAATCACGGGTACAATCAGGACTCGACGGCAGCCAAAGGTCAGTGGGACGCCTGGAAGACTGCAAATGAAGCTGTGCAGGGCAATATGAGCTGGACAAGTTTTGAAGTGAGAGAAGCTCACAGTATAAGATTGATAATGAAGAGTGAATGAGGAATGTGGAAGAAAGTAAATAGGCTGGGAGAGTTTTCAGGTATTCATAGAGGAAAAACATTGATTAACAGTGGAGGAAAAGAACTAGGAGGCTTACTAGCAAGTATGTGACCTGTATGCTGAGCAACATGGCAACAAAGAACGTCAAGCGGAATATCAGGAAGACTGAGATAATCGCATGGGCGGCGGCAGTGCAAAAGAAACCTGCTATCAGTAATTAAGAGTAAAAATGAAATCAGGAAAGAAAAAAATTTATGATAACGCAAAGGCAAGCTCTTTCCTTTTCGAAGCGAGATGAGGATTCGAATTGCGCTGCGTACGTGTACGCATGCTGCCTCAAAAACCATGATGAGTCCAAGGCGTCCGTCGTACTAGTCAGCCACTCTGCTTAAGAAAAGGATCGGTGTGTTTCGCGTGCGCCCGCGGTTGTCTGTGCGTGTGTGTACGTTCGTGCGTGTGGTTGTGTTTCGGCTCTCTATGCTCTCACACAAAGCTTCGCTGTATATAGATTGTAATTCATTGCATCTGCTGCATTATATTTTTCAGAGTTCTACTTGTTTGATTATTTACCATAAGGATGGTCCATTAACGTTTTTTTATAGAATAACGATTAATCATTCATCATTTAGCCTTTAATCGATGAATCGCTTTCGACGCAATGTTTTTGATCGATTAATGAATCGAAATATTTGCAGGGCATTTCAGAAAGTTTAAACACAGTTGTATACTTTCGTAGAAGTCTATATTAATGTTTGAGAGGTGGAACCAAGTTTGAAACACAAATGTATAACCTTTTGATAAAGAATAATGTTTAACTTCTTAAAGACTAAATATAGTTCTTACTATTGGCTTTTAAAAAGATAAACGACGTATATTGTACAATCGCACTTAGTGCATAATTAAATAATATACACGGTACTAGTTAATCCCTGTACAGTGCAGTTAAACAAGAAGTAGCAAAAAGGTTTGTGTGAAAGGTGAAGTTCAACTTAAATGGGGCAAGAATCTGCAACACGCACTGGGAAAAATAAAAGTAGTGGTTTAAGGATTTTAAGCCACATGCTCTTTTCTACACAGCGAAGGACTGTCAGTTGGCTGGGATGTTTGGGTGAACCCGACACCTTTTTTGAACGGCTACACAACAAGCATGCGAGAATAGGCTTCCGAACGCGATAGATTTGCGCCACACCGGTCAAACATGGAAAAACTATTAATCGAACAGACCTAATCGATTAAGTCAATTACGTGAAAGGGGGATATAGATCAATATTATAATCGTGTTGTGGGTACGTTTCATCGATTAATTAAAATCGATAATACCAAAACCTTAATTCACCATATGCGAGCCCCGAACCACCACGTCGCTGAGGCTTCCCTGGCGTTGCTGCCACATTCGTTCTCAGCGTGCTCCGCTACTGCCGACGTGGTCGGGGCGGTTGCTGTGCCCTCATGCCACGTCACGCGGACTGCAACGCCAATCTTTCGAGTACTGACATTCATCGCCAACAGAGGAACACAAGAGTTCAGCTAGACATTGACTTCCTAGTGAATTTAGTAGTTACTCCAGCACTACGAGCACTCAACTATAAAGGGAATTGGGATATTTTCTCGGCTTCGTGCTTGTTACATTACACGTTCTCGCTGCGTCCTTTTTCTACGTTTTTTCTCAGAATTTCCTAAGAATCATGAGAGAGAGAGAGAGATAGAAAGAGGTAATTCAAAAGAATGGGCAGGGATGTTAACCAGCAATGTGTCTGGTCGGCTACCCTACACTGCGGGGAGATGAATCGGGAATATAAAGAAGGTGGCATTTGTGTTTTTGTAAAAACAATGAAGGCAATAAGCCAAGAATTTCATTGTAAACAAAATGGCTAAGTTTAGACAAATATATCTACTGCACCCTTAATTCCAGTGCTTGGTAAATTGCCCTGATTGTAGCTCCCGTGGACAGCGTACCGCCAAATTTCAGTGTTGTAGTTTCTGTAGAACGCTATATGCCACAGGAATAATAGGACGCGCAATGTCTACTCTAGGTAGCGACATCCCCGAAGATGCAGCCAGTCAATGATGATGCATTTCAGCCTCCGCCTATAATAAGCGAACCACGCATTGCTTCAAGCGAGGAGCGTGTTCTCACGCTTGTAAGCTTAAATTTCTACGTGACGCTTGGTAATAATCAGCAGAGAAAAAAATACCAAGCAGAAAGGAACAAGATCATGCAATAATATAGTAGTAACGTAAGCATTTGCCTTCTTTTTTTAAGGAAAGAAAAAAAACGAAATATTCAATAGGTGTACGAGCAAGGCTTCATTACCGCAGTTACAATGGACTCAATGCAAGAAAGAAACAAATTGCATCCAACATCTCGAGTATTAATGTCACCCATCCCAATGTGAACGTCACTTGTGGCCGATGGTACCACATTCACTACTTCAGTCTAAAGGTAACATTGCGGGAACTTGCGTTGTGCATCGTTTGGAGATAGAAAAACACAGAAAAGGATTACAATCCATGTGTTTTTGTTTTTGCTTGACTACAAACCTATTTCCGCGTGGCGATCTTTTCACATAGTCCTGATGATCAGTGGGTGCGGTTTGTAGATGTTGACGCGTGTGGGATGGTGCTCCATCTGGATAGTAACCCGCCGCGGTGGCTTAGCGGCTATGGTGTCGCGCTGCTAAGCACGAGGTCGCGGGTGCGAATCGCGGCTGCCGCGGCCGCATATCGATGAGGCGAAGTGCGAAAACGCCCGTGTCACGTGCATTGCCGGCACGTTAAAGATCCCCAGGTGGTCTAAATCATTCCGAAGTCCCCCATTACGGTGTGCCTCATAATCAAATACTGGTTTTGGCGCGTAACACCCCAGAATTCAATTCCATCCGAATAGTAATTGACTTGAAACCGAGTAGCATCCTAATGGCTATGCTATCTTCCACACTTCAATGGGGCGTGTGACAGCACGCTACTCTAGCTACAAAAAGAAAGAGAAACGAACAGGACAGAGGAGGCTATCACTGCTTTCGAACGAGAAACCAGAACTTGACCGTTATACTATGATCACGACGTTAAATGGCCTTCTGTTTCATTGTAGACGATTACACCCGGTTTCGCAACATAGAATGAGCTGTAAAGAATGGTTAGTTTTCAGCAAGCAGAGCAAAGAAACTGTGGACTAATCTTTCACTCGGTACAGACTGCTAAGATCAGTGCAGCCGGAGTTAGCGAGTTTGCGAAACGCGTCTGCTAGCATGCTTTTCTGAACCTGGTCCCCGAAGAATCGCTGTGCCTATAAGTATGCTCCTCTGGTATCACTTCTCCGCCCGCAACGCAGTACCTCGTAAACACGACTGCGTGTGCAGGCGAAGTACCTTCAACGACGTAATATTACCGAGGAAGAAAATTCAGCGACGATTACGATACCCCCTAATGCAAAATTTGTGCGCAGCTCCATACGTGTTTTCATTTCTCGATATACTGAGGCGTCGCACCGATCACCGAATGACAGAATAGCGACGCTCGGCGCTATATATAGACCGGCCACAGAGCTGCCGCATCCCGGCAACTGCAGTTTATGCGTGCCATAGTCTGTACTGGAAAACGCTTTCGGCGAACGCTGTGCGCGATGAACTTTCGCGGATTCTTACTTTTTTTCCCCGGACGGCCGGCGCCGCCGCTGCCATGGTTGGATGGACTGTCCTCCTCGAACTCTCTTCGCTATCGCAGTCTTCTGTTCTTTCTCCTCACCCATTCGCCATACTCTCCTCCTCCGCTTTTCGCCTCATGCTTTCATTGTAGCCTCCTCTTCCGCTTTCCTCCTCGCCCCCTCTTCACTATTGCTTTCTTGCATTGCCCACTACGCACCCCCTTTCACTCTGTTACGCCGATGCTCAACGCAGGAACGGTGGCTTCAGAGCTACGCTCCAAAAAAACATCGCCCAAGAAAACGTTTATAATTACTGCACAAACAACCCGCGCAGGCGGCATCTAAGCCTAACATTCTTGAGGATACAGGGAGCCTGTCGATGAAGCTGTCCACACGCATAGGAGCCGACCTGACCCACCTCATTCGGCAGAGCGCTTTTCGTCCGCCAGTGAGCCATGATCGATGCGCGACGGGGCAACAAGGAAGGGGACGGGGGACAGCGAACAGAGAACTCGGCGGCGTTTCGACTTGATCCCAAGAGACTGCATCGATCAACCGAGGCGTTTCAATGGGTGTCATCCATTTCGCACAGTCCTGATGTGCACGCGGCTAACAGAGATGGGCGGCGGCGCGCGTTGGACGATGCGGACACCAAGAAGGGCGCATCAGCCGCTCCGTCCGTATAGTTGCTGGGCTCCGCTGAATGTGGGTCATTTGTTCGCGCATCCCATTAAGGCGCATTCTCCCAAGAGAGCCACGGGTGTTTACCAAAATGCTCGCAGCTGCTACCGATGAGACAGGAATGCAGGCCACTCCTATTGACCTAGTGCGTGCGTGTGTGTTCAATTGAGTTACTGTACAGGCTAAAGACAGCCTATGCAGTAAGTTTAGTCTTACTGACACACAACGGCACCTGGTGCAGTTCTTGCGTCAGCGATCAAAGGGTGGCATCAAGTATATTAATTTGAGTCGCTAGATACAAGCCAACGGCAGTATTTAAACCTTTGGCGCTGTAAGGCCACAGTGAAGACGGCTGCCTGTTGACATCTCAGTGACGCATCTGAGAGGAGAACTCGGATTCGAAAGAACGTTCACCTCACAGCGAAAAGGAGGGATAGAGGAATGTAAAAAAAATTGCGGTTAAAAACCAGATGCGCCATGGCCAGGCATCAAGCAATGGGGGCATAAACGCACATTCTGATGCCTGATCGACGTAGCGATTTGTCGCATATCCAAGAGCCGGTGCACAACAAGTTTACGACAGGTTTCGACATATTCCAACAGGTTTGGACAGTCCAAGCGACGATCTTTGAGAGCCGTCACATGTCGTATCGGAGGTAGCATCGAACGTCGCTTAGGCCATGCGTCTCCCGCGTTATCTGCATCCCTGCGTAGCTGCAAACAAAGTCGGTGACAACCCATAAGAATGAGTTGTCACATGCGCTGCTGTAGAACTTGACAATCATTTGTGTAGATAAGCCAGCCATCTACGTTAACTTTTCCGTGACGTTACAGAGGTAAGGTTTAGAGCGCTGAGGCACAGCGGCTATTTAATTGTGGAGTCTAGTGTCCCCGAACTACGCAGTCAACACGCAGCGTGTTCGCCGGCTACGGAATGATTTTGACGACTTGGGGTTCTTTACGTCTGCTCAACGCTCGCTAAGCAAGCTCATATTTCAGGGGCGTGACGTCGAGAGGGTGAGCGGACCGGTGTGGCATCGTGCGCGGGATGTCTCAGAAGCTGCGAGTTCATATCTTGTTCTCGTTCAACATACTATATCCTCTCGTTCACCTGTCTCGTGCTACGTACTAGTGAGTTATGACGTTCTGTACGCATATTTTCGGCTTTCGTGAATGACACCCCTGAAGTGTAGATATACAGTAAGCTTAATTGATGCCAAAACGTCAAATGGCCCATCGAGTGAAAAATGGCCAGCGTCTGTACCAGCGAAACGGCCCCTAAGCTCCCATTGGCTGCAACACCACGTCACGTGCACGCCTCGGTGGAGCAGAGCGGATGAAAGGGTACAACTTTTGGCTGGCCAGGTGCTGCTTGAGGGGAGAGGCATCGCCGCGATGCCAGGTCACCCTCGCTCTCGCAGACCCGTGTTATCCGCGCATTCCTTGTCCGCGCACGTTGTCGCCGGCGTTCTAACTTCACCTTGGTAATCGCTATAAAGAAATTTTATAAACAGCGAAGTCAGTACGAAAGAAGTAAGTTTGGCGGTAGTGAGTTTCGAACCTACAACCTCACGCTCACAGGCCTAGTGTCTTAACCTGTGGGTTAAACGAATGCCTCCTAGATAGCAGGCGTACGCAGTATGCTTTATGACAGCATGATATACTTGGACCGAAATTTCCATTGCCTGGGGTGACGAAAGCGACGACGTCAAAATCACCACCCCTTACTCGGGAGCGTCAACACTAGATTGTATGGCAGTCGGGCAAGGTAGCACGACATCGCGCATCGGAGTGCAGCGGCCTTGTGCTATCTACGAGGCCTTGTCCAAGCCTCTCAACGCTCTCGCTTGCCCGCGAGGGATTCAAAACTCGAAGGACCGCTCAGCGGCGTTCACTTCGACATTATTGATTCCGCACTCTTAACTAGTAAGAAGTGCGCAAGTGTCCTCGGATTTCTCTTCTCCTTTTATTTTTTGTATAGACCGCCAACTCCACGCCAAAGCGTTCTAACGAAAGTAAATCGCGCGACGATACCAGCGTTACGCCCACCCCGCATCACATACCCGCCAACGCCGCCAAAATGTTCCTCACGCAGCTGCCCCGCTATGAGAACAGCTCAATTCCCTCGTGTTTCTTTTCCATTCATCAGAGTCACTTGGTTTCCAGCGCGTCCGAATGGCCAGTCCGGTGCAGCGCGCGGCGTCGCCTGGTCTGCGCCGCTGTGGCGCGGTCAAGGTCTCGCGCACGCGCTCTCGTCGCCGCGCCACGCATCCATCACCGCATCGGGTGCACACTGCGGCACAAGCGAACGCTCGTAAACGCTCGCTACGCTAAGGGCGCCCACGGCGCAAAACGAGCCTCGCTATATTTGAGCGAGCACATTTGTACGAGCGCGCTCGTTTGTACAAACTAGGCACCGCGTGTGTGTGTGTGTGTGTGCATACGTTGGTGCGCATTGCGCAAACGTGAAGCGAGTGCACGCCTCGAAGGACACGCACGGAGGGAAAGCGCCGCGGGAAATTGTTTTCTGCACGTGGCCACCCGCCTGTATCGCTTCGGTCATTGTTTGTGGCTGGAAGGAAACGATTCCGTAGTTATGTTACAACACCTGATGGACGTAAATGCGTGCGAGCGTGCCTGCCTGCCTGTGCTGGCTGCGCGCG
This sequence comes from Dermacentor albipictus, assembly GCF_038994185.2. Lineage (NCBI taxonomy): Eukaryota > Metazoa > Arthropoda > Arachnida > Ixodida > Ixodidae > Dermacentor > Dermacentor albipictus. The sequence continues at coordinate 54,160,261 of NC_091822.1, forward strand.
GTTACTGCCAGGCGCGGGAGAGAAATAAACTGCGAGAGACGCTGTTGCGTGAGCGTGGGCAACGACATTTTGTCGGCGCCGCGGTGAGGTTGCGACGCCGACTCCATCTTCGAACATCCCAATGCACCAACGCTGGATATCCTCGTCCCGTGACGCAACCGATGCGCTGGCGAGGTCGTCGTTTGTCCTGCGTTTCTCTGGCCACACACGGGCGGTTTACAGTGCTCGTTGAGAATCCACTGAACCGAACACTATATAAGGTATGCCCCACTGTAGAAGTGCCGCGTTATGTAAGCAATCAGCGCGTTTCTAAATAAATGATCGACGCCACGTAAACAGCTTGATGCGTCTTACTCTGCGCTCTTCTTTACCATGCGCCATACGAGCCTGTGTGCTGCTCGTAAGTTTAAAACGCGGAATCCAATTACTACTCGAGTTTTCTCTTATATTCTCTCAGGGCCCGATCGCGGTGTCCCTCTCTTTGTCGGACAAACTGCCATTTCTGACAGGTCCCTTTTTTCTTTATGTGCCGCATCCAACAATAATGAACCAATACCACCCCCACCCCCCCACCCCCCACTACCTGCGCTACCTTCAGATCTATTGCGGGAGCGAACTAATAAAAGATGATTGAGTAACTTTCGGATTAATTGGTTGACTGGGTTTTATAAAGGGAGAGAGAGAACAAGGAAATGCAAGATCAGCCATATCGAATATCGGACGTCTACCCTGCTCAATAGGACGGGGTTGAGGAACTTAGAAATAAGGAAAAAGGAGAGTGGCCACCTGCACAGTGGTACGTAGAACACTCCCACTCCGTGGCATCTGCAAGCGTCTCCTTGGGTCCGCTAATTTTGTCAGTCATTAAGACGCGCGTAGCCTTCTGTGTTGATGGTGGGTGAGGCCATGCACCTGGGTTTAATAAAGCCTGAAACCAAAATACGGGCTGTGAGAGACCCCGCATAAAGTGGACGGCACCGAATCAGTTCTGGCTATACCTGGAATTCTTCAGTGTGCGCCTAATGGTACATGCCACGCTTATGCATTCCGCCTGCACCGGAATGCGGCCGCAGCTGCGGGGTATTCAGCCTGCGATGCAAGGGCACTGCCGCTAGACCACCTCGCCGGGCACAAAAAGAGTGGAGTGTGCCGTCATGACATGCACACATAGCTAGTGGGCAAGCTTTTTGTTGCCCGTTCTGGGGCCAAGGCAAATAATGACCGCGGGGCAGAGGCAGGTAAGCACATACGTGAGGGGGGATGGTGGGAGAGCACGAGAAAAATTTGCATTGTTTCAAACAGCTGTCATTGGCCCGGTAACGGTCCCTTTTCTAAGAAAATTACTGCAGAATGTCAGATAGGGGGCATACATCATTTGCCGTCGCGCACATATATATATGTATATATATCTTAGTAGTCATGCGTAGTCATAAGGCCTTCTTATATATACCCCCTTGAACCCCATGCACACTTATGGAGCGCATCGTGTCACGCGTTACACGGGTACAGACGGACGGACGCAGGGACAGATTTACGAGGGAAGCAGTCCTAGGAAACTTAGGCATTAAAAAAAGTCGCAGCTTCGCCCTAAAGGCTAAGGATCTATTGCGATAGCAAATTAGTAGACAGCTATACGAAATAACGATAGTAGATTTATTGGCCGTATAAGAGAGAGAGAGAGAGGAAGGAAGGAAGGAAAAGGAAGGAAAAAATTGGAGAAGGAAGGCAGGGAGGTTAACCAGTTTCGCTTAACCGGTTTGCTACCCTACACATGGGAGCGGGATGGGGGAGATGAAAGATGGGAGGAGAGAGAGAGCACATAACACAGCGAACACATCGTCAGTTACAGACCGTCACTCTTGCGCAGTACGCGATATCACTGTCACAGCCGCTTGTCCAAGCCCGTATCCTTCATAAACCGAAGTAGTCCCTTCGTCGCCTTCAGCTGCGATGTCTTCTGTCGGCGATGTGTGAAAATGGTTGCAACTGACAATGGTCTATTGTCCAGGTGCGCTAGAACAGATGCCATGGACTGTCTCTGAACATTATATTCAGGACAGAGAAAGAAAGAGAGAAACAGAGAGAGAGAGAAAGGCAAAGGAAAGACAGCGAGGTTAACCAAAGATAATATCCGGTAGGCTACACTGTACTGGGGGAGGGGCAAGGGGATGCGATAGGTGAGAGAGAGAAGTATTTAAAAAGAAAAAAAAGAAAAGAACTACACACACAAGCACGTATACACAAACTGTTTCTGTGGGCACTGTCACGCAGCCCGCAAAGGCGTTCCTAGTGTTATGCAGTGTCACCGTGCTATCCTGCGTCACACAGTGAAGTCACAATCTGTCAGAAAGTCCAGTGTCTTTTAAATACCGCAGCAGCGCCTTCATAGCCGATCGCACTGATGTTCGCGTAGGCCAGTTTCCAAGAGAGAGAGAGAGAAACTTTTATTTATAAACGATTTACGTGCAGTGGTCGGAGACCCTTTAGTCCAAGGCCCCGCTGGCCTCGGCCGCCCGCTTGACCTGTGTTATGAAGGACTGTTGTCCCACCAGGTCTGAGCTGGTTAGCTGTGCCTCCCATTGCTCCATTGTGTGGTGTGTTTCATCAAACGGGTGTGATTCACAATCCCAAGTAATGTGTTGTAGTGTTGGTATGCCTCCGCACCACGGGCAGTCGGGCCTGTAGCGAGTGGGGAACATGGCATTCTGTAATTTAAGGTGGGGGAATACCCCAGTCTGAATTTTGCGCCAGCTGGCGGCTTCCTCTCCACTGAGTTGTGGATGAGGGGGAGGGTACTTTTTTCTAGTTGCACGCTGATGAGCGAGAATCTCCCGGGCATTCGTTGGATTGGGCTCATTACAGTGGCTACCTGGGACCGTCCCAGTCGAGTCGGCCCGGTTAATAATACCTCGGGCTAGCGAATCGGCCAGTTCGTTCCCCTCAAGGCCTGTATGACCTGGACACCATAGGATCCGGTGATGATGGGCGAATTTCGTCGGTATTATTGAGTGACATGTTTTGGTCACGTGGCCCTTGAGAAAAAGGCGACATTCTTCTTGTGAATCTGTTATTATGGTGACGCTCTTTTGCGTGCGTTCCGCGTGAGCGAGGGCCATTGCCACGGCGAAAGTTTCGGCAGCAGCGGGAGTACCTGCCCTAACGGAAGCCGTAAATTGTTGCCGTGCTTTCGTGTCGATGATTGCCACTGCGTACCTCCTGATGTTCATTTGGGCATCACTGGCGTTCGAGTGCACGTTCGAATACGCGGCTGCGTCTGTGTATATTGTGTTGTACGTGGGATTATTTTCATACATTGTTCTAATATGTTGTACACGTGCTTTTCGCCTTGCTTTATTGTATTCAGGGTGCATGTTTTTGGGTATGGGTGCCACTGTTATTCGAGCTCGTGTTGAGGGTGGTAGTGGTAATAACTGTTCGCTGATAAATTGTGGGTGTGGGGAAATACGTACCCTTGTCAGTAGGGCCCGTCCTGCGTGAGTGTAGCTCAAGCGTTCCCTCTGGGAGATTAGTGTGGCTTGTTTTAGTTCTTCGAATGTGTTGTGTACTCCTAAGGCTAGCAGGCGATCTGCGGGCGTCCCCTTGGGTAGTCCGAGGGCCGCTTTATATGCTGATCTTATTATGATGTCGACCTGCCTTTCCTCCTCGCGACTAAGGAAGTGGTAGGGCAGGCCGTACGTGACTCGGCTTATTACTAGTGCTTGGACGAGCCTCAGCGTGTCGTGTTCTTGCATGCCCACTTTCCTATAAGTTACACGACGGATCATTTGCGCAATGTTATTTGCGGTGGTTTTCAATGTTTTGATGGTGTGGGATGCGTTTCCGCTGCTTTGGAGCCAGAAACCCATAATACGCATCGCCTTAACTTCTTGGACCGTGTGTCCTTCCACAACGATGTTGACAGGCCCGTTGGATATGTAGCCCCTCGAGTGTACCCGAATGACCTGCGATTTTTCGGGGGCACATTTGAGGCCACTACTCCTCGAGAATTTGTCTACTTCCTCGGCTGCTTGCTGTAGCACTTTTTCTTTGTGTCCCAGAGAGCCCCTTGCTGCCCATAGCGTTATGTCGTCTGCGTACAGTGTGTAACCCAAATCGGGGATTTGGTCCAGCTGTCGCGCCAGGCGACACATCGCCATATTGAACAGCAAAGGTGAGATTATTGCCCCTTGGGGTGTTCCTCTACTGGGCATATTGAACTTTTGGGAAGTGATTTGACCGATTCCTATCGTGGCGGTGCGGTTGGCGAGAAAAGCCCGCACGTAGTTGTACGTTCGTTCTCCACATCCCGTCAATTCGAGTTCCTCCAATATTGTTTTGTGCGAAACGTTATCAAATGCGCCCTTGAGGTCTAGTGCGAGCACTAGTCTTTCCTCTCCGCGGGCGATGTTAGCTATAACTTCTTCTCTGATCAGTAAGAATGCGTCTTGACAGGATAGCCCCGTACGGAACCCTATCATGGTGTTTGGAAACCATCTTATTTCTTCGAGGTACCGCTGCAGTCTTGTTTGTACTACTCGTTCGTACAGTTTACCCAGGCAGGACGTGAGAGAAATGGGCCTCAGAGCGCCTATTGAGGGGGTCTTTTTAGGTTTGGGGATCATGATAATTTTAGCGTGTTTCCATTCCGGGGGCAATTGGCCTTTGAGCCAGCTCTCGCCGTTGAATACTTCTGTGATTTTAGTCAGGACTCCAGCGTCCAGGTTCCGAAGCATCGCGTTCGTGATGGCATCAGGGCCAGGAGCCGAGTTTTTGGCGGCTGCTTGAGCTGCCTCAAAGACTTCTGCATATGTGAAAGGTTCATCTAATTTGGAATTCGCCTTTCCAAGGTATGGTCGCGTCTCGTTTGGGGCGTCTGTGTTTAATGGTGGTCCTATGTATCGTTCTTTCAGTTTCTCTAGTAGTTCCGCGTCTGTGCCTGGAAAACTGTCCGATATGATTTGGAAGTTTCCAAGGATCTTGTTTTCTGTGCTTGTCCAGTTTGTCTAGGGTGGCTGAGAGGACTGCTCTTTGCGGGTTGAAAAGAGAGCACTGGCAAAGAGGGTGCGCGATTGTTTCATTGCATCCGCAGAAGTCAAAAAGTGGGCTGTTGAACATTCCGATAAGAAAGGAGTACGCATTTGAAAATGCTACTCCAAGCCATAGACGAACTAGAAGGGTGCAGTCGCGTCGTGCAAGCTCGGGCGGAATGGCGAGTTGTAAATTAGGGTCCAGGGTATGAAGGTGTGCACTTGTGAAATCGGATGAATTCCACTGAGATAATGTAAGGTCATGTGCAAGTACGGCAAGTTTTTTTGCTGCGTCGGCTCTCGAAAGAGGAATGGCAACGCAGTTGACGCCGTCATAGGCAGATCGGGCAGCTGCGTCTGCTCGATCATTGCCATGTATGCCACAGTGACTAGGCAACCACTGATATATGATATCGTGTCCTTCGTCAACTATGCGATGGTGAACTTCCTTGATCTCTGCGACGAGCTGTTCATGTGATCCATGGCGCAGTGCTGAGAGTATACTCTGTAGGGCTGCCTTGGAATCACAGAAGACTGACCATGCATAGGGTGGTTCCTCCTGAAGGAAATGAACAGCCGCACACAAGGCTACCAGTTCAGCAGCTGTCGTTGATGATACATGTGACCTTTTTAGCTGTATTTTGAGGGATCTTGTTGGTATCACCACAGCAGCAGCTGAACTTGCAGATGTGACTGAGCCATCGATGTAAACGTGTACGCGGCCACTGTGCACCTCATGTGAAAGTTCTAATGTGGACTGCTTCAAGGCAAACAACGGCATGTTAGCCTTCTTCGTGATTCCTGGGATGGTGAGGCGTATTTCAGGTCTGTGCAGGCACCACAAAGGTGAGGATGGGCTTGCTGCAGCCATGTAGTTCGATGGCAATGAAGTACGATTGGCAACAATTATACGACTGATAGTTGCGTTTGGCCTTTCTGCGGGTAGAGCGGCAAGATGGTGAGAAGGTAGTCGGGTAACTTGGCGAATATGCGCTCTGTGAGCGTCGGTTACCAAGTACGTTGATACTGGGTGATCTCGAGCTATGACAATCATTGTCGCTGTAGACGTACACCTCGGAAGACCGAAACACGTCCTTAGGGCTTGAACTTGTAGTCCCTGGAGTACACGCAGGTTTGTTTTGCAGGTGTTACCAAGCACAGGGAGGCTGTATCTTGCGAAATCGAGAAACAAGGCGCTATAAAGCTTCAGCATTGACCGCACCGATGTGCCCCATGACTTTCCGCCGAGAAATTTGAGGAGATGTATTATTGTCATCAACCTCTTCTTTGGGTATGGAAGGTGCGGGCTCCATGATAGGTCGCGGTCGATAATTACCCCTAAAAAGCGGTGTTTCCGTGCATTTGCAACTGCTTGTCCATTGACACTTACAGAGTAACGTTTCATTGCCTTCAGAGTAAAAAGTAACAAGGCAGCATTTCTCTGAAGACAGCTCTAAGTTCTCTTTTTGCAAGTACAGTGATGTTAAGGTAGCTGCCTTTTGTAGCCGTGCTCGCGCCTGCAGTCGTGTTACAGCAGACGCCCAAATGCAGATGTCGTCGGCATAGATTAATACTTGAACTGTGTTGGGCAAGCATCTGACTAGGCCAAAGAGCACTAGGTTGAATAGCGTCGGGCTCAACACTCCGCCTTGCGGTACTCCACGGAACGTTTGGTGTTAAGTCGTGGCGCCATCCTCGGTCATCACGAAGAAATGCCTGTCGGTCAAATAACTGCAGAGCCACTGAAAAGTGCGGCCACCGATTCCAGCTTCAATCAGAGCCTCTATAATGGCATAATGTGCTATATTATCATAGGCGGCTTTTATGTCAAAGAATAAGGCCGCAGTGAGTCGTTTCAGACGTTTTTGATGCTGAACAAACGGGACCAAATCGATGACATTATCTATGGATGAGCGCCCACGCCGGAAGCCAGCCATAGCATCTGGGTACACGTTGTAATTTTCCAGGTACCATTCCAGGCGAGTCAAACTCATTCTTTCCATTATATTCCCTATGCAACTGACCAGAGCGATGGGGCGGTACGATGACAAATCTAACGGTTATTTACCAGGTTGGAGAAGCGCAACCAAGCGGCTGCATTTCCATTCAGATTGGCGAGCGCCGCATTGGTAACGCCGTCCGGGCCAGGTGACGAAGAGCGCCTGCAAGTTGCCAGTGCCGCTTCAAGCAGCTCCTCCACCGAAAACATTACATCCATGCGGGAATCCCGTGGCACAGGAGCGGCACATGGTGTAAGTGCGCGTTGGAGCTGCGAGCTGGCAAGTCTTGAGAAAATTATTCAGCAATGTCTATGTCGCTGCGACCTTGGTGAAAAGAGGAACACGCTGTTGCGGTGATACGCGAAGTCCACGCACAGTTCTCCATACCTGAGATAATCGTTGACGTGGATCCAACGACTCACAGAAACGTTTCCGTCTTCGGGATTGTAGGGCATCAATGCGGCGTTGAATCTTCTTTTGCATCCGCCTTGCCTCTCTGAGATGATGAATGGATTTGGTTCTCCTGTATCTTCTTCCAGCCCGCCGGCGAACTGCTCGTAGTCGCTGCAGTTCGGCTTCAAATTCTTCGTATTTCGGGAAAGGCTGAAAAGCACGCGTAACATCTTGCATGGCTTTTTGAATTTCGTGTTCCGGACTTGAATGGTTCCCTTGATGACATACTTCCTCCATGTGCGACCGAAACGCCGACCAGTCAATTCTCCGTAGGGTCGTGGAGGGGCATTTAGATATTTCCTTGATCTTCAGGTACGTCGGAATGTAGTCGCTTCCATGTGATTCGACGTCTGGAAACCATTGCACATTTATTTCAAGATGCCGAGAAACCAGGGTCAAGTCTAGGCAGATGCTGTATGTAAGACCTTGTAAATTTGTTGGACTACCATCGTTGAGGCAGTAAAGGATGTGCTGTGTAGCAAAGGATGCTAGCCCCCTTCCACTGGAGTCCATCTTCAAGCTCCCCCAAAGCGGATGGTGAGCATTAAAATATCCGGTGAGAATCATAGGGCTGGGTGTCGCTGATAGCTTGTCGTGCAGTCGTTTAGAGTGGAAGCCACGTGAAAGAGCAATGTAAACAGCGACGAGTGTGAACGTAAGCTTATTCGTTTTCTCATTTAAACAAACGTACTGGTTGTCGTCGTGAGGCGGCACAGGGTGCAACACGTATGTCAGATCACAACTATGTACACTAATATACTAATATATACAATTACCTTGCTCACATCACCACAGATAGAAGACATGAATGCTTCATAGCCAGAAATGTGTATAACATTCTGCACGTTCGGTTCGCAAATTACGAGGATGGGAAATCGGTTTTCGAAGACATAGTGTCTAAAATTTGAAATTCTCGATTTGAGACCACAGGCATTGATGCTTTCTTGACTTCCTTGTGGAAGGGAAGCGAGGGGCGGGCCATGGTGCTATGGTATGCTTTCAAGTACTGGAGTCAGCGCGTCCAGCACTTGCAGTGCGCTAGGAGCAGCCGGAGTGTCCATGTTTGTCAGTAGTAGACGCATGACATTCGTGAGGGATTTGAGCATAGCAATCACTTGTGAATCCATGTCTCGCATTTAGTCAACTGAAGTGACATTTGACGTTAAGAGGAAGCTTTAGCTCGGGCCCAACTCCGACGCGGCCTATTCAAATACATGAAAAAGCGCAAAAATGTTTTTCTGAAATAACCATTGGACCGATTTTAATGACATTGGTTGCATTTGAGAGAAAAAGTCAAATTCTAGTGACTGTTGGAAGTGGTATTTTGATTTAGGGCTTGAATTTTGTTAAAAGTATTTTCAAAATTTCAGCCGATTGAAAAAAATAGAAGCACGAAGTTTACAAACTAATAGCTCTGCATCAATAACAGATATCGCGATTCTATAAACGGCATCCATTAGACCATTCAAAGCGGACAAATTTGTTATTTAAGTTTACATCTTACGTGAATTTGTTACGTTGTTTACGAGGGTTCTGCAAACGTTGTAATTACACATTTCCCCATTTTTTGAGGTTCATGTGTAACATATCAATTTTGTCCGCTTTATATGTGCTATCAGGAACAATTCACAGAATTGCGATATCATTTTTTCTTGCTGAGTCACGGAGTCGTAAACTTGATAGTTTCGTTTTCTGAAAATTTCGATTTTTGCGAAATTTTCATAAAAAATTGACGACCTAAATCGAAAATTCGAAACCAACAGTCACTAGATTTTAAGTTTTTCTTTTAAATGCAGCAAACCCTGTCAAATTTGGTGCAGTGGTTGCCTAGAAAAATGAATTCTCCTTTTACATGTATTTAGATAGGAGCACCCGAGCTAAAGCTTCCTCTTAAGTGGCGAGTCATGTGCTGTGGCTCTGGCGCGTGGCATGTTTTCGGCAGTGCTGCCCACACCTCAGTTGATGAAGCAGGAATAGCAGGGCCGCCTTTATCGTTGACACTTGTGCTCTTACTGAAGAAAGATGGAACAGGAGGCGGCGTTGCAGGACGAGACTTTTCCCTTGAACTGGAAGAGGATTTCGTAAACTTTCGTTTCCGGGAGCGATGTCGCCTTATCGCTGCAGAAGCATCTCTGTGGCATGATCCGTCTCGGGCCATTTTTCGCAAAATTTGGGAAATTATATACATAAGAGGGACGTCGCCATTGCTAGGCGATACCTGGCCGGCCGGTGCAAACGTAGAGCACACCTTTTTGGCATGTGCCCCAAAACAGCTTGCCGTTTTATTGGGATTAGCATTCTTTGGGCACATTACTAACTTTCCGCTTTGTCCCTTTGTATCTAACCTGTTTTGCCTAGTGACCTAAGTGGTTCACTACCATGGGCCACCAGGTATGTGCTGGCTAACCATCTTCCCGAGCAGGCAACATGGACAGATGGGTACGTATGTCCAAATGGACAACTTGCTGCTGGCCGTTCTAAGGCCTAGTCGACAACTTCCGTCACTGCGTGTGTGATGAAGCGTGCTCAGGCAGTTGAAGAAGAAGACAAGAAAGAATCCGTAGTAAAGGTGCTAGGGGTCAGAGTAGAATAAAGTTAGCAATGGCGACGTGAAGAGTACTATATCTGTTTATTATGTGCGGGCTGGTTACATAATTTGGCGCAGCTATCAGCCGCAGCCGACGACAAAGAGCCAATGTCAGTGACTTTCTTTGTGAAGAACTGCAGCAACTCTGGCATTCAAGAGATATAAAATCGACGACGAAGACACCATTGACCTTCCCGAACACATCACTACAGGTGAGCCTCTGAATCTCATTTTGGATGAAACATCAGTGTCTTCAGACGATCTATAGGAGCGCAATTCACTGAAAGCAAATATTCCGCTGCATGTGTTCAACAAACTAGTGTTCACACCGCTAGAAAGAACATTCATGTTCCAGCAAGCTTCTTCTGACGAGCTGCCTACAGTTCGAGCCGTATCAGTTGAAGAGCAGAAAATTTCGCAGCAAAGCTCGACTATTCAGACTCTGGCTTCTGCTTTAACAAATCCGGGTAAACCATTCATCCCAAACAGTACGTCCTGAAACGTTC